>NC_136264.1:143231309-143548809 GCF_964187855.1 Myxine glutinosa
ACGTCTTTCGATCATATTTACTCTACGAGGGCCAGTTAAAACACAGCAAACCAGTTCTCACATTCTTTACACTTTCCAAATTCGTTACACTGCACCCTCCTTTCTTCAGGTCCGTTCCCGGGCCTACAACTTTAATTTAGTGTGACACGTAGGTGTAGTTCCCTCTACTTTTAACCTGACCCTGAGTGTGACGATTTTAAAACACAAATAAGTATGTCCCCCTATTGCATTGCACCCTGTCTAACAGACTCAAGCCCACAGCTAACCGAATTATGGAATTGTTCTCAAACTATACATTTACGGTGGGGAGCATTATTTACAGTGACGTTATTTGTTATTTACAACGCAACCCAGGACCTGTGTTTTTTTTTCTTTTTAGGGAACAAGAAAAAGAAATTCCTGTTGGGAGGGAGGAGACAGCACGCATTGCATCGATGCACCAGTACCAATACCACCAAAGCACCCAAAAGCACCAAAAGCACCACTAAGCACCAAAAGCACCACTCGGTGCACAGTCACCACTGTTAATAATAAACACAACAAAACAACTGGTGGTGGTCTTCTCTTTTTCTGCTGGGCCGATGTTCTTCCCGACATCTTCTGGCTTCATGCGGCCTACTTGGAAATAATAAAAAGCACAACTTGTGTTCATTTTTATTTAGGGCCTCAGGGGCCAACTAAGGGTGGTCCACCTGTTTGGCATAGGTGCCACCTTACCGAGGTCCGCAAGCAAGATTCCCTGGCCACTATGGCCGGTCTCCAACAGAGGTGCCCTGCCCCAGAACCTGGGGTCCATCAAGTGGTACTTGGCCGCAGAACAGCGGTCCATAAAGTGGTACATCAACGCAATGCATGCTGGTTCTGAGAATCTCGTGCGCACAATGGCCACCTCACGCACGCTCCCCTCGGCGCCCAATGGCGCACAGGTCCTCAAGTGGGAGACAAAAGGGGGGAAGACAAATGAGCGAGGGGTAAGGTCACAAGGGTACACGTCAATAAAGGCAATGCAGGGTGAAGTGCGTACGGAGAGCGAAGTGAGAAAAACTCGTCCCTACCGGACGTCACCCCCCCTGTCACCTACACTACCCTTGCCCTTAGCCCATATTTACAACAATTTAATTTACACCTTTACAAATTCGTCACTACGTCTTGTCTTCCCCATCTTTCCCTTCTACACCAAATTCGTCTCCAATCCCCCTATCCAAAATTTGCCATCACCAATTCATCATCAATCCTCATAAGGAGGGAGAGATGGAATTACGCACAATGTCACACCCACGGCATGATGCGTCTCACAATCCAAAACATTTGCATTAATGAAAAATAATAAAACATGGCATGGTGTGGAGTTACCTCATCTCAGGTGAGTGGATGCAGATGGTGCGAGGAGATCCTTCATCCTATCTATCCTCTAAATGACTTTAACACACTTTACACTACCCGGGGTCTTTCCCTGCCAATCCATTGGCCAACTTACACTATGGGTTCTAAAAACCAATTCCCATTGACCAAACTGTGGTGCTGCTCAATTTGGGGTCTCACTCCCCCGATTCATCTCCCGGTGCCCTTGCACAATTTCTGGGCTGTGACGTGTAGCTCTCCCAGCAGGTCTACCCACCTGCACACCTCCACCACTGCAGTTGCCACCCGAGCTTACCTAGCTCCTCACCCTAACCTAACTAACTGGGGAAGGCCCCTCCTGGCTCTGTCACCCCTTGGTGCCCTCTGGCACTGGGCTACCCGGGTCCGTCCTCCGGATCCTCGGGCCCCATCCACACAACTCTACCGGCTCCCAGAGCCCACCTGCGGCCTCACCTGGCCGACATCCTCACAGTGGTGGAGTGCCCAAACCAACTACACACACTAACAGGCTACACGCCCAGCCATTTCCACAACACTAATGCACCCATCCAAATACCATTCTCTCACCCGCACCACAGATGCCAATATCCAACCACAATTTACCTATACCCTCTACCTAACACTTACACTACCCGCCCTGGGTATTCGTGATGGGGGTCCACTCTTCCCCCATTCACACCTTCGCACCATCCACTCCACTCCACAATTTCCACCATACTCACTCCATGACCATCCATTCCAATACTCCATATATCCCATACCATTTATTCCACACAACCACATACACCTGTTGTTGCACACCTGTGCACTCACACCTGGTGCCACCTGCACCCTCCTTCTCCCTGGACCATTTGGTCAACACAACACACATCACCATCACCATCACTCAAACACTGCTCCACACACCTGTCCAGTTGCACACCTGTGCAATCACACCTGGTCAATCACACCTGTTCACAATACACTTCTATACACCTCCAACACTCACACGGCATCATCTCATCTAACTACTCCCCTCTGAAACTTGCGCTTCCCAGTCGCCCCTTTAAACTATTGCGCTCCCTCGTCATTATAATCCACACTAATCTACCTGCGTCCCCACTACAGGTATCCTTGTCACTAACTAATCTTAACGTTGCCTAATGTCATCTTCTAGGGCCCTACACACAATATCCTAACCCACCCGGGCTAGTTTTCACTGCCATAAACCCCATAACTCTAGTGCTCCTTTGCCCCCCTTGTGAGGGATGGTGGGTTAGCCATCCCATCACATGGGGCATCTCTTACTATCAATTTTGCACACCAAATCCAACAAATCAAAAATTTGCCAATCATCTGTCAATCCTATTCCAATCATCAAATTTTGCCCTTTTCTAATTTTGGGTCCAAAACACTAACCTCATCACCCGTCTACTTATTAGATCCTCTCGGTGCGCCAATTCCTGTCCAAAGCCCGGCTTCGTAAAGCCGCGCAATGAATGCGGGTTGTTTGGTGCCGGCGGTTGGATGCATCCGACATTCGGTGCAGGGAAGGAGGCTTACCCGGGCCGAGATCCCACGCACCATCTCGGCACCAAGCCATCCAATTGCCCGATCTCGACCTGCCGGAACGTCTCAATAAAAAGTGGTCGCCATGACGACCCTTCCTATCGGGCTGCCCGCTCTGCCTAGTGGAGCACGGACGCGGCCGTTCCAAGCGAGGCCCAGCGTGGATCGCGTACGGCGGTCCTTTCGAACCCGCCGTGGCTCGGATCCCCGCTGGTTCTCGCGGCACGAGAAGCCCGGCACGCACCGAGGGCCCGATTCGGCTATAAGTCGCTCTAACCGCTAACCCGGTTACCGTCGATGCCTCACCTGCATGCTCGCACGCATACGCTACCCCTTCCTTGCTCATACACCCAGCTGTTCCCATGCTCCTAGTCATTGCACCTTCTCCAACACACCCAGGTACACTCATTTCGCTCACAGATGTGGTCACACACCTGACCACCGAACACCTTGGCACACATTCGTCGCTCGCACACCTCACCAACACACCTCTTCGCGCCCCTTCCTCGGTCACCTCCTCTGTGACAATCACAGGTGTGCTCTCACTCGCACACCCAACCACGTGCCTCACGACCAACTCAAGGGTGCATGCCCACACACGCTCTACCATTCCAGGTGTGCATCCTTCCATTCCAGGTGTACATCCTCGCTCACCTGTCACAACCAACTCACGCTCCGTGTCACTCTCACTACTTTCACCACCACTCTTGACAGCGCACTCACCCTTACTCTCGACAGCGCACTCTTTCCTCATGCACCTGTCCGTTACACACCTTTCTCGCGCATCCTCTTGCACACACTCTTTCGTTACTTCCTCCGTAACACTCACCACACCGCGCTTCCATGTGCTCCCTCGCACACGCGCTACGACCGACTCACTCTCGACAGCACACTCATTCCTCAGCGCGCACTTTTTCCTCACACACCCCATGGTCGGACATTCTCGCACACCTCTTTTTTCGCACACCAGACCTGTCGCACACTTCACCAACGGCCTCTCACGAACACCCGGGTCCACAACAACCCCCAAGCCGACTGAAGCTCCCCTCACATCATATGCATTTTCACGTATATCGCCACTCACCTTGGCACCTCGTCTCCTCACCTCCTTCGCCACCTGCAAACTCTTTATTTGGTTAGTGAGCAGCACATCATGAGTTGAGCACCGACCTTGTACATATTCCATTACTTCCTCCTTTATCTCCCTCTTAGTTTCCCTCCGTCTCTTCTTAATTTCACTCACCCCCTCTTCCACCTCCTCTAATTTTTCCTTTACCTCCTTCAGCTCCCGGTGCGCCCCCTCTATTTCTTCCTCCATCGCTACTTTAACCGTTTCTATGTGCGTCCTTACCTCCCGGTCCTTCGTCTCCATTACTTCTGTCACCTCTTCCAACCTCTTCGTCAATCCCTCATGTACCATTTGACATTCCTTCTGTGTCGCTATTAATTCATTTTTAATGTCCTTTTGTGTCGCTTTTAAACCCCCTATGATTGCAGTGTTCTTTTCCACTTGGTCCGCTAGTTCCCTTTGTCCTACTGTCAGCTGCTCTACTCCCTTCGTCAGACCCTCTATGCCCCCCTGTAACCTAGCCGTATTATTCCTCACCTCTTTCTCCATACGCTTCTCACCTCGCTTTACCTCCTCGCGTAGCCCCGAAACCTCCTCACTTACACCTCGTCGTATCCCCTCTTTCATCTCCTCCATCTCTTTTGTAGATGCCACCCTCATCTGTCCCAATTCATCCCTCTGAGCATCCAGTTTACTTTCTAACCCGATTTTCACCTCCTCTATCTGGTTCCCCATCTGTTCGATTTCCCGGGCGGATTGCTCCCCTATTTCCCGCAATTTGTCTTCCATCCTATTTTCTAACCCCATTAACCCATTTTTCACCCCCTCTAACTGATTCTCCTGGGCAGCCATTCTATTTTCCACCCCCGTTAACCCATGTTTCACCCCTTTTATCCCATTGTCTAACCCCTCAAATTTAGCTTCTAGCCATTCCCCCATTTCTCCCATTTTGCCCCCCATTTCGCCCCCCATTTCCCCCATTTTGCCCCCAATTGCTCACTCTGAGCCCTTATTTGCTCACTCTGAGCATCCATAAGGGCCTTCATTTGGATCATAAAAAGGGCCCAATCCATCGGCGGCGCTACTACGGTCACGGGCGTGGCTAAATTTGGCGCCACAATAACCATGTGCGCGAGGCCGCCATTTTGTGCACCTGATACACCCTCAACCACCTCATTGCTCTCCTCTTCCCTTTCTTCCCCGAAGTCCTGGGTTACCCCTAACCCGTCTATCTCCCCCACCGACATCCGATCGCCTTGATTGTCCATGGCGCGATCTCAAAATTCGGGTTTTATAAAACAACAAAATTTCGGCAGCTCGTAATTTTGACCAAATTTTTTCTAGACGTTTTAAAAAATTTGGTTCGGGCCTCGTATCCCACTCCTAGACACCAATTGTTACGGGTCGCGGACAAGATGTTACTTTGGGCCGAGCGGATGGTCAACCGCGACCGTTACAGGATCCCCGATTAGCCCGACTCCCCCAACGTTGACCAAATCGCGCCACAGGTATTCAATTTGGAAACTTCTAAAGCGACCGAAAGAGAAGGAAGAGAGAAGAAGACAGAGTACGGAGGAATAACAGGATTTATTATACACACAAGCAAAAAGAAAGAGCGATCAAGTTATTTACAAGCAATGGATGGAAGGAGCAGTCACACAGTGAATCGTTAGCTTATCTATGCAGTTTACTTATAAACCCCAGGACAACATTCAAGACAGACGACGTTCACACTTACACGGGGAAAATTGCAGGCAGGTATGGCTTGAGGATGGATGGCTATTGAGAGGCAAGGGAGGTTCAGCTTCCACGTGTATTGCTGCCTGGCGCGCCCTTTTCGTGGCCTGCGTCCCCTTAGCTGCAGCGCAGCTGGTCGCACGATGGCTCGCAGGCTCGGTCACACCTGCTCGTTCAGGCGTCTTCCTTCTCCCCAGCAACAACGAGCGACAGCAAGCAAGAGGACGGGGTAAGAGCTGGAGGACGTCAGAGCAAGAGGATGGAGTGCGTCCCGCGGCGGTTTATATTGGTTTCTCACCGAACCTTCGCGCACTTTCTCGGGGGTTCCCGCTCCGCCCTCTCTTAGCCAAATGCCTTGTTCTGGGTTGGATGAGCGGGGCCGACTTACTCCTCCCCCCTATGACGAGGGGGGCGACCCGTCTTCTCTAGCCACTCCCCTTGTTCGTAATGGCCGCAAATGTCGAAAACCGGTCAGCAGCTGCAGGTAATGCGCCGTCACGTTGCACAGCAGTTCAGTACTGCAATAAACGGTTGCTGTCAAAGCTCAAGTGGGGGAATCCCTGGCACTTGAGCTGCCATGGATCATCGGAGGGGCCTACGCTTATTTCGTTTGATGCAATGCAGAGTCAATCTAGTGGGAAACACATATTTAGCCTACATAGAATAAGGAAATAAGCTATTTAAAAAGATATATTGTGGCCTGTCTGTAGGTTCATGGAATTAACTAGGGGGACGTCTTTCGATCTTATTTACTCTACGAGGGCCAGTTAAAACACAGCAAACCAGTTCTCACATTCTTTACACTTTCCAAATTCGTTACAATATTGTTGCGGTTCTGAGAAAGTGTACATATTTGATTAATAAAGGTTAAAGGTTTTGCCCCCATAGTTAGTCCACATGCAACACGTAGGTCACCTTAGAACGTTTTCCCCCCATAGTCGGCCTCGAAGGGCCGAGCAATCCATGCGGGTGGTTGGTCGCCTGTATGGGGTGTCCATCCGGCATTTTCGATCCAAGGGGGAAGAGATTGATGGGCCCAGGTGCCGGGCTCCATCCCTGCGCGGGGCCTCGTGGTCCCAAGCACGGTGACCCAACCGGCCAGCATCCAAGCACCTCACCCAATAAGGTGCATGGCTCTGATAATCCACACCTCCCCTTGAACCCGGCCGATCGCCCTTGCCGCCATATGGCACCAACCATACAGTTATTTCTTCGTATATGTGAGATAAGGCCATTTCCAATAGTTTTCATCTGCATTGTGTAAAACAAATAAGAATAGGCTCCTTCCATTGTGCCTCCACCCTCCAAATTCCATCTCGTTGGGCAGAGTCCATCCCACGCCCCATTTGACAACTCGCAGTTTGTTACACTTGGGATGCTCGCAGTTTGTTACGCTTTGGCTACCAGCAGCGTTTGCTGCTCTTGGTTTGCTGGTTTGCTGGAACTAGCCCAGTGACACGAGGTGGGCCCAAAAATGGGGTGGAGCGGCAGCGAGGCTGAGATCGGGATCGGCAGGGGACGGTAAGGGCCACCAGCCAATCAGGGCTGAGGCGACATCACCTGACAGGGTGTGGCTAGAGGTTCCAGAGGGTTCGCTGGGCGGCGCTATATAATCACGCGCGCAAAGCCCTCTGGAGGACTGACGCAGCGGCACACATTACTGGAGGACTCGCGTGATAAGGACTTGTCGTTGTGAATGCATTGCTGGAGCGGCGCATTGCAGAGGACTTGGGAAAGTGGCGCATTGTATTGAACCATACTGGGAACGCGTATAAAGCGCCGGTATATCTACTACGTATGCGGCCACGCCAGTGTAATCGCCCAGCTTACCGATTCCCCCCCCCATATAATTGTCCGATCCACGTCAACTACACGCGGAGATCTTGCCTGCCGTCTACCATCTTCACCGCCGTACGAGTTGGGGACCGGAGCGAGCTGTGGACGCCATCTGTGGACCTTCAACCCCGACCATCTACAACCCCCATGTGAGTCTGAGTCTGAGTGCGAATGGGCCCGTGTCCAGGGATAAGTTAAGACTGTTATAAGGCTGCCCTGTGTATCTGCTTCTTCTTCTTCACTGTACATTGCTTCTTCTTCTTCTTCTTCTTCATTGTACAAAGTGTGTAATAAATTACTTGTTCTTCCTGTTTCCTCTTAATTCGACCGTCTTAGTGATTTCTCCATTGGGTAAGCATGGCACGATCACAACCGCTCCAATCGGGTTAGTTCCTGTTAATGGCCCGAATCGCGGCTCGCTATCGCTCGGCGTGTCCACTAAAACCGTGGTTCGGGTGGGGTTATTTCCTTGCCTCCCGGGAGGCGCTGGTAATTAGGTAATAGGACTAATTCGACCTACCACCCTATTCAGCGCTGACCGGAAGGAACGTGATAGCCCCGGATCGCGTCGGCTAGTAAAAAGACAAGGGGATTAATCCCCCCTTGGGTAAGGGGAAGGCCGACGTTTGAGATCCGCAACAATATATATACTCGCTTGGTGAGGCTCGCTGCGCTCGCCTCACCAAGCGTCGTTACTGAGGAACAGGCTTATTTTAGCTGAGGATAATGACTGTACCTGAGTTGCTGTGTTGTCATGATTTACACCAATCATAATTCAAACAATTACTTTGCACAAATGTATTTGTTGTGTTTGTGATATTACATTTTTATAGGCATTTAGGTTGAAGATTTAGGTTGAAAAAAAAAAAATTCCCCCCCCAAAAAAAAAAAATCGAAAATCTTTCAATAAAAATACCCTTAGGATATACCGACGGGAGAGATATGTGCATACCAGAAGTTTGGTACGATTTCACAAAAGTTTGAGAAAGTAGTTCAGTGACAAGACAAGACAAGACAGACGCTGCACAGATATATATATATAGATATATATTAATATATATATATATATATATATATATATATATATATGTGTGTGGCGGACACAAAAGCCCACTGGCGTGGTGACATCATTCCACGCACCAAGTGGGCGGTGGCCACGCCCGAGGGGTAGGCGTGGCCTCATGATATACACCGGGCGACCAGCTCGGAGCAGTTCAGTGTTACAGTGTGCTCTTACAATAAAGACGTTTATATGTTACCGCTTGTCCGCTTCCTCCTTGCTCACAAGCAGCGCGCGTAACGCCGCGCTTTACTGGTGACCCTCGACGTTGGATCTGCCGTAGCGATCCTTCCGAACACGACGCCATTGCAATGGCCAACGACAAGGCAATGGCGATTAAACTTCCCGAATTTTGGGAGGCCCAGGCCGAAGTCTGGTTCGTTCAAGCCGAAGCCCAATTTCAGCTTCGGCGCCTCACCAACGACGACCTGCGCTACTGCCATGTCGTCGCCTCCCTCGGGCCCGGCACGGCCGCTCGAGTTGTGTCCGTCATTCGCCACCCACCGGACGGCCACAAGTACGAGGCACTCAAGCGGCTACTCCTAGCCACGTTCGGCCTCACGGACGACGCACGGGCCGACCGCCTCCTGGATCTCCCCGAGCTCGGTGAGACGCGCCCGTCGGTCCGAATGGACCATATGCTGTCACTGTTGGGCGACGAAGCCCCCGGTTCGCTATTCCGGGCGCTTTTCCGGCGCCAACTTCCAGCGCAGGTTCGCCTCGCGTTGGCCGGGACCGAGCGAACGGAACCCCGAGCATTGGCAGCCGAGGCGGACAGGTACTTCGCCGCTTCGGACACGCGGGCGAGCGTCGGCGTGGCCGTCACGGCCCTCGGCGCTGATGTTCAGCAGCATGTTCCACAGCATCAGCTTCTACAGCACGCTGATGTTCAGCAGCATGCTGATACGCACCTCGTGAGCGCCGCCACGCCCCGCCCACCGCCGCGGCGAAAACCGCCACCGCGGGGAAACCCGCCAACTCCACCGGCCTGGCGGAGCCAGCCGCGCTCCTCCAGCTCCACCACCTGGTGCTGGTTCCACGCCAAGTTCGGCCACGAAGCTCGGCGGTGTCATCCGCCATGCTCCTTCAACGGGTCGGGAAACGCCCGGGCCGGCGCTCAATAGTGGCGATGAGCGCCGGCCGTTCGAGCAGCCTGCTGTTCATAACGGACACCTTCTCCGGGCGCCGTTACCTGTGCGACACGGGAGCGCAGGTGAGTGTCATTCCCGCCGGCACGTCAGACAAGCACGCCGCGGGTGGGGGCCCCGCGCTGCTTGCCGCGAACGGGACGCCCATCCGTACGTACGGAAAACGCTGCCTCTCTCTGCGGTTTGGAGGGCAGGTTTTCCGATGGACGTTCGTCACCGCCGACGTGCCCATGGCACTGCTTGGCGCGGACTTCCTGTGCGCTAATGGGCTCCTGGTCGACGTCAAGTTGTCCGGACAAGCAGACGGCTTGTCCAGGCCGAGACGTTCAGCTCGCTCGCTTGTGCGTTGCCCAGCTCAACGAGCGGCTTGCCAAGCGGCTTGCCGAACGATTCGGTTCCGGCCACGTTGGTCTGTACGCTTCCGGCAGCGGACGCATTCACCCGCCTCCTCGCCGGCTTCCCGGCCCTCACGCGGCCCACCTTCTCGGCGGGGGCCGTCAAGCACGGGGTGGCCCATCACATCCCCACCATCGGGCCACCAGTCTACGCCCGGGCACGCCGCCTCGAGCCGACGAAGCTGGCGGTGGCAAAAGCGGCGTTCGCTACCCTGGAGCGACTCGGCATCGTTCGGCGCTCAGAGAGCGCTTGGGCGTCGCCGCTGCACATCGTGCCGAAGCCCGGCGGGGGATGGCGACCGTGCGGGGACTATCGCCGTCTCAATGACGCCACGACTCCCGACCGCTACCCCGTCCCCCACATTCAGGACTTTTCCGCCCGTTTGGCGGGCAGGTCCTTCTTCTCGAAGGTGGACCTCATACGCGGCTACCATCAGGTCCCCGTCAGGCCGGAGGACGTCCCGAAGACGGCGGTCATCACGCCATTCGGACTCTTCAAGTTCCTGCGCATGCCCTTCGGTCTGAAGAATGCGGCTCAGGCGTTCCAGCGACTGATGGACAGCGTCCTGCGCGACTTGGATTTTGTCTATGTCTACCTGGACGATATCCTCGTCGCCAGCGCGTCCCGCGAAGAGCACCTACGCCACCTCCGCACGCTCTTCGTACGCCTGGGCCAGCATGGCCTGATTGTGAACCCCGCAAAGTGCCGGTTCGGCGCCGCCACAATCGATTTTCTGGGGCACCGTGTCACCAGGCACGGAGCCGTCCCCCTGCCGGCCAAGGTGGAGGCGGTGAAGGGGTTTCCGCGCCCCCGCACGATCAGAGGGCTGCAGGAGTTCCTGGGCATGGTGAACTTTTACCAGCGGTTCCTGCCCCGTATCGCCCAGCTCCTGCGCCCCCTGCACGAAGCTCTCCGAGGTAAGCCGGGCAAAGGCGACGTTACCTGGACCGGGCAGATGGACACGGCGTTCACGGGCGCGAAGCTCGCCTTGGCTAACGCCACCATGCTCGCGCACCCGGCGCCCGATGCACCGATCGCCCTCACCACCGATGCCTCGGACTACGCGGTGGGCGCGGTGCATGAGCAATGGGTGCGTGGAGCTTGGCAACCGCAGGCGTTCTTTAGCCGGCAGCTTCGCCCGCCCGAACGCCGTTACAGTACCTTCGACCGCGAGTTGCTCGGACTTCACTTGGCGGTCAGGCACTTCCGCCATCTGCTCGAGGGCCGGGCGTTCACTGCCTTCATCGACCACAAGCCGCTGATCTTCGCGATGGGCAAGGTCACCGAGCCGTGGTCGGCCCGGCAGCAGCGTCACCTCTCGGCCGTGTCCGAGTACACGACGGACATCCAGCACGTCGCGGGGAAGGACAACCCGGTGGCGGATTGCCTTTCCCGGGCCGTCGCCCACGCAGTCCACCTCGGCATCGACTATGCCCGGATGGCAGCGGACCAGGCCGCTGACCCCGACGTCCAGGCCTTGCGGACCGCCGTCACGGGCCTCCGCGTCACCGAGGTGCCGTTCAACGGCGCGGGCGCGGCCCTCTTGTGCGACGTCTCCCTCGGGCGTCCTCGCCCCATCGTGCCCGCCGGCTGGCAGCGCCAGGTGTTTGACGCCATCCACGGCCTGTCCCACCCGGGCGCGAGGGCCTCCCAAAGGCTGATCGCCGACAAGTTCGTCTGGCATGGCCTCCGGAAGGCCGTCCGCGGCTGGGCCAGGACGTGCCTCGCGTGCCAGCGCGCCAAGGTGCACCGGCACACCCAGGCCCCGTTGGCCCCATCCACGGTGCCGGAACGCCGGTTTGACCACGTCCACGTGGACCTGGTGGGACCTCTGCCCCCCTCGCGGGGTTTCACCTACGTCCTCACCATGGTGGACCGCACCACCCGGTGGCCGGAGGCCGTGCCCTTGGCGTCAACAACGGCGGCCGATGTCGCGCAGGCTTTCATCGCCACCTGGGTCGCCCGGTTCGGCGCCCCCTCAGACATCTCATCCGACCGCGGCCCCCAGTTCACCTCGGAGCTCTGGGGGGCGGTTGCGCAGGGGCTCAGGGTCCGGCTGCACCGAACCACGGTCTACCACCCCCAGGCTAACGGCCTGTGTGAGCGATTTCACCGCTCATTGAAGGCCGCGCTCCGGGCCACCCTCCGCGACGGCGGCTGGGTCGACAGGCTCCCCTGGGTCCTGCTGGGCCTCCGGACGGCGCCCAAGGAGGACCTGCGCGCATCCGCGGCGGAGTTGGTCTTCGGGCAACTGCTGCGGGTGCCGGGCGAGTTCCTCCCCGACTCCACGGCACCATGGTCCGCGGCACAGCAGCGCTCCGCTCTGCAAGAGACCGCCCAGAGGTTCGCCCCGGTGCCAACGGCATGCCACGGGCACCCACCGACGCACGTCGCCCCGGAGCTTCGCACGGCGGAGTACGTCTTCGTCCGCCACGATGCCCATCGGACACCACTGCGGCCCCCGTACGACGGGCCTTTCCGCGTGCTGGAGACCGGGGCGAAGCACTTCACCCTGGACATCGGCGGTACTCCTGACCGCGTTTCGGTAGACCGCCTCAAGCCGGCCCACGTCGATGTGGACCATCCACCGCCAGTGGCCCGACCCCCACGTCGGGGCCGCCCTCCTGCGGGCGGACCCCCGGCACCGCCCAGTCCCGCCGCCACGCCGCCCCCCGGTCCTGCACCCATCCCAGGGGCAGCCAGGGGCATCCCACCTGGCATCCCTGCACCCCGGACGCCGCCGATCGCCAGGGGGCGCTTCGGCCGGGTCATTCGTCTGCCCCGCAAACTGGCCTTCCAGGTGCGCGGGAATTCTGGGGGGGCGCGTGTGGCGGACACAAAAGCCCACTGGCGTGGTGACATCATTCCACACACCAAGTGGGCGGTGGCCACGCCCGAGGGGTAGGCGTGGCCTCATGATATACACCGGGCGACCAGACCAGCCCGGAGCAGTTCAGTGTTACAGTGTGCTCTTACAATAAAGACGTTTATATGTTACCGCTTGTCCGCTTCCTCCTTGCTCACAAGCAGCGCGCGTAACGCCGCGCTTTATATGTATATATATATATATATATATATATATATATATATATATATATATATATATATATATATATATATATATATATATATATATATATATATATATATATATATACTAGCAGAAGTACCCGGCATTGCCGGGCGGGGGAGGGGAGGGGGAGGGGAGGGGAACGGGGGGGGGAGCGAGCCCATTAGCAAAGCGAGCGATTTTTGTTTTCATAGTGTCATAGCGTCATTGCGTCATAGCGTTCATAGCGTCATAGCGTTTCATAGCGTCATAGCGATTTTTTTTTCATAGCGTCATAGCGTCATATCGTTCAGAGCGTCATAGCGTTTCATAGCGTCATAGCGATTTTTTTTGTCATAGCGTCATAGCGTCATAGCGGTTATAGCGTCATAGCGTTCATAGCGTCATAGCGTTTCATAGCGTCATAGCGATTTTTTTTTTCATAGCGTCATAGCGTCATATCGTTCATAGCGTCATATCGTTCATAGCGTCATAGCGTCATCACGTGATCGCTCTGAGCGAATCAGCGCCCACCTGAGCTGATTCCGTTGATTCCGTGCGCTGAAATGCGCTGAGGTAAATATGAATAAAAAATATGGATCGTCAAATATTTTGAGTTCGGCCATGTTCGTCCCACGCTCAATGGCCATGTCTATGTCAAATATCAAGCACGTAAGCCTCTCCGTTTAGGAGTCTATCGGTAACATTACACACACACACACACACACACACACACACACACACACACACACACACACACACACACACACACACACACACACACACACACACAGTTTTATATATATATATATATATATATATATATATATATATATATATATATATATGTATATATATATATATATATAATGTATACAAATTTTAATCTGAGTTGTAATCCCTGACGGAGTGAGCCGTACAAGTAGCATCGTAATCTGTAGAGGGAAGTGTTGTTGTCCAGTGTGCGAATTGCTTATTTTTTTTTTCTATTTATAACTTTTCGAATTTCTGAGCAACAAAAGGTATGTTAATCGTTAATATTTTGAATAATATGTTCATGAAAGTGCTAAGTATTGGACTTGGACAGTTGTTTTGTCTGATTGGGTGTCTTCCGGTGCCTTTCGGTGTTTTTTCTGTTTACATTGGTTAGCTCGGGCGCTACTTTTTCCGCCTCATCTTTAAAAGGGGGAAATAGAAAATAATATACAGAAAAAAAATAAAAGGCATTGTGTATATAAATAAGGGACAACGATTTCAAAAGAAAAAAAAAGTAGCGTATTCCATGTGGTTGTCGTAAGCGCAGGAAAGGAAAGCGGTTGGACACATCCATGGCAGAATTAATACAAGACGTTGGTGCTGGAAAAGAAGTAGATAGCAAAGAAACGGAAGATGTTGAAAGCCAAAGCCTTTCAGAGCTTTTCAATCTCGGATGGAGGATGCAACGCGATCTGGACGAAAGCGATTACAGCGACGAAGAGCGGACAAAAAAGGCGATCGAGATGCTGGAGAAAGCGAGTCGGATGGTGGACGAGCTGCAGATATTCAGGTAATGGTTGTACTTGGCGATGTCGTGCTCGTCTCAAAGCCTCCTTGGTTTCATTCGCGGTGATTTCAGATCTGATTAAAATCGGCGAATTCCCGGATGTGCTGGTTCGATGCCAGCAGGGGGTGCTGCATCATGAAGTACTCCGAATGGAGATTACGTTATTTCGGTTACAATGTGGTGGATGTTTGGTGTCGTAGAGACGTTCGGATACCGAGTCTTCAAAACACCACAACGGTAAACTCCCAATAACCAACAAAAATTCCAACAACTCAACAATAACAACATCACTTGCATTGACGTACACATCAAACAGTTCAATTTGATCACAACCGCACCTACCAAATACATTCCATAGGGCAATATAAAGAAATACAACCCCAACTACTCACCAGAAATCAAAATAAAAAATAGCTTCATATGCGGACTATATAAGTATCACCTCTACTCAAAGCAACATCAACACCTTCACAACACAACTTCAATGCTTCCTCAGCACCCTACAAACCTGGCTCACCATCAATAGATTAAAAGTAGCCCCCTAAATATTAACTGTCACTCCTACACCACAAATTAAAACTACACCACAAATACACTACAGTGACATCCTTCGTAACATCCCCCACCAAACAACAGAAACTACAAAAAAAACAACATCCACACCCACATCACCATAAATGCATTAAACAACCTGGGCCTAAACAGTATTAAAAAATTCCCTTTTTAAGGTCATTTTCCTTGCTCGAGTGGGGGTTAGCCTTGTGGGCCCCATGACGATAATTGTGGTTCCCTGTTTAGTGTTTATGCCTCCGGCGACTTTGTCGGTGGAGACATTGTTTTCGGGTTGTCCGGCCGTACGTCAGTACGGGCTAAACCTCTTTTTTTTCTCAGCAACCATATGTCCGATTGAGACGAAACTTTCAGTGTGGGAGTGACACCCATACAGAATGTTTTTTTTTGATAATTGTGACGTCATAGGTCACATGGCATGGCAGCTATCTTGGATTAAAGGCATATAATTAAAAAAATATTTATGGAAACCGCTGAATGGAAAAAATTGAAACATGGCACATTGTCAAGTACTCACAATGGGGAACAAAAGCATGATAATGATTACATCATAGGTGATGTCATGTGGTATACCAGCCAAAAATGTTTTAATCGACTTCCTTATCCTCAGAATCTGAAATTGCGTGCACATGATCTATGACCCGTTTGTATTGAAATATTAAATTTATGACATAGGTCACATGGTTTGGCAGCCATGTTGGATTGAAGGAAAGTGTTAAATAATTATATCTCTGAACTCGCTCACCCGATCGATGAGAAATTTCACAAATATCATCTAACAGCACTGTTGCATATAGTTTGAAAATGATGATGTCATAGGTCACATGGTTTGGTAGCCATCTTCGATAGAAAAAACGAACCTTATCCGATCAACACGAAACTTCACAAACGTGATCCCCTACCCATACATATGCAGAGTGATGGCATCTACCCGTTGTGGGACTATGCGGAGGCATATTGGCGACAGTCGCATTGTTACCTCCACCACCAAAGGTGGATGGAGGTTATGTTTTCACCCCTGCCTGTTTGTTTGTTTGTGAACAAAATATCTCAAAACGTTGTGAACGGATTCGGACGAAATTTGGCAGAGATGTAGCGTATGTGACAAGGATGAAATGATTCGATTTTGGTGAACATTCGGATTCGGATCCGGCTACTAGAATTTATTAAATGGTTCTTCGCCATTGGGAGATGGGGCCAAAAATTATACACAGCAGGATATCTCATAAAGTTGTGGACGGATTAGGATGAAACTTGGTGGAACGGTTGGGTGCCTGACAACGACAAATAGATTAGATTTTGGTGAAGATCTGAATGTGGATTTGGATATGAGACTTATTTAATTTCTTAAGTGATTCTTCATCATTCGGAGATAGGGCCAAAAACTATACATCGTGGGAGATCTCAAAAAGTCATGGATGGATTTGGACGAAACTTGTTCGACAGTTTGTGTGTGACAAGGAAGAATTGATTCGATTTTGGTGAAGATGTGAATATGGATTCCGATATGGGAATTATTTAATTTTTGATGAAATTTTGATTCTTCGCCATTGAGTGATATGGCCAACCAGGCGGAGGTATGTTCTCTACTGAGTGCTGTTCTCGTTCTAGTTGAGGCAATGTTTTTATGGCCGGACGCCCTTCCTGACGCCAACCCTTTTGTGGCCTCTTACACGACACAGACGCAGGGATACACTACAGACGCAGGGATACGGTGTACCTATTCTAAACCGGGGCACACACTGGCACGTTCATCCCAGGAAGCTGGTACTCAATTTGCTGACCTCAGAAGGATGATACCGACGAAATGCAGTTTGGATTTATGCCAGGAAGAGGAACGACAGATGCGCTTTTCATTGTGAGGCAGTTGCAGGAGAAGTACATGGAGAAGAGGAAGAAGTTGTTTCTTGGGTTTGTTGATCTGGAGAAAGCATTCGATCGGGTTCCACGCAAAGTATTGACATGGGCATTGAGGAAGTTAGGAGTGGAGGAATGGTTGATCAGAGTAGTGATGGCAATGTACAAAAGAGCGCGCACAGCTGTAAGGACGAAGGACGGGAACAGTGGTGAGTTTGAGGTGAAGGTGGGAGTGCATCAGGGGTCGGTACTAAGTCCACTACTATTTGTAGCTGTGATGGAGGTGCTGGCTCAGAACGTAAAGGAGGGTTTACCGTGGGAGTTGTTGTATGCAGATGATCTGGTGTTGATTGCGGAAAGTATGGATGGACTGAAGGAAAAGATGAACACGTGGAAGGAATGTATGGAGACAAAAGGTCTGAAGCTGAATATCGGAAAGACGAAGGTGATGGCAAGTGGTAAAGCATGTGGTGAGGTGGAAAGAACTGGGAAGTGGCCCTGTGCTGTGTGTAGGAAGGGTGTCGGAGTGAACTCCATTCAGTGTACAATGTGCGCTGAGTGGGTTCATCAGAAATGTAGTGGTCTGAGAGGGTCATTAACCAGTGTGGCAGCTACATTCAAATGTAAGGTGTGCACAGAGGGAGCTGCAGATGGAGGAAATGTTGAGTTGGATCTTGGAGACGGCGTGAAGCTGGAAGGTGTGAAAACATTTTGCTACCTCAGAGACATGCTGAATGGAGAAGGTGGATCAGACTCGGCAACGGTTGCTCGAGTGAGATGTGCATGGAAGAAGTTTCAGGAATTGAATGGCGTGCTGATGATGAGGGGAGTGTCGTTGAAGCTGAAGGGAAAGGTGTATGCTGCATGTGTGAGAAGTGTTATGATTTATGGGAGCGAGACATGGGTAATGAACGTAGAGCAGCAACGAAGGTTGGAAAGGGTGGAAATGCGAATGGTTCGACGGATGTGCGGAGTATCGTTGAGAGAGAGGAAGACAAATGATGAATTGCGAAAGATGATGGGAATAGAGCCTGTGATTGATGCTGTGAAGAGGAACAGGTTGAGATGGTTTGGTCATGTGTTGAGGAAGGATGAAAGTGACTGGTTGAGAAGAGTGATGGAAATGAATGTAGAAGGAAGTAGAAGACGGGGAAGACCGAGAAAGACTTGGCTAAAGATGGTGGAAGAAGAAATGCGGGCAAGGGGGTTAACAAGGAGAGATGCAGAAAATAGGGCAAAATGGAGAAGATTGTCATGGGGACCGCAAGGCTAACCCCCGCTCTAGCAGGGAAAATGGCCTTTAAAATGCATGTTGTTGTTGTTGTTGGAAGGATGATAGTTTGACTGGGCCTAAACAGTCTCTTGGGCACAAACCCCCACCCATTGATGACGCAGAGAAATTACTCCCAGAGAAATTACACTCTGATCGTGTTCACCATAGTAGATGTATACGGTAGGTTCTAGGCCAGACCACCCCTCCCCACCCTCATCACATTCCCCACATCCCCCTTACCCCCAAACCGAAACTAGCTCAACTCAAAAACAGGAAGTGACTCACCACAAACCGGAAGTGACCAATTAATTATTAAAATTTCAGATTTCACGATTTTCTCGAATTTTCTAAAATTTCCCAAAATTTCCGATTTTCACAAAAATAATTATAAGAATAAAACTATTGAATTTTTTATTTAATGGGATGAGAATTATAAATACAAATGAATAACTTAACTGAAAAAATAGATATTATTAACATTGATAATGTAATAATTAATAAATTTAACATGGAATTTGATGTAGGCCTACTTCATGGAAAATTAAATAGGATAAAATATTTAATTGTAACATAATGAAACGTCAGTTGATATTAAAACAAATATTGCAAACATTGAACAAACATTACAGAATATTAATCAGGATAAAATGTTCTACATTGTAAGGACAGGATTATTGATACATGAATATAAATCAATTTTATCTAAACCATTATCACCGATGTATACACAATCCAATCTTTAAAAAGAAAGTATCTATTATAAATGAGTTTTTAGATATTGCTGGAGAAATAATAAGGTTAAAATTATGGAATACAGTATACCCATTTTATATGAAATTAAACCTATCGATAATGTTACTTGTACATTTTGTAAAAATCAAAACTTATCTGAATTTGAAATAACTAACACAAATATTAAAACGTGTTTACGGTGTAATAACCAACAATTAAGTTTTAACACTAATATGACATAATGATTATAAGAGAGTAAATATAATAGGGAAATATATTTACAATAGAGTTTCTCATTTTCAAAAATGTATTGCTCAATATCAGGGTAAACAATATTGTAAAATACCAGAAAAGGTTTATAACGATCTGAATGAAAAGTTTAAAGCATATAGACTTTTGATCGACCATGAAGACGAGGTTATATAATATTCCAATATCACGAAAACTCATATCACCATGTTTCGAAAAGAATTAAAATATACTAAACATTATGGTAATATTAATCGAATATATTGTTGCGGATTTGAGAATCCTGTTTGTAAATATCACCCCGTGTAAATGTAATGATTCTTGTAAATACCTCCGTTTTGTGTGTAAAGGTCGTCCCCTTAGTTAATCCATCGCATGCACGTAGAAAATCATATACCCTTCTAAATAGTTATTTCTTATTCTATGTTAGTTTAAGGCTCTGTTTCCCACTAGTTGACTCTGCATTGCACCAAATGACATAAGATAGATCCCTCCGACACCCCCATGGCCTCTTCAAAGTGCCAGTAACATTGGGCGGTTTTCTGTGGCGCTCGCCACTACTGCTTTGGGTGGTTTTCTTCACCCCATAACTCCATTACGCACGCGGTCAGCTCGGAGAAGAAAGGCGTGTCTCCACCTCGTCATGAGAAGGAGGAGAGAGCCAGCCCCCGATCAACCAACCAAGGATGAGGGGTTTGGCCTGAGAGGGCGGAGAGAGAGCGTTCGAGGAGGTTCGCGAAAGTTCCATGGGCGTGGTTATATAACACGTCGCCCGGAGCCTCCCACCGCAGTTCACCGGAGCCCAGTTGAGTCCAGTCCAGTTGAGGAGGAGCTGTGAGTCGAGTCCAGTTGGAGCAGATGACTGAGGAAGCCCCCCACAGCAGATGAGTAAGGAGTCCACCGCAGCTGAGTCCACCGCAGCTGGGTGGAGTTGAGCTTTAACGGCAGTTCGACCCGTGGCTGCGAAGCAACGCCGCCGTGCGAACAAAAGTGTGGAGAGTCGGCGGCTGCTCACTCCCGGCCCGGCCGTTCTCCTGTGTCCAGCTGAACCTTCCAGCCCTGTGGTCCCACCTCCTCATCCATCCAGCCATTTACCTCCTGCCATTCCTGTCATCATCCCCGTGTAAGTCTGACTGTCGTCTGTTTGTCCGTGTTGTCCCTGGGAATAAGTAAGACTGTATAGATAAGTAGAATTGCACTGTGTCTTCCTCTTCTGTAAATTATTTTCGTTTCTTTCCTTCTCCTTGGTTTCTTTGGTTTTGTACATAATTAGTAATAATAAATCCTGTTATTTTCTACCTTCGTCTTCTTCTTTACTTCACATCCGATCATCTTTGTGATTTCCCCATTGAATACCTGTGGCACAATTTGGCCAACGTTTAGGATCGGGTGTCGTATTGCTAATGGTTCGAGCTGCTATTGCTAATGGCTGCTAATCCGCTCGGCAAAATAACATCTTGTCCGTGGTCTCGAACGAGGTTGCTCACCTGCCTCGTAGAGGGAGCTGGGCAGCTTCAGGAGCGGAGACGGCCAGTGCAACTAGAAGGGGGATTAAGCCCCCCCGCTAAGGGGAAGCACCGTCCCCGTATCCGCAACAATATGTAACATTAACCAAGAAGAAATTGGATGATATTTCTCATTTAGAACAAGCGTTAATTACCGATTTTAAAACATTATTAAACCTATACTATGAAAAACATGGTAGAGATAAGGTTGAAGCACTAGATAGAATTTTTTTTCTAAATATACAGTATTTATTATTTCAGTTATTGCATAAACATAATCATAAATGTAATCTTGAAGATTTGACTGGTTTAAAAACAATTGAGCGTAAACAATTTCATGATAAGATTTGTCATAACTTATTTAACACATTGGAGTGGACATTTATACCAACATTTTGAGTTTAAAAAAAAGAGGAAGTCAGCAAAAAAATCACCGTATGATATACACTTACACCCGTATGATTACATGGATTCATTTGAGAGATTTAAAGAAACACAACTTCCCCCTAAAGAATGTTTCTATAACATGTTAAATAAATGTCATATAACTGATAAAGACTATACTCAAGCACAAAATATTTGGAAAACGTTTAACATAAAGAACCTTGGCGAGTATCATGATTTGTATCTTAAAACCGACGTCTTACTACTGGCCGACGTCTTTGAAACCTTTAGAACAGTTTGTCATAATAAACAGTCATATGGGCTAGATCCCGTCCACTACTACACAGCTCCCGGACTAGCTTGGAGTGCCATGCTAAAAATGACGAAACAAGCTAGATTTAATCAGTGATGTAGATATGCTTTTGGTGAGAGAAGAGGCGAAATGAGGAGGAATATCACAAGTATGTTCTAAGAGATATGCTAAGGCTAACAATGAGTATCTTCCTAATTATGATATGAAAGATAGTTCTTACCTGATGTATTACGATGCTAATAATTTGTATGGATGGTCTATGTCTCAAGCTCTACCTTATGGAGGGCTCAAATGGGTTGAAGAGAAATATTACGAAAGGGTTTTACAAAACATCGTTACATCCTCACAAAAAGAATTGGATGATTCTGAAGTTAGATATTATTTTGAGGTTGATTTGAAATATCCTGAAGAACTCCATAATAAACACGACGGTCTACCATATGCCCCCACCAAAGAATGTCAGAAAGAAGAATGGCGAAGTGATTATCAACGAACATTTAATATAAAAGATAAACCAACAGAAAAATTACTTTCTACATTATATGATAAAGAAAATTATGTTTTACACCAAAGGAACTTGAAGCAATATGTATTGGCAGGATTGATAGTCAAGAAAGTCCATAGAGTTATACAGTTTAACCAAAGTCATTGGATGAAGGAGTATATTGATTTTAATACTCAAAGGAGAACCGAAGCAAAAACCGATTTTGAGAAAGACTTTTATAAATTGATGAATAATTCTGTATTTGGAAAGACGATGGAAAATCTTAGGAATAGAACCACCTTCAGAGGCCATTTTTCCCTGCAGAGCAGGGGTTGGCCTTTTTGGGCACCGTGGTCCCCTTTTTGAAGCAATGTTTTATGGTTGGATGTCCTTCCTGCCACCAACCCTGTTAGTCGCCTCTTGCGACACACAGGGA
Organism: Myxine glutinosa; assembly: GCF_964187855.1. Taxonomy (NCBI): domain Eukaryota; kingdom Metazoa; phylum Chordata; class Myxini; order Myxiniformes; family Myxinidae; genus Myxine; species Myxine glutinosa. The sequence goes on from NC_136264.1 coordinate 143,253,861, forward strand.
ATTACCAGTGAACTGGTACTCAATTTGCTGACCTCGGAAGAATGACAGGCTGAGTCAACCCCCCTGGCATTAATTCAGCGATCAACCGGGATTCGAACCCAGGATCCTAGGATCCCAAGCCGGCACCCTAACCACTAAGTCAACACCAGCCTGAAAATCTTAGGAATAGAGAAAACATAAGGCTTACTACATCTTTAGAGCAAGCAGCAAAATTAATTAATAAACCTAGTTTTCAAAGAGAAGTGGTGTTTTCAGAGAACTTTGTTGCTATTTATTTGCAAAAAGAGAGTATTAAAATGGATAAACATATTTATATAGGAACGACGGTTCTTGATTTATCAAAATTACTAATGCATGATTACCTTTACAATAACTTGAAGAAATATCAAAATAATGTTTCTCTACTTTATACGGATACGGATCGTTTCATTTTAGAAATTAAAACGGAAGATGTTTATTCAGATATGCTTGAGGATAGTGACTCTTATGATACGAGTAATTATAAGTTAACTGATTAAGTTGTTTTCCTCAAAGAATAAAAAGGTTATTGGAAAGTTTAAGGATGAATTAGGAGGAAAGGTAATGACTGAATATGTTGGATTGAGAGCTAAGGCTTATGCTTATAAATATTGTTGTGGATATGAGGATTGTGTTTTTTTTTATTGTGTACTTTATTATTATTATTGGTTATTCTGCGCCTCCTGCCTCCGGAGCTGTGTAAAGGTCAAAAGGGCGTCCCATAATTAGTCCACAAGCATACACGTCAGCCAATCATAGAATACCCCTGTTCGATAGTTATATCTTATTCTGTGTTTTAGGGTAAGGCTGTGTCTCCCATTAATAGAAGTACTCCATTGCACCAAGTGAAAGAGATAGATTCCCTTCATTCCCATTCCCAAAACCTCCATTCCCCCTTTTCGTCAATTGCCAACTGCATTTTGGGCGGTTTTCCCTTCATCCGCCATTGACCACGAGGCAGGGTTGGGGAAGAAAGGCGGGTCCTCACCTCGTCATAGAGGGGAGGAGTGAACCAGCCCTTGCCGACCAACCCAGAACGAGGGGTTGGCTTTAGAGGGCGGAGAGAGAACGTTTTGGGGAGGTTCGCAAAGGGTCAAGGGTGGGGCTTATATAACCCGAGGCAGAGGCCCCCGGAGAGAGTCGAGGAGGGAGGAGATCAGAAGACAGAAAGGCCTTGAGTTGGACTAAGCAAGAGAGGAAGTTGTTGGACTGGGTGGGACTAAGAAAGAGAGAGAAAGAGTCCTGAAGCTTGTGAGGGAAGGAGAGAGAACCCGTCACACCAAGCTCCGCGTTGGCTCCACCAAGCGTTCACCTCCACCAAGGCTCCACCAAGCTACGCGTTGGCTCCACCAAGCGTTCACCTCCACCAAGGCTCCACCAAGCTCCGTGTTCACCTCCACCAAGCGTTCACCTCCACCAAGCGTTCACCTCCACCAAGCTCCGTGTTGGCTCCACCAAGCGTTCACCTCCACCAAGCGTTCACCTCCACCAAAGCTCCACCAAGCTCTGCGTTGGCTCCACCAAGCGTTCACCTCCAGCCATCCACCTCCTGCGATTCCTGTCATCATTCCCCGCGTGAGTCTGTCTTTTGTTTGTTCTGTCCTGGGTTAATTAAGACTGTAGGTAAGCTAGTATTTTCACTGTGTCACCTGCGTCTTATGTGCTGTAAATAAACGTGACTGCTTTCTTTTTGCTTATGTGTGTAAATAGTAAATAAATTTAGTAGTATTTCCAAACCTTTCTTTGCCTTCGTCTTCCTCTTTGCATTCGTCGTTTTAGTCTTTTCCCTCATTGAGCAGCCGCGGTGCGATCCGGCCAACGTTTGGGTGGAATCGGGTTCTAATCGGGGAATAACTGTTCGGTCGCGGTAATACCAACCGCTCGGTAAAATAACATCTTTAACCGCGTCCGCAAAAATATATTGATGATAATAATATTGAAAGATGTGATAAGAAGTTAAAAGGAATAAAGAAAGGTGTTATCAAAGAAGAAATAGAGTTTAAACATTATTATAATTGTTTAACTTTAAAGAAAGAGGAGTTTAGAAAAATGAATACTATAACAAGTTATGCACATCAATTATATACGGAGGAGGTGAACAAGAAAGCTCTTGAGGCTTATGATGATAAAACGTTTATTTTAAACAATGGAATTGATTGTTGCTCTAATGGGAACATGTACATAATTAAAAAATTAATTAATCTATATACAGACTTGGCATTTAATATGGAATTTTTTTTTTTCTTTCTTAACTTTCTTAACTCAGTATATCAATCTGGTGAGTTTCTTTTACACTTTGGCGATTTATTTGTTAAAAGAACCATGTCACTGATTGTCTGTTGCAGCAAGAACTCAACAACAGGATTATATCACAGGTGGCGTGGCAAAATGTACGGACAGGTGCATTTGATGATTGGCTTCACAGTCGGGTACACAAGGGTTGTTGCGTTCTGTATTAGTGGAAAACAACTGCTGCACGTCTCCAAAAGTTATTGCCGCTTCCTCTGGAGATGGTCCGTCAACTCGACAATGCTGTTTGTCATGGAGTGGCGGCTTTACGAAATGACAGCATGAAATGGCGTGCTATTGCTCAGCAGTATGGCATCATTCAAGTTCAGGTGTCAAAGATCCTGAAACGAAATGCTCAGAGGGGTGTCCCTACTCCAATACCGAGGCCAGGATGTCCCCGTAGAACCACAAGGAGGGATGATCGCCAGCTGCACCAGTTAGTCCGCAATGGCCGTACCAAGTCAGCTAATCGGCTTAGGGCTGAGTGGCAGCAACTGACAAATGTGCCTGTATCCAGAAGGCTAGTATGGAGTGGAGTGGCCTGCCATGTCCCCGGATATGAATCCGATAGAGAACTTGTGGGCAGAATTAACGTGTCAAATCGACCACTTGGACCAGCAGCCTACCTCTGTGTGTGAATTGCAGCAGACTATTGTCACTGCATGGCAAGCGATTCCTGTCCAAACCTTGGCAAATCTCGTGAACAGCATGCCTCGACATGTACGTGCTCTCCTGAATGCTCGTGGGGGTTACACGAAGTACTGAACTGTAATTTTACTGTCCGTAATCTCAGTCATAATTAAACTTATGTTTTTGTTAAAAAAATTTTTTGGCTAATGTGCAAAATAAAAAGATACTTCTGGAAAATGCACAGAAGTTTAACACAGTACTGTCCGTGAATTGAGTTCGATGTCAGTTTACATCACTTTCAAGGATCAATTTATTTGCTTCGAAATGTCAAATATGGTTTTTGTTTCTTTTAAAGGTCACATTAACAAAATGTAGAATAATTCCAATGAACTTTTGGTTGTAAGTTATCTTGAAAAGTAAGTTCACCCCCCCAAAAAAAAGTTCCATATTAAATGCCAAGTCTGTAAATAAAACACTGTGTGTGTGTGTGTGTGTGTGTGTGTGTGTGTGTGTGTGTGTGTGTGTGTGTGTGTGTGTGTGTGTGTGTGTGTGTGTGTGTGTGTGTATGTTACCGATAGACTCCTAAACGGAGAGGCTCACGTGCTTGATATTTGGCATAGACATGGCCATTGAGCCTGGGAAGGACATGGCCTACCTAAAAATATTTGACGAGATCCATATTTTTTTTATTCATATTTACCTCAGCGCATTTCAGCGAGGAACATTATACACGGAATCTCAGCCGGTGCCAGAGCAGCTCGCTGATTCGCTCAGAGCGATCACGTGATGTTCCATCCTCGCTGCCAGACCACGAACGGAAAATATATAGAATGACCATTGCCATTCACACCACATAGATGGAGATGCAGCTACCGGGCGCCATCTTGGTTGTCACTCAATGCTGGGCGATGGTGATTTCCGTCACACGTTTGCACGTAATTCAGAGCGAAAAGCGATTGCGTTTTTTCACCTTTTGTGCGATCGTGTTTTGTGTCGATTTTGTGCGATATGAATTCAACGTCTTTGAAACAGCTGTGAAACATCTTTCCACAACCCTTCCATAACCGATTGAAGCAGTTTATTGCCGCACAAAATGGCATTCTAACAGTTGTCTCGCTTTTAAAATCTGGGACACGTTCAAAACAAACGAGATCCGCGTAGCGAGTTGGTCGAGTCGTGTTAACCAAGATGGCGACACGGCGGCTACACTTTTCACGGAGTATGAGCGTTCTATATATTTTCAATTCAGTGCCCCAGACTCGCTCACGTACTTGATTTGTGGCATAGACATGGCCATTGGGCCTTCACGGTGTAATTTGTGCGAGTCTTTTGTCCGAGTGAGCTTGAGTCGAGAGGGCGAATGTACGGGTTGGGAATGTACGGGTTGGGAATGTACGGGTCTCCCTTCCCCCGCCCGGCAAAGCCGGTAATGGAGGGCGTCACAGGATCGGTGAGTCTCCAAAACCCGCTTCGTGCTGTTGTTGCGAAGATGCAGGACGATTCCGCGATTGTTGTGCTGCTCTCCTCCCATGAGAACTGCAACGTCATTGTTGACTGGCCCTCCCCTTCCTCCCCTCCCTTTCCCCCTCCCCCCTCTCCCTCCCCTTCCCCCTCCCTTCCCCCTCCCTTCCCCCTCCCTTCCCCCTCCCTTCCCCCTCCCTTCCCCCTTCCCCCTCCCCCTCCCCCCTCCCCCTCCCCCCTTCCCCCTCCCCCTCCCCAGAAGGGAATTTGGATTTTCAAACTGGAATTTCAAACTGTGACGTCATAATCATCATTAAAATATTCTACAGACCGAGTCCCCCCTACGGTGAAAATTTGATCTCAATCGGTCCTATTATTGCAGAGAAAATCTTTTTTAAAGGAAATTAAAACTTAAAATGGCACTGAGTTAAGGATCATCAGAATTATCAGAATTCCCAAAGTTCAAAGTGCCATAACTTTGTCAAAAATGATCGAAACATCGTGAAGTTCGAACTTGATCTGTAACTTATCATGAGGAAACCATGTGCCAAGTTTGAAATCATGAGCATTAAGCGTTTAGAAAAAAAAGTCCGGAAACTGTTCTTTGCATGACAGACTGACTGACGGATGGATGGACGGATGGAGGGACGGTGTGCAAACCTATAGTCCCCTCCGGTGTACACCGGTAGGGGACTAATAATACCCCCAAACCGTTATTTTTATGTTGTAATAGTTATAGGCATGGTAAAAAAAATTTATTGACCCAATTGAAGATAATTAATAATTTTTTATGTTAAAATGGCAAGAAAACTACTTCAGGAGAATTATAATTTTTGTATTCAAGGATACACGAAAAGGGGGTAAAAATTTTAATTCCTTATGAATTGGAACATAAACAGGGAAAGTTTGTAATCAAGGCTTGGCCATATACAGATATTGTAAAACCTACAAATAGAGACCTGCTTAAAATATTAAATAAAAATGAACTTCTCAAAGTTATGAAATATAAAAGTCTTTTAGAAAATGTTAACAAATCCTATTGGTACCCTATTGTGAGAAAATAATTATATATACAAGAATAGCCCAAAATCCAGATGAATATATGTATAATGTACTCTGGGGAGATGCTCTAAGGGTAAAAAGGGATGAGGAAGAGAGGGAGAAGGAGGAAAAAAGGGAAAAGAGGAGAGGGAGAAGGAGGAAAAGGACAGGGAGGAATGGAAGAAGATGAAGGAGGTCTTGGAGAAGATGAAGGAGGAGGAAACAAAGAAAGCTCGGGTAATAAGGGAGGCAATAGAAATTGAAGCGAGGGAAGCAGAAGAAGAGGGGAAGAGGAGAAGTGGGAAGAAGTGACAATAGAGCATGAGAAGGAAATGGCATCAAGAATAGCAGGTGTAGTAGAGGAGGGAGTAGGGGAAGGGTTGGTAAGGGTGGAGGAGGAAACAAGGTTAGCAAGGTTTTGTGCGATATGAATTCAACGTCTTTGAAACAGCTGTGAAACATCTTTCCACAACCCTTCCATAACCGATTGAAGCAGTTTATTGCCGCACAAAATGGCATTCTAACAGTTGTCTCGCTTTTAAAATCTGGGACACGTTCAAAACAAACGAGATCCGCGTAGCGAGTTGGTCGAGTCGTGTTAACCAAGATGGCGACACGGCGGCTACACTTTTCACGGAGTATGAGCGTTCTATATATTTTCAATTCAGTGCCCCAGACTCGCTCACGTACTTGATTTGTGGCATAGACATGGCCATTGGGCCTTCACGGTGTAATTTGTGCGAGTCTTTTGTCCGAGTGAGCTTGAGTCGAGAGGGCGAATGTACGGGTTGGGAATGTACGGGTCTCCCTTCCCCCGCCCGGCAACGCCGGTAATGGAGGGTGTCACAGGATCGGTGAGTCTCCAAAACCCGCTTCGTGCTGTTGTTGCGAAGATGCAGGACGATTCCGCGATTGTTGTGCTGCTCTCCTCCCATGAGAACTGCAACGTCATTGTTGACTGGCCCTCCCCTTCCTCCCCTCCCTTTCCCCCTCCCCCTTCTCCCTCCCCTTCCCCCTCCCTTCCCCCTCCCTTCCCCCTCCCTTCCCCCTCCCTTCCCCCTCCCTTCCCCCTCCCTTTCCCCTCCCTTCCCCCTCCCTTCCCCCCTCCCCCTCCCCCCTTCCCCCTCCCCCTCCCCAGAAGGGAATTTGGATTTTCAAACTGGAATTTCAAACTGTGACGTCATAATCATCATTAAAATATTCTACAGACCGAGTCCCCCCTACGGTGAAAATTTGATCTCAATCGGTCCTATTATTGCAGAGAAAATCTTTTTTAAAGGAAATTAAAACTTAAAATGGCACTGAGTTAAGGATCATCAGAATTATCAGAATTCCCAAAGTTCAAAGTGCCATAACTTTGTCAAAAATGATCGAAACATCGTGAAGTTCGAACTTGATCTGTAACTTATCATGAGGAAACCATGTGCCAAGTTTGAAATCATGAGCATTAAGCGTTTAGAAAAAAAAGTCCGGAAACTGTTCTTTGCATGACAGACTGACTGACTGACAGACTGACGGATGGAGGGACGGTGTGCAAACCTATAGTCCCCTCCGGTGTACACCGGTAGGGGACTAATAATACCCCCAAACCGTTATTTTTATGTTGTAATAGTTATAGGCATGGTAAAAAAAATTTATTGACCCAATTGAAGATAATTAATAATTTTTTATGTTAAAATGGCAAGAAAACTACTTCAGGAGAATTATAATTTTTGTATTCAAGGATACAAGAAAAGGGGGTAAAATTTTTAATTCCTTATGAATTGGAACATAAACAGGGAAAGTTTGTAATCAAGGCTTGGCCATATACAGATATTGTAAAACCTACAAATAGAGACCTGCTTAAAATATTAAATAAAAATGAACTTCTCAAAGTTATGAAATATAAAAGTCTTTTAGAAAATGTTAACAAATCCTATTGGTACCCTATTGTGAGAAAATAATTATATATACAAGAATAGCCCAAAATCCAGATGAATATATGTATAATGTACTCTGGGGAGATGCTCTAAGGGTAAAAAGGGATGAGGAAGAGAGGGAGAAGGAGGAAAAGAAGAAAAAGGGAAAAGAGGAGAGGGAGAAGGAGGAAAAGGACAGGGAGGAATGGAAGAAGATGAAGGAGGACTTGGAGAAGATGAAGGAGGAGGAAACAAAGAAAGCTTGGGTAATAAGGGAAGCAATAGAAATTGAAGCGAGGGAAGCAGAAGAAGAGGGGAAGAGGAGAAGTGGGAAGAAGTGACAATAGAGCATGAGAAGGAAATGGCATCAAGAATAGCAGGTGTAGTAGAGGAGGGAGTAGGGGAAGGGTTGGTAAGGGTGGAGGAGGAAACAAGGTTAGCAAGGTTAACAAAGGTAACTAAGGAAGAGGAGGAGGTAACGGCAACAATAGAAGGGGTGGTAAGGGCAGCAAGGGTAGGGGCGACTACATGGAAATAGGAATGGAATATACATTATAAATGATTCCACTTTGTTAGCTATGATGATTTGAAATTAAATAATTTCAAATTAAATAACTATTTATGTTTTTGAAATATACTTGAGATTAATACTATGACAGGTAATACCATTCCATCTTCCCACCACCAAATCTGTTTGTATTCCCTGACTGTATAGTTACCCAGTTGTCTTGACTCTGTCATACAAACCATCGCTATGCTATCATATAATTTTTTATTTCCAAACTCATGTATTAGCTGGCTACTAATTGTGTTTCCACATACCACGTTATGCTCACCAAGGGGGTAATAGTCTTCTTTACGGGACCAAATAAAATCTTGTAGGTCTTCCAAGTTTATTGAAAATAACCAATTATATCCTAAATCAGGCATGTCATACCCCCATTTATCAATTACCATATCAACAATATCCCCCTCTTTATAAAGTTTAATTGTAAGTGGTACGTTAAATTTAATACAAAAAGGTGTATGGTCTGGAGAACCGGGCGTTGTGACTGTAAATTCTACTTGTTTGTCATAACGTGCCGTTTTCTCTTGGGATATATATTGCAATACATCACTTAATCTCACCAAGTCATTGTCATCTGAGGGGCTCGAATAATTGATTAATTTATAACTATTTTTCATATTAAGATTTTTAGTTATATCATATTTCTGGCCTTCAACCTGTGCCTTTGTATAATAATTTGATAAATCAACAGTCGTCTCTTGAGATCCCCTAATGATAGAACCGTCTTTTCCAACGTAGGTCATTTTAAATAAGAGTAAAAATAATATCAGAAAAACTTTCATTATTGTTGAGGCGAAATAATACGTATAAACATAATTGCCCACAACATTTGGAATTTACTTCTTGGACTTGAAACGTTTGACAAACACTCTTCCCCTTGGGTAGGAATTTAATTACTTCAAGAGGTGGTGGAAGTCCATAGCTATCAAAATAATATTTATCCCGACTATTATGAATGCAAGTCCAATGAGTACCATTCCCACTATTATCTTCTAAATTCATAATAATATTCTTTGTATTTTTGGGCAACTTTGGTAATTCATCCCTCATACAAATACTTACGTTATCGAGTTTTAGTTGTTTACAATATTTATCGAGTTCTATATTTGACGTTGTATTCTTTCCAAAATGTTTAAACCACTCCTCCATTTTATTTAGGAGAAAGATATAATCCGTTACCTCTTTTAGTTAGTTTTACACCTGCCTGTGTGATAGAAGAAAGCATATCTCCGACTAACGATCTCGCCCTATTAGGCAGACTTTCAAGCCTTTCAGCAAAATCTACAATTACTCCACTTCCACTAAGTTCTTTCTCCAACGCCTTGTTATGTCTTTCCAGTTCTTTTTGGGCTGCTAGTTGAGCTTTCCTTTCGTTAGCGGCTTTTACCGCTGCTGAAATACCACCCGTCGCCACCCCCGCTGCACCTACAGCACCGGCAATTAAGGGGATTAGGGCTAGAAGTGGAAGAAATCCTCCGTTTATTTCCTTTAGTGAATATTTCTTCAACATAGGTTTTGACATTTTTAAACTAAGTGAACCGTCACTATTTAGATTTTCCTCCTGCACTTTTGTGAGTAAAACACTAATTCTCATATCGCCCTTTCTTTGAATTGTACGAACATTAATCGTACAAGGTTTTTTATTTTGGATACAAAACGATAGTTTATCACGGTTAATTCGATTAATATATATACGTCAGTTGGTACTTTACTCATTTTATTATGAAGAGATTTTTTTTCCTCGTTATTACTTATGTGATATTAGTCATAACACCATTATCCGCATTGATCTGTAGTTCTGTTTATTCCAAGAGCAAACAATATGCATCAAGTTTGTCATCTCCCTCCCTTTCAATGTATAGGGAAGTATCAACTCTATTGGACTATATCGTTTCCTTTTGAGCGCTCAGGTCAATCGCATAGATTGTACAGTCATACCCCGTTTTACGCCATTTCGACCTACGTCAAATCCGACTTTACGCCACTCTTCTAGAGTAAATTTCAGTTCAGCGAATGTCATTATGTGTGACTTTACGTCACTCCTACGGACGTGAAAAAAATTAAATTTTTCCTTAAAAATATATTTAAAATAAATAAAATAGTACATCAATTAACAATAAAAGAAGCTAAAAAACAATTTAAAATACAATAAAAAGCACATAAAAAATATAAACAAATGTACGTACAGTATACTGTACGTACGCGTAGCTGCTGGTTCTCATTCAAAACAAAGGCGACACCATATGCATTTTGTCCTGTGCTGCGGTCGCGTGCTTGCTTTGCCTTTCGCTGGTATTTTTGTGATTATTCCTTTACTGTGTAAAGGTTCCTCTACTAGTATAGGCTCTGGGGGGGTTGCTTGTGTACATCTCTCTTCTACGGCAAAACTTTTGATTTTCCTGTTCTATATGTTGAGACCCTTGGAAAAAATCTGGGTAACACTCCCAGATCAAGTACGTTTTTTCTGCACACCCCAATACGTGATTATGACTTGAGGCCAATTAGCCGAAATAGCAAAATTCAGTTTTCATGGAATAATTCAAGAGTAGGCAGCTTTAGATTCAAATGTAACATTTATTTATCATGTTTTGACATAACTAACACATTTTTAGCATGGTTCAATACTATAAACTGTCTTTTTTAGGAAAAAAACACGTCATTTAGCTTCTTTTTCTCCAAAAATCACTTTCAGTTTGAAAGGCACTCAAAATCCGATCACCTCTCATACACCCAATTATGTAGATAAAGCAACCAAAATTTGTCAGAAGCTTCCTTATGAAGCCCTTTAATAATTCCATGCATCATATTTATGATTCATTATATTGTATAGTGACAGTGGGGTCAAATGTTAACAAAGGTTACCCCTACCCCAAAAAGCGGTATAAACCAAAATTGGTTAAATTGGTCTAACTTTAGAAGTAAGTGTGATATTTGGCTGATTTTGGTGTCTATGTATGGGTTTTTGATAGCAAGCTATTCATTGGAACCATAATCAACCCCTTTTGAATATACCTAATTTGCATAATTTCAAAATGGCCGCCAAACACCTCCTGGCAATGATGTTGACTAAATTTCGCTCAAAATTCAGCTTAAGCAAAACTATTACACTTACATAGCTTAAGGATTCATGAATTAAAATCATAACATGTCCACAAACCCAATATAACTGTCATAACAAGGAAGCGCGTGCTGTCAATTACCACCATTTACCACCCGTGCAACTTCAATACATGTACTCTTTATCAAGCGACAGGATTCTTGCAGGCATCAGGGGAAGCCTTTTTGCAATGACAAAAATTTACACATTTGACTATGGCGGTCCTACAGGGGCATGTTGACCTGGCACACTTAGTGCATGAACAGACAACTGTCCAATGTGATTCTAGAGTTTTCCACGTTGTCTCAGGTATCAGCTGTTCCTTGTCATACGTATAACCACAATCCTCTGGCTTAAGTGCGATCACATTTTCAGAATCTTGATGAAGCTCCAAAGCATGCATGATATTGTAGGCATTGAAAAAGCTACGCTTCATATGTGGCAGGAGACCTTGGCTGGTTGGTGGCAGGTTGTGATGAGAACTCCCTTTGACATGATGGAAGATCTCCGCACGCAAGTTCGAAAATTTCTTCGCATCGCTTTTTGGTTTCAGTACTTTGACCAAGTAGGATTCTGCATTCTTGATCAAAGGCTGAGAAAGGGTCGGCAACCCTCCAAAGTGCTTCAATAACTTTTCTGGCTCGGCATTCAAGGCGGCTTTCTTGGTCCCAACTTTGCTAGTGATATCACATCCTGTAAGACTGTGTACGGCAGGAAGAACAGCACAGAGTTGACATCCGATGCGCTCGAACAAGGTATGAAGGGGCACATACCGAGTGCTATCTCCAACTCCAGCTCGTACCCACAGCTCCTCTAGGTCATGTTGGAGAAAGACAGGCATGTGGTAGAGCAAGGCAACAACTACATCAGTATCATTGGAGATGACAACACATATTTTGTGTCCTTCTTTGAGCGCGTCCAAAACATGAAGGAGTATGCGAAGATCCGCCTCTTCAAATGTGGATTGAAGGTGTACCAGTGCGCTCTCATCTCCGTTGTGCATTTTCATACATTTCCAATCCTCGTTCTCTCTGGTCACCTGTCCGAGTACAGTTGGGTACTGACCGGTATTTGCAATATTTGAACGAACATGGCTGTAGATCAGTTTTTCAAGGAGAAGTTTGTTGTTGTTGGAAGGCCAGAATGTGTTCATATCCTTAGGTAGTGGTGTTGATGGCTCTATTGAAGTATATTCGATGGGTAGAGTGTCACTTCGCCTTTTCCTCTTGCTGTCCTTCACTGATGGGTCATCAGAATACATGTCAAAGACATAGTCAGTCCACCCAAACCGATGATATATGGCCGAAAATGACATGAAATTTGATAGAAGGTCATTGAATTTGGAGAGTTTCGTAACATTAACCTTTCGGATTGTGGCCATGATGTCAACTACAAATGATGCGTCTTTCCGATGACTATATGTAAATTCTTCCGGTTTTAGGTGCGTCTCCAACTCCTTCAGTAGCTGGCTCTTTGCTGGTTTAGTCATCATTCCTGCATCATCAAACAACACTGGGGAGGGAACAACATCGTACTTTAAGAGATCATCAGTGGTGAGGCCACGCTCCCGAGCTATTTCTATGTTTCTCTCAGCGATGTTCATCTCCTTCACTGTCGTCTTGGTAGTCTTCTGTGGCTTCTTTCGAAGAGTTTTCATCGTCTTCAAGTTTGTGCGGTGAATGGTACTGCTTATTCGTTCAGTCTTGGTGACAAACCTTTCCTTTCTGAATTTCAGGTACTTCTCTTTTCCTTTTGAAAAGGCATTGAGCATGTCAGTTTTTATATCATCGGACATAACCTCTTTTGTCACAAAGTTTTGTAGTGTTTTGGAAGCGTCTAGAGACAGAGGGGGACCCCTTCTCTTCAATGAATCTCATCATCTCCTGAATATGTCCTTCTTTGCGGTTCGTTGTGGCTTGAGATGATTCGTGGTGGCTGTAAGTCTCATGTGTCCTGTCAATCACATCACTGTATTGCCGATGTAGGTTCTTCACTGCCATCATTTCATGGTATATTAGGTCCCACTGGGCGACATACTGTTTTTGCTTTGCATGTCCAATGACTCCATCGCTGCACTTAGATGAAAGGTTAATGCTTTGCTCTAATTTCTGGTCTCCTCCAACAGCGGTGAATCGGCCGGGTATCTCTCTGATTGAAAAATTGCCTTTGGCAAATTGTTCATGAACTGATGGTGCAGTCTCAGGTAGACGTCGCATGTCTTCAAGGTAGAGAGAACACCATCGCAAGGAGTTGGTCGAATCGAATGCCGCAAACAGGTTCAATGCACGCTGGACAGCGTCAAGATGCAGTTCCCAAATCCCTTCACGATCAGCTCTCAACAGATCACGGACAATATCCATCATTTGCAAGAACTGAGTCCAGAACTTGAAGTTTTCATTGGTATCAGATCGTGTTTGGATGAATCTGTTCAAATCTTCGACCAACGTTTTTGATGCATCAGCAAACTGAACCATATACTTCTGACTATCTGTGATGCATTTCTCCTTGACACTAGACTGGAGGTTCGTCAGGATGGCAAGCTCATGTGTATATTGGTCGATGCCTTTCTCGGAGAAGAATTCTTTGTACTGGAGGCGTTCAAAGGCTTCAGCAAGGAGCTGCATACCCTCAAGACAGCGGCTGTAGTGACCTCCATGTAGAACAGAATTCTCGATGACAGTTGGACCAAAAACACCAGCCTGCAACCATGTGATGTCCGCGCCACTTCCATCCAGGAGTTTGCCAATACATTTCAAAACAGTTTTCACTAAGTGAAACGTTCCCAGGCATGGAACCAGGGTCCTGAATTCCTCTGGTCTCAGCAGTTGTATATCACGGACGATGCAATAAACACCTTCATCACAATACATTGGTATCTCATTTTGAGTCAGCTGAGAACCAATGTCCATAAAGTTCTTCATAGCCGTATAAACTGTCGCGTACTCTGTAACTGGATGCGGCAGAACAGGCACAAATGCAAGATTCTTTAATGGGATGGCCTCCTCCGTCCAAACAGAGTTGCTAGCACTCCAATATGGCATTGTTTGTGACTCGGGGTAGATGGACACTTCATCATGCATGACGTTCAAGCAAAATTTGATGCAGTAGCGTTGTTCAAGTTTTTCCGTCATTTTGTCAAAAACGAAAATCCGACGGCGCTCGCTTACATGTCCTCACTCATCGGCGGTCTGACGTCGAATGACAGCTTCTGCAGGTGGGAAAAAATTCACGTGTGTGCATTAGGATCGCCTACATACGTGCACCAATCAACGCCTCCCTCGCTTCTTTTTTTTTACGCACGAAAAATAAAGGTCGGATACTTTTTGAACACAGTAATACGTGTGATACTAATAAAATATTTAAAACTTTTGAGAACCTGACCCAAGTATTTCAATTATTCTTCGTCGTTCTTGTGGAGTTCGTTGAGTTTTACCTTTTTTTATTTCTTTGATCGCTTGTAATTTATAAGACTTTTTGGGCGTCTTTTATACTCTTTACAGCACCCGCTACATTTCCCACGGAAGAAGCGGTTGAACCAATTAGGTCTTTATGTTTAAGAATAGTTGAACCGATACCCATTAGAGTATCAATTAACCCATCTCCTTTATTTCTAAATTGATCTCATACACCACGCTCCCTCGTAGGCTTATAGTATCCTCTCCCAAGAAACATACCTTTCCCCTGATCATACCTGATCTAGAATAGCTGATATTTCATTAAAACAATTGTTGTTTCCCGCCTCCTTACTACCTAACAGCAGTAATAGCCTATTAACTAATTGTGATGGGTCACTCGGAAGAAAACTAACACCGGAGCCTGACCTCGGTCCAAGTTTATCTAAAGCATTTTTAATATGGTTTTCCTTCTCAGTCTTCTTACCTTTACCCTTAATATATCCCTCGTAATCAATCGCGCTTAGCAACTCAATATACTCTCTATCTTCCTCTCTTTCCATATCAAGTGGGGGCATTAAAATATTTTGAACCAGCACACCCCGTTTTTGTGAGAAGAAACTATAATCTCAGGGTTAATTTAACATTTGGGTGAGTATAACTCAAAAACACTAACTCATCATTAAATGTCCATACCCCCTCGTTAACAAGAATATACTCTCCTGGTTTTCCTGCTGAAAGGAGTCCCGTTTTGGTTAATGTCACGGCCCTTCTATATTCATTGTCTTGAAGAGCTTCCACAACATAATTAGAAAGTTTGTTTACCTCCTCAAAGTCTCAGGATGATTGTGTTGTTTCTATACTTGTAAGTTCTTCATCCGCTAGTTCATCCAACTCTCGCAACCCCTGTTCATGTTTGGTAGTGTATGTTATCGCGGGAACTTGATGATAGGTCAATCAAATCATGCGCTTCTTGACTTTTTTAGGGGGTATATTCGGGCATTTTCGGGCATTTAGGGGGTATATTCGGGCAACAATTAGGGCATTGTTGCAGGAGGTTGAAACGAAACCGACTTTTGTTCGGCAGATTTTAAAAGAGGTTTAAAAAACTTCTCTGTTTTCTTTCAAATACATCTTCACCTAATAGCTTTTGTCTTCGTTTCTTCTTTATTCCCCCCTGTTGTTTAACAACTTTTGAAAGTAATTGTTTATGTTCCTTAAATTTTCTTGCTCGTTCTTCAGCATTCATTTTATTTATATAAAGAAATTATTAGTTACTAGCAGAAGTACCCGGCATTGCCGGGCGGGGGAGGGGAGGGGAACGGGGGGGAGGGGAGAAGAGGGGGAGGAGGGGAGAAGAGGGGGGGGGAGGGGTGAAGAGGGGGGAGGGGAGGAGAAGGGGGAGGGGAGAAGAGGGGGGAGGGGAGAAGAGGAGGGAGGGGAGAAGAGGAGGGAGGGGAGAAGAGGGGGGAGTAGAGAAGAGGGGGAGGGAGGGGAGGGGGGGTGGGGGGGAGAGGGGAGGTGAAGAGGGGGAGGGGGAGGCAGAGGGGAGGATGAGGGATGGGAGGGAGGGGGAGGGATGGGAGGGGGAAAGGGGGAGGGGAGAAGGGGTAGGGTGGAGGAGGGAGGGGGAAGGGGGAGGGCCAGTCAACAATGACGTTGCAGTTCTCATGGTCGGAGACCAGCACAACAATCGCGACATCGTCCTGCATCTTCGAAAGAGCACGAAGCGGATTTTGGAGACTCACCGATCCTGTGACCCACGTCCTCCAGTACCGGCGTTGCCGGGTGGGGGAAGGGAGACCCGCACATTCCCAACCCGTACATTCGCCCTCTCGACTCAAGCTCGTATTCGAAATCGAAAGGGGAAATCCTTCGTATTCGAATTCGTAAACACGAAATATGAATTGAAATTTAATTCATATCGCACAAAATCGACACAAAACACGGTCGCATAAAGGTGAAAAAACGCAATGGCTTTTCGCCCTGAATTACGTGCTGACGTGTGACGGGATGGAACATCACGTGAGCGAATCAGCGAGCTGCTCGCACTGGCTGAGATTAGCGGGTACTTCGCTGAAATGCGCTGAGGTAAATATGAATAAAAAATATGGATCTCGTCAAATATTGTTTCGGCCATGTTCGTCCCAGGCTCAATGGCCATGTCTATGCCAAATATCAAGCACGTGAGCCTCTCCGTTTCGGAGTCTATCTGTAACATTACACACACACACACACACGCACACACAAACTGTGTTTTATATATATAGATTATATCACCAGTAGTGTATATATGTTGCTTCTGGGACACTCATTTTCCCATTGACTTACATGTTAATTTTCCTCTTAACCTCATTGCCCATTAACACCTCTATTTCTCCCACCCTCATCTTTATGAACCTTTTGTCTATAGTACCTATCCTTAATGTTGTTCATTAGACCACTCAAACACTACAAATATTTGTTTTCCCTTATAGACCTATAATCCTTCTTCGACATATCATCTGGCAGATTCTCTTTGACCCACTCAAACATCGACCCATTCACTTACATGTTAATTTTCCTCTCACCTCTTTACGAACCTTTTAGCCTTTTGACACCTATCCTTAATGTTGTTCATTAGACCACTCAAACAATGATTCCCCCTTGGTCTTATGGTACTCTTACTATCAATGATCCCGAGTAGACCACTCAAACATCGATCCTACAAATATTTGTTTATGCGTAGGAAATAATTTAATTCTCCTACAACTCTCTTCACCATCTAATACGTTAACAAAGTATATGTTTGAGTTTGGTTCTTTATCAAGATATTTTAACTGAGCTCCAATAAAATGATAAACCTCCCTCAATGTCCTTGTCTGAGCACCTCCAGTGCCACACACCTTTTGGTAGGCTCTGCCCACTTTTTGTTAAGCTCCGTCCACTTTTTGGTGAGCCACGCCCACTTTTTGTAAAGCCACGCCCACTTTTTACTAAGCCCCACCCACTTTTTGTTAGGCCCGCCCACTTTTTTTACTAAGCCCCGCCCACTTTTGCTAAGCCCCACTCACTTTATAAACTCTTCAGCATTGTATCATTTCCAGGTAAGACATTACATCATTTTCAGGGAATTTCCATCACATCATTTCCAGTTAAGACACGCCCAGGGAATTTCCACAGGAAATGACACACCCCGCCCTTCTTATAAAAGGCACCGACCACACAGACTTTTTCAAACACGCTTTCTGCTTCACTTGAGAATGGACTACTAGGCCGAAATGGAATGGGATAACTTTGCTATTCCTTGGAGTCCTACTACCTGTGTAGAACTCAACCTTCAGATTGATGAACTGGACTCGAACCTCTTATCAATGGAGGTAAGTTTGTTTGTTTGTTTATTTATTTATTTAAAAAAAAATTTTTTTTTTTTTTTTTCTTTAGATGAGACTCGTGTAAGAGTTAACAAAGTTTATTTTAATATTCATAGGGCTTGATTTATACAAATAAAAATATTGTATTAAATTAATACATTGTTATTTTCTTTCACAGGAAATTGTATCTGAGATACGAAATGAAAATTCTGCTTTTAACACAACTTGGGATAAAGTTATTTTTTTGTTTGAAGATCTTTTGAACAACCAAGACCCACAGAACGAGTTCTACCTTGATGACCCAGCCAAAGAGTTATACCTTGGAGATCCACAAAATCCTGAAAAAGAGTTTTACCATGATGATACTTGTTGTGAGTTATCAAAACAAAACCCACTGAACAAGTTCTACCTTGATGAGCCAGAATACAAGTCATACATTGGAGACCCACAAATTTCTGAAAATTGGGAAAGGGGAGTTCTCCCTGATGGTCCGCAGTTATGCTATGTGAGACACATCACAGAAACCCTAAAAAATTGGGCAAGGAGAGTTCTCCCTGATGGTCCACAGTTATACTATGTGAGACGCATCATAGAAACCCTAAAAAATTGGGAAAGGGAAGTTTTCCCTGATGGTCCGCAGTTATACTATGTGAGACTTATCACGGAAACCCCCAATATTTCTGAAAATTGTGGTTCTACCTTGGAGACTTGGAAAGACGGTTATATTTTTGGAGACTCGGAATGGGGGTTTTGTTTTGATGACTCGGAATGTGATACCTATCTTGGAGGCTCAACAGGAATGTGGTTATACCTTGGGAACTTGGAAAGTTGGTTTTATTTTGGAGACTCTACCTGTGGGGTCCATCTTGGAGACTCTTTGCATTCTAAAGCAATGAACAATGTTCTTTGTTTAATGACGCTTGATTTAAGCAATGTCAAGAAAATGCTGGAAAATTCCTTCTTCCCATTTCTACTTCTTCAAACTTGAAAGCCTTGAAAGACAGAATTGGCAGAAGAGAAGAAGAAAAAAAAGAAATACATATTTAAAAAAGAAGAAAAAAAAGATTATGTTAGGGTTAGGGTGGGATTTTGAATGTGAGGGTTAGGGATGGGGTTGGGTTAGGGATGGGGTTGGGTTAGGGTGGGATTTTGAATGTGAGGGTTAGGGTTGGGGTTGGGTTAGGGATGGGGTTGGGTTAGGGTTGGGATTTTGAATGTGAGGGTTAGGGATGGGGTTGGGTTAGGGATGGGGTTGGGTTAGGGATGGGGTTGGGTTGGCGATGGGGTTGGGTTAGGGATGGGGTTGGGTTAGGGATGGGGTTGGGCTAGGGATGGGGTTGGGTTAGGGATGGGGTTGGGTTAGGGATGGGGTTGGGTTAGGGATGGGGTTGGATGAGGGATGGGGTTGGGTTAGGGATGGGGTTGGGTTAGGGATGGGGTTGGGTTAGGGTTTGTATATTATTATGACTCACTCACACATACACACACACACAAAAGTTAAGCCCCAACTGAAAAGTTGAGGGATTCTGTGTTTGGGGTTCACAGATCTCAAGAACGTATCCCCATTGTACACACAAAAGTTAAGCCCCAACTAAAAAGTTGTGGGATTCTGTGTTTGGGGTTCACAGATTTAAAAACGTATCCCCATTATACACACACAAAAGTTAAGCCCCAACTAAAAAGTTGTGGGATTCTGTGTTTGGGGTTCACAGATTTAAAAACGTATCCCCATTACATTTTATTTATTTATTTATTATTTTCAAGGGTATTAGCTGCTTACTTGTGTTTTTTGTAATTCTTGCGAGTAAAATGAACCCAAGATTTCTTCTCCATTTAAATCATATAATTTGTAGGTCCAAGGAACTGTATCCATTACATCAATGATTTTAAATAATTCACGAGTCCATTTTTGTGTATAACCTTTCTCAAAATGACTTTTCCATTTGTATATTCTTACAATATCACCAACTTTAAACTTGGGCTTTCTCAAATTAATCTCCTTTTCATATTCTAATTTTGTAAATGTTTCCGATGGTTTTGATTTTGTTGATGAATGAACTGTATTATTGTAATTATCTACAATATCCTGAATTAAATACACCCATTTTTGAGAACCGAGTTGTGTGAATTTTTTATATAGTCTCTTTCAAAGTACGATTAAAACGCTCAATAACTGCTTTTCCTTCATTAAAGGTGCTGTATAATTTAATACCCTCCCCCTTTAGAAATTTCATAAATATTTTGTTATAGAACTCTGTTCGCTCGTCAGTCCATAACTTCTTTGGTTTCCTTTTATCCCTATCAAATATTAGCTTAAAGGCTAACATTAAAGTATCACCTCTTGTTTTTCAAAGGAACAACCCAGGCAAATCTACTCCTCAAATCAATAACGGTTAAAGCATACCTGTATCCCTTATCATTATTTAGTTCGATTAAATCAGCGGACCATATGTGGTCAGTGTATTTAGAATAAACTTTCCTTCTTTTAAACTTTGTGATTATAGGTTTATGTAATTCATTAGCCAAAAGCTCTTCAGTCTTGATGACATCATTGGAGTTTAATAGTTTTTTGGGGAATAACCAAGACCAAGTTTCAATTCAACACTTATCATTTTTTTCACAATAAACCTATCAACTTTCTCTCTCAATGTAGGATTTTGTATCAAGGACAAATTATACAACATTTCTCTGTCTGCTTCATGTTTTTCATCCAATGTAGTGGTATTCCCATAAGCAATATCATGCTTCATACACACTTCATCAACCCTATTTATAGGTTTAGACCAAGGTTTAGGATTGTCAGCCTCATCTAATCTTTTATCCAGGTTTGTTCCAGGACCACAGAAACAATACCCTGGAAGGTGTAATTCCCCTGGAATTCCAGTTGTTGTAAATTTACTTCCTGACAGAAACTTTTGTATGTCTCCTCCCCTTTTAGGAGAGATGAATTGGCACTTTTTAGAGCCACACACTTGACATATTCATTTTTGATAAACTCTATTATTTTTAGCTTTAACATAAGAGATATTTTTAGATTTAGTTTTCTTTTTACATTTGAGACAATAACTCATATTTATTTATGTATCAGAAAAAGTCTGACAGAGTATCAAAACCTTTTTGGTTTTCAACATATACATTTCTATCTTAATTTTTAAAACATAAAGAATCCTTAGGAATGCCTTCACTCTCTCCTCCATTTATTTACAAATAAAACTAACTAAAGTCAATAGCATCATCAACTATGTGACCTTTGTATTCTTCATGTAAATCCTCGCTGAACTCATCTCAACCATTTTTAAAATCATTATCTTAGTAAGAGTCATTAATTCTTTATTTTCCTCTTCGGTGTGTTGAGATTGATTTATTTGCTGTAATACACTCGATCTTTTACGAATCTCACTGATTTCCATCTTTTTATATTTTTCCTCCCTCTCTCTTTGCTCCCTTTCCTGCCTCTCTCTTTGCTCCCTTTCCTCCCTCTCTCTTTGCTCCCTTTCCTCCCTCTCCTCCTTCTCCTTTTTCTCCCTCTCCTCCTCCTTTTTCTCCCTTTCCTCCTTCTCCTTTTTCTCTCTTTCCTCCTTCTCCTTTTTCTCCCTTTCCTCCTTCTCCTTTTTCTCCCTCTCTTCCTTCTCTCTTTTCTCCCTTTCCTCCCTCTCCTTTTTCTCTCTTTCCTCCTCCTTTTTCTCCCTTTCCTCCCTTTCCTCCTTCTCCTCCTCTCTTTCCTCTTTCTCTTTTTCCTCCTTCTCTTCTTCAACTCCTTCCCTTGCTACCCTTGAGTTTGAACCCCAAAGAATATTATACATATACTCATCTGGATTTTGAGATATTCTTGTATCAATAATTATTTTTCTCATAATAGGATACCAATAAGATTTGTTAACGATTTCTAAAAGAGTTTTATATTTCATAACTTTGAGAAGTTCATTTTTATTTAATATTTTAAACAAGTCTCTATTTGTGGGTTTAACAATATCAGTATAAGGCCAGTTTTTAATGACAAAATTTCCACGTATATGCTCCACATCATAAGGTATGTAATACCGAGCACCCTTTTCTTGTAGGTATCCTTGAATACAAAATTATAATTCTCTTGTAGTCTTCTTCCTGCCATTTATGTATCAGAAATATATGTGAGATTAATATTATGACAGGTAATACCATCCCATCTTCCCACTACCAAATCGGTTTGTATTCCTCGGCTTTCTATCCTTATCTCATTACCTTCCTTCTTTGTCATGCTAAGCTTCGCTGTACTATCATATATTTTTCTTTTCTTAAAATCATGTATTTGTTGTTTACTAATTGTACTTCCACATAAATCCTTATCCTCGCCAAGCGGATAATATTCTTCTTTACGAGACTGATTCAAATCATGTAGGTCTTCTAAGTTTATTGAAAAATACCAATTATACCCTGAACCAGGCATATCATACCCCCATTTATTAATTCGCATATTAACTATATGTCCTTCTTTATAAAATTCAATTGTAAGCAGGTAGTTAAATTCAATCAGGAAAGGTGTATGGTCAGTATAACCAGGTGTTGTGGTTGTAAATTTTACTTGTTTAACAAAACGTGCTGTTTTCTTTAAAAATATATATTGTGATAAATCACTGAATCTAATTAAGTCATTCGCATCTGTAGGGTTTGGATAATTGATTAATTTATAAGTATTCTTCATATTAATATTTTTACTTATACTATATTTTTGTCGTTCAGCCTGTGCCTTTGTATAATAATTTGATTAATCAATATCCTGAGGTGATTTTCCAAAGATAGAACCATCTTTTCCAACATGTCATTTATATTAGATTAAAAATGATATCATAAAAAGTTTCATTATTGTTGAGTTGAAATAATACATATAAACATAATTGACCACAACATTTAGAATTAATTTCTTGAACTTGAAATGTTTGATAAACACCATTCTGTAAGAATTGTATTACTTCAACAGGTGGTGGCATACCATAACTATCAAAATAATATTTATCCTGACTATTATGAATACAAACCCAATGAGAACCATTCTGTGTCTAAATTCATAATAATATTCTTTGTATTCTTATTTATATGTATTAATTCATCTCTCATACAAATAACCACATTATCAATTTTTAGTGTTTTACAATACTTAGCTAGTTCTATATTTGACGTTGTATTCTTTCCAAATTGTTTAAACCATTTATCCATTTATTTATGAGAAAGATACAATCCATTACCCCGTTTAGTTAGTTTTACACCCGTTTGAGCGATAGAGGAAAGCATATCTCCAACCAACAATCTAGCTTTATCAGGTAGACTTTCAAATTTTTGAGCAAAATCTACAATTACACCACTTCCACTAATTTGTTTCTCCAACTCCTTGTTATGTCTTTCCAATTCTTTTTGAGCTTTTAGTTGTGCCTTCCTTTCGTTAGCAGTTTTTACCGCTGCTGAAATACCACCAGTCAATGCTCCCGCCGCACTTAAACCAGCAAATAAAGAATTAGAAATGGGAGAAATCCTCCTCTTGACTCGTCTATTGAATATTTCTTCAACATAGGTTTTGTCATTTTAATTTTAAGTGAACCAGTATCATTTAGTGTTTTTACTTGTGTGTGTGTGAGTAAAACATCAATTCTTACAGCTCCTTTTCTTTGAATTGTATTAACATTAATAATACAAGGCTTTTGATTTTGAATACAAGATGTTAATCTATTAAGATTGATTTGATTAACATATACCCCTACCATTTATTTATGAGAAAAAAACCTATGTGATATTAATCATAACACCATTATCTGTATTAATCTGTAATTCTGTTTCCTCCAAAAGCAAACAATAAGCATCAACTTCTTCATTCTCTCCTCTTTCAATGTATAGAGAAGTATCCACTCTATTAGACTTTATAGTTTCCTTTTGAGAACTCAGGTCAATTGTGTAGATTGTATAAAGTTTTTGAAACGCAACCATATCCAAAATAGGCTCATTATTACCGTTGCTTTCACACACCTTTTGGTAAGACTTGTAGGCTTCCGCATAATCATTTTTTTCCCAATCAATTTCCAATCTATCTCGCGGATAAAATGTGCCATCAGGAGAAACCCGAAGTTGTTTCACCTTAGCATTATCACCCAGCGCATTATTCTTATCAGTACCTTCATCTCCATCTGGTTTCTTAAAAATGAGCCATAGGTATCGTGGCTTTCCTTGAAGAACACCTAAATTCCAAGTGTAGGTAGTGTGTTCCAGTTTAACGTGTTGACATCTTCTTTTAAGGTATGATACATTTAGTGGTTTCTTTGAGTTAAGTCTTCTATTTAACATCTCTTCCGTTTTAAGATTAGGAGTATATTCACTAATATACCAACACAAGTCATTAATAACAAATTTATTATTATCACCAAAAGCATTTTGAGCCCCAAAAAGCAATCTATTTGCATTATCATTCCTTTGTAGTTGAAATCTAATTTTAAGCCCATACAAAACTTTATCATCATCACAAAATCCAAATATACCTTTAAGAGGTACTGCTGCAGTAAAACTATTCTCTGCTTTTGTTTCATCATTATACATTGCCTTCCTTTGAATATAACCAGGGTCAGCATTTGTTCCCGTTGACATATCAGGAATAAAACCTTCAACAGCTCCCTTACCCATTCTATCACTAAACGAATATAGTGTAAATTTCATCATTTCAGATGTAGCAGAGACATAATCAACCGCTTCAACCTCTTGTGTTTCAATATACAGGCGGACACTGTCAAACATTTTCCAGAAGAAATCATTTACGAGTGTAGCATTAGTATTATTCGCAGCCTTAGTGAATTTAAATTTACACAGCAAGAAACTATCAGCTATATTCAAGTAAGTTTGTTGATTATTTATTTCAAAACTTTTTGTTCCGTTTGAATTCCAGTCTGTTCCTGTTATAGCATTTACCTTAAAATAGTCTTCCTTTTTCATGGAGTTTGAAATGATAATCGTATCATCCAAATCATAGATACTATCAATCGCTTCCATACTTGTATTTATATGGCATTAAAATTGTTGAAACCCTGACCCAAGTATTTTAATGATTTTTTGTCGTTCTTGTGAAGATAGTTGAGTTTTACCTTTTTTTATTTCTTTGATTGCTTGTAATTTATGAGACTCCTTTTGAGCATCTTTTATACTCTTTCTAGCACCCGCAACTGAGCCCACGGCAGAAGCAGTTGAACCAATTAGGTCTTTATGTTTAAGGATGGTTGAACCAATACCCATTAGAGTATCAATTATCCCATCTCCTTTATTTCTGAATTGATGACCCACACCCTGTTGTCTCTTTGGTTTATAGTATCCTCTACCAAGAAACATACCTTCACCCTTATAGTATGGTGAAAGGTACATCCCATCCCCTGTAATTACTTTATATTTTCCCAACTCGTGTTTTCTCACAATAACCATTATTTATTTATTGAAAAACTTCACATAGGTGAATTCTGATGGATATAATTTCTTCATTAAAGGAGATCATACGATTATCTTGATCAGTTATCCTAAAATTTACTCTGTATATGGTTTTTCCTGACACAGGTAAATAGACAAGAATTTTTGGTTCCATATTAAATTTATAACCAATCGGGGTTGAGTATGCACTGAATGAAAATATTGTATTTGTTCTTATTCCATCGTTATAAGCACCATCAATCAAATCACAATGAATTAATACTGAATTTATACCGGAGGATATTTGAATGACATTATCACTGTAAAACGTTCCATTAGTTTCAATCTTTTTTGAAGAGAAACCCAATAGCTCTCTAAACGATTTTTCAATCGTGAAATCAACTTTATAATTATTTTTAAGTTTAATAGTTGATTTTGAAGTGTGTTTTTGAATATCTATTACAATATTTTTTGGTTCATCACCTTTTTCTTTCATAAGGCGAGAGACTTCAGAAGATATTTGCGAAATCTCGTAAGCTCCGGGTGAAACTGCTATAGTTTTGTACCCACTTCCTGGATTATAACTAAACTTGTTGTTTTTCTCTGTGATATTAAAAAGTGTGTTGTAAGTCTCCATTGACAACAAAGAAGCCTCATATGAGGTAAGGGGGTCAAGTTGTAGTGGGTAAGGGAATGATGCTGTGTAATCACTCGTTGTGAAATTAAAACTAAGAATTGTGCTTCTCATCTTATTTAATATCTAATAAAATATCTTTGTATTGACATTTATTAATTATTTTCATATTCATCAACTTATCTAAAATGGTGGATGCTTCATTAAAACAATTGTTGTTTCCAGCCTTCTTACTACCTCACAACAATAATAACCTATTAACTAATTGTGATGGGTCATTTGGAAGAAAACTAACACCCGAACCGAGCTTACTTAAAGCATCAATAATATGTTTCTCCTTCTCATGCTTCTTACTTTTACCGGCAACAGAAACTCCATAATCAAGTGAGTAGTAAATCAATATATACCCTATCTTCCGCATTTTCCATATCAAGTGGTTCATCAAAATATTTTGAACCGCTGAATCTGGAGTTTGTTAGAAGAAACATTAATCTTGGAGTTAATTCAACATTTGGTTGAGCAGAACTTAAGAACACCAATTTATCATTAAATATCAATAACTTTTCTTTCACAAGATGGAACTGTGCTGGTTCTTCTGTTGGAATGAGACCTGCTCTGGTTTTTGAACCCGCCGAATATTCATTGTTTTGAAGAGCTTCCACAACATAATTAGGTGGTTGATTTACCTCCTCAAGTTTCCGAAATAATCCTTCATCATCATATTGTAATTTTCCAAGTTCTTGTTTTGTTATCTGACTAAAATCTTTGAGCATTTGAAGTTTTTTCGGAGTAAATTCTACCGTGGGAACTGTCGGGTGTTGAGTTTTTAAAAGCGGTTTAAAAAATTTCTCTTGTTTTCTTTCAAAGGCTTCTTCACCAGTTAGTTTCTGTCTCCGTTTCTTCTTTATCTCTTCCTGTTGCTTTACAACTTTTGAAACCAACTCTTGATGTTCCTTAAACTTTCTTGCTCTTTCTTCGGCATTCATTTAGTATTGAAAAATATCATTTAATGAATTGTAAAGGTCAATGGGAAAATTTTCCTTTTCTTCATCATTATAGTAAATGTGTTGAAATAAATCTTTTTCTTTAAATATTTCATAAAATTCTTTATTGGTATTAATACGAGTTGTTATTTCTTCTTCACTAATACTTGTATCTCTGCTTTTCATACGTTTGCGTTGAGTCTCCTCATCGATATCAAAACCGAATGATAAAATCTTAACTCCATCACCACACAATTGTTTAATAATTTGTCTCATTCCTTCAGGATTAGTTTCTAAAATCCCAAGACCATTAGATTTTACTTTATTTAACTCACTCTTACAATGTGAATATTTTGTAGAACCAACAGAGACCTCCTCAAATATTTGACCTTCGTTCCTCAATCGCATATGTTTCTCCATTGAAATGTAGTAATAATCTTTCCCTTCTACTTCTCCTGGTCGCATTGCTCTGGTTGTAGTACTTGCAAAACGAATCATAGGGTGTTTTAAAAAAAACTTACAATCTTTTCATTTTTACTATTCAAGAGTTTAGATTTATGAAAGTTCTTTCCTGAAGCAGATTTTTTACCCACAAGATTAATAATAATAGTTGTCATTTATGTGTGTAAAATATCAGTTAGTATCTCATCTTGTTTCACAACAATATATTTATATTTTCCAATCGTGTGTTTCATATAATTTTCAAATTCTTTTTTACTACATAACGTGGAGCAATTATCTCTCCAAAAATTATTTACATCTATTGAATTTAACTTAAATAAAATAAAAGTATTGGCATTGCTTCTTATTGAGCGCCGAGGGAGTTGAAAATATGGCTGACTAAGATAAATACAATTACAAGAAGAATGTCTCCCTCTTGTATAGTAGCTGTCCATTACTGTTTGGTTTCTCTCATTAACACAATCATCAAAGATGACGAGGTTCTTTTTTGATTTATCTAAATCTTGAGGTAAAGGTATATCATCCGTATTATCACTGAGAATACAAGTTTTGGTTTCGATTTTGATTTCTGTGTATCACAAAATAATTGTATTATATCTTCAATATTATAATCATTTAGTTTGTTTTGAAGTTTAAATAAACCGATAATGTCTTCCTTTTTAAGACCTGCATTAAAACCCTGTGAGAGTAGTTGATACTCGGGTTGAAAACTTGACTTTGTAAAAATTATTAAATTATCATAATCTAAAAAATTAGGACCAAGGAGCATCTTTAAAAGTAAACAGGTTTTTCCACATCCGCTTGAACCAACTATTAGACATCTCAATGAATTTGGAATGTTTTTATGGTTATTAAATTTTATCTTGTTTTCCCAAACGGGTAAAAAATCATTCATTTATACATTTGGAAAACAAGTCATCTAACTTTTTTTGAGCTATTTTAGAAACTCTATATTTTATCCTGAGTTCGGGTTTAATTTCAAAATAATTCATTATTTTATTTATATAGTATCTTGTATTAACATTTCCATTAAAATTATTTTGAATAATAAATATCATTAAACCCTTATACATTTCCTCAATACAAATAGTCTCTTCCCTTGAAAGAAATGGTGTATTATCACAATACTGAACATTCATCTCTCTTATTAATCTTGTAAAGTAATTCATTTTTGGTTCTAATTTAAAAGTTATATATATTTTTATATTTTTTATTATCATTAATTAAAATTAAATCACAGAAAATACATTGTTTATATGAACCCTCATTATTAAGCCCTATTCTATCACAAGCCGGACAATTCTCTAATTTATCATATGGAGAGTCTGGAAATTCTAAATATCCTTCAGAACTTATCATATTTATATGGTAAATTTTTACTTAAACTAAACGCAAGTTTATTCATTAATAAATACAATGTTTCAAAGCACAAAAGACAAATTTCAATCAATCTCTACTTCGGTGAAAGATATAGAAAAATATGTCAAAGATGTTAAATTGAACAAAGATAAATATGAAAATCTTTGGGTAAAACCAGTTATGGAAAATAACATGAGCCCCTCTATTTCATTTAAAGGAAGAGCTCTAACTATACCTGGAAAGACATCCATTAAAGTAAATCTAACAAAAGTTTCTCCTCTACTCCTGGCAATTTATTCAAAGCTTGAAAAAGTGATCGATTGCGATACTTTGAAAAAGAATGATAAGACCATCAACAATACTCGTGGAGAAATTTGTATTTACTTTAATAATCCAAAGGGTGTAGATCTTAGTAAAATGAATGATGTTAATATTTCTGGTGAAATGTCATTTCGTTCTATGATAGTTAGAGATTATTTAAAGATAACTTTTGATATTAAAAATGTAGAGATTGAATCTGTTAATGAAAGAAAGTACATAGATATTGATGGGAATATTTTTCCTGCTAATTAAATATGAGTCATTACAGCAGTGAAGATTTTACTATTTTATTTAACTCGGACGATAGTGATGATAGTATTTCATTGAACTCGGACGATGGTGATGATAGTATTTCATTGAACTCAAATGATAGTTATGATGCTAATAGTTTGTGCTCAAATGATAGTTATGAGAGTAGCTTTATTGATGACTGAGTATGATTCTGAGTATTCATGTGATAGTTATGACTCAGATGATTCTGAGTGAAAAAGTGTTTTAGTTTAAGTATAGTTTCATATATAAAAAGCCTGTAAAAAGGCACTTTCTTCTATAAGTGTTTTACTTTAAGCACAGTTTCATCTTTAAAAAAGCCTCTAAAAAGGTGTTTTACTTTAAGTATAATTTTGCTATATAAATATGATCAAAACAATGTATTGCAACGTTTGTGAACAAGAATATAAACAATACAAAAGACACCTTAAAACTAACAAACACACATTTAATCTACTTCACCTACTATCTCCTATTCAGAAGGAAAGAAAACACTGTTCTGCCTGTAATAAAAAATATCCTCAAGAAAGGCTTCGAAATACATCTTAAAACAAATCAACATTTATCAAATTTTATCACAACTAAAAACTCTGATGGTGCATTCAAAGGACATATTAAAATAAGAGTCTTTAACTTCAAACCTCCTGAACCAGAGTCTATAGTTGATGCTGTAGAAATAGTTAAACCTGCTGTTCAAACGTTGATTGAAAAAACACTAAAATAAATGGAACCACTTAAATTTTATATGGGAGTAAAATTAGAAATGACAAAGGACGAAGGAGTTATAGATACACCATACATGAGAACTGAGCCACACTTTATATCTTCATGTCAAGATTTTAAAACATCAGGAGTCTATGATGAACTTATTAAACAAGAGCAAGATGTGGATAATTCAATCGTAGGAAGTGGATTCAATATCGGAAAAATTATTTACATAGACATTCATATTCTTAAATCAGATCCTCGAAAAGCTTCTTCTTCCATTGATTTACCCAGTGTTATCAAAAATAGAAAAGCAGTTATCAATATCAAAAATAAAGACAATAAATGTTTTCTCTGGTCTATTCTAGCACACTTACATCCTCCACATTTTCATGATGAAAGAGTATCTCATTATAAAAAATATGAGAATACATTAAATACGAAAGATCTAAAGTTTCCGATGACTTTAAATGATATTCCTAAATTTGAAAAGTTGAATAATTTATCAGTTAATGCTTATGGTCTAACAGAAACAAACAACATTCAGGTTTTAAAGCTTTCTGACAATTGTAAACAAACTCATATTAATCTTCTATATTTTAATTCAGATGAAAATTCACATTATACATACATCAAAGATATTACAAAATTAATAAAACCACAAGTATGTAAAAGAACAAATAAAATATATATTTGTATGCGTTGTCTTAACTTCTTCCATACACAAGAAAGATTAGATAAACATTCAAATTATTGTGGTGAACATAAATCAACGGTAATCAACATGCCTAAAAAAGGCTCAAAGATCACATTCAAAGATGAAAAGAAAACAATAAAACATCCATTTGTTAAATAAGCTGATTTTGAAAGTATTTTAGAAAAAATTGATACTGCTTCTCCAGATCCAAAAGAATCATACACAAATAAATATCAAAAACATACTCCTTGTGGTTTTTGTTATTATATCAAATCATCCGTAGGTGATGAATATAACAAGTTAGAGGTGTATAGAGGCTCAAATACCCCAGAGGAGTTTGTGAAACGACTAGAAAAAGACTGTGTCCGATTAACCAAGATAATGAGAGAAACCAATAAACCAATGTCCTTAACAAGTAAAGAAAAAAGAGAATTTAGACAGCCAAAGGTTGCCTGTCATATTTGTGAGAAGAAAATTGGTAAAGGTCTAAAGGTTAGAGACCATTGTCATCTCACTGGTAAATATAGAGGTCCGGCTCATCAAA
This sequence comes from Myxine glutinosa, assembly GCF_964187855.1. Lineage (NCBI taxonomy): Eukaryota > Metazoa > Chordata > Myxini > Myxiniformes > Myxinidae > Myxine > Myxine glutinosa. The sequence goes on from NC_136264.1 coordinate 143,284,993, forward strand.
GTTGTAATATTAATTATCCACTCCCCTCTTTCATTCCTGTTTTTCTTCATAACAACGCTCATTATGATACACATCTATTTATCAAGGAACTCTCAGACTTCTGGAAGTATCTCAGCAATTCCAAACACGGATCAGAAATACATTTCATTCACAAAAACAATTCACACATCTCCTATTACTCATATCAGATTTCTTGATACATTTAAATTCATGGCAAGTCCATTGGCTAACTTGGTTCAACATCTAAAAGAGTTTCCATGTCTTTCAGAGTATTTTTTAGATAAAGATTTTCTAACACAAAAGGGAATTTACCCCTATGACTATATGGACTCATTTGAGAGATTCAATGAAACACAACTTCCTTCAAAAGAAAATTTCTATAACAAATTAAACAACAGTCATATATCTGATAAAGATTATGTACATGCACAAAATGTTTGGGAAAAATATAACATCAAGAATCTTGGCGAGTATCACGATTTGTATCTCAAAACTGATGTGCTTTTATTGGCCGATGTATTTGAAGCCTTTAGATCTGTTTGTCGCACTGGATATGGATTGGAACCTGCTCACTACTACACAGCACCTGGATTGGCCTGGAGTGCGATGTTGAAAATGACAAAACAAGCTTTGGATTTGATAACCGATGTTGATATGCTTTTGATGATTGAAAAGGCAAAAAGAGGTGGAATTTCACAAGTCTGCTCGAGTAGATACGCAAAAGCAAATAACAAATATCTTCCAAATTATGATTCAACGAAAGAGAGTTCTTACTTGATGTACTATGACGCAAACAACCTGTATGGCTGGGCAATGTCTCAGGCTCTTCCATATGGAAAACTTAGATGGGTAAAGGAAAAAGACTACAAAAAGGTTTTACAAGATGTATGTATCTCTACACAAAAAGAATTGGATAAAGAAAAAGTTGGTTATTATTTTGAAGTTGATTTGAAATATCCAGAGGAACTTCATAACCTACACAAAGATCTCCCATTTGCTTGTGAAAAGGAAAGTCCAAAGAAGGAGTGGTTAAGTGATTATCAACAATCATTTAATATAGGTGAATCAACAGAAAAATTACTTACTACATTATATAACAAGAAAAATTATGTTCTACACCAAAGAAATTTGCGACAATATTTATCAAAAGGTCTAAGAGTAGAGAAGAGCCATAGGGTTCTAAAGTTCAATCAAAGTCATTGGTTAAAGGGGTACATTGATTTTAATACACAAAGAAGAACAGAGTCAAAAACAGATTTTGAGAAAGACTTTTATAAATTGATGAATAATGATGTCGTTGGTAAGACCATGGAAAATGTGAGGAAAAGACAAAATATCAGACTATCAACATCTTGGAAACAAGCATCAAAATTAATTAATAGACCGAGTTTTACTAGAGCTGAGGTCTTTACTGAGAACTTTTGTGCGATCCATTTGATTAAAGAGAGTATTGAAATGGACAAACCTATTTATATTGGTTCCTCAATACTTGATTTATCAAAGTCCTTGATGTATGATTACTTTTACAATAACTTGAGGAAGAAATATCAAAATGATGTTAATCTAATTTATATGGATACAGATAGCTTTATTTTGAAAATTAATACTGATGATGTTTATTCAGACATGAAAAAGGACATTAATATCTATGACACTAGTAATTACAGTCCAGAGAGTGAGTTGTTCTCTTCTAAAAATAAAAAGGTGATTGGAAAGTTTAAGGATGAATAAGGAGGAAATGTCAGGAGTGAATTTGTGGGATTGAGGTCAAAGGCTTATGCTTATAAATACATTGTGAATAACGTTGAAAAGACTGATAAGAAGTTAAAAGGTGTAAAGAAAAATGTTATTAAAGAAACAATAAACTTTAAGGATTATTATAACTGTTTAACAACAAAGAAAGAAGAGTTTAGAAAGATTAATGGAATAAGAAGTTATAAACATAAATTATATTCAGAAGAGGTGAATAAGAAAGCATTGGGGGCTTTTGATGATAAGAGGTTTATTTTAGAAAATGGAATTGATAGTCTCCCTTATGGTTATATAAGTGATAAGTTAAAAAGGGGGGTTAGGGATTTTAACGGGCTACCGCCACCTTTTTACTATTATATAAATGATAGAACCAAGTACCAACCAGACTAAAGAGTGGAGGTGTAATCAACCTTGGTATATAAATGGTAAACATAACGAATGTGAAAAATATCAAATAGGTATAATTGAAAAGACAACTGGTAAAAAAATTTACAAAACAAATAAGAGAATTAATTTAAATACCGGTGAATTGGGTAAAAAAGATGGAAATATTTTTGAGTGGATGGAAAACTTTGATGGTTGTCAGGAAAATATATACTTTAATTTAAAAATGGTATGTGGCACTGGAGGCACTCAAACAAGAACATTGAGGGAGGTTTACCATTTTATCTTAGCTCAGTTGAAATATCTTAATAAAGGACCAAACTCAAACATCTTTTTTGTTAATATATTAGATGGTGAAGGGAGTGGCAAGAGAATTAAATTATTTCCCACACATAAACAAATATTTGTAGGATCGATGTTTGAGTGGTCTACTCGGGATCATTGATAGTAAGAGTACCATAAGACCAAGGGGGAATCATTGTTTGAGTGGTCTAATGAACAACATTAAGGATAGGTGTCAAAAGGCTAAAAGGTTCGTAAAGAGGTGAGAGGAAAATTAACATGTAAGTGAATGGGTCGATGTTTGAGTGGGTCAAAGATAATCTGCCAGATGATATTGTTGCGGATATGGGATTTGGCCTCCATCCATATCCGCTTGTAAATATTCCCCTATTCCCCTATTTCCCCAATACTCCCCAACTATCCCCAATCCCCCATTCCCTAGTCCCATTATCTGTAAACAACACTCTGTAGCCCCGACCTTCCCCTTTTTCCCCCATTAAATGTCGTACCCAGGTTCACCGCATCTCACGTAGACAACTATAGGACATCTTGCTAGTTATTCTTAGTCTATGTCAGTTAAGGACTCGTTTCCATTAATTCTGACTCTTCGTTGCACCAGAATGTGATTGTATGGCACTGTTAGAAAGTTTAGGACCTCCCAATACCTCCCCGCAGCTCTTCCTCATGCTACAACCACAACAACAACAACAGCGGCGGCGGCGCGGGGAGTGTGCGTCCTCACTCCGGCTTGGTTAGCCGCCATTGAACATGTGCTCCGACGGGGTTACCACGCAGGGGCTCACTGTCAGCTCCTCGTCAAGGGCGGAGCCCGGTAACCCCCCGCACCCAATAAGAAGCGGCGGACCGATTCCATCTGGGGCGGAGCTAACGAGCCGAGGGCGTGTCACTCCCCGCTGGGCATGCGCAGGAAGACGGAGGTGACGTCAGATGCGCCTCAGCTTGGAGAAGAAAGGACGCCACCTCCTAGCGCTGAGAAATACCTCCCCGCCTCTCTGGACCGGACCGGGTCGATTCTGCCCCTGAGCCAAGGTGCACCTTGAGCTATCGACTGCCTGCCCTCCCCTGCCATCAATCCCCGTGTAAGTCAGTCTTGTCCCGTTTGTCTGTGGTCTGTCGGAAATAAGATAAGACTGTGTCTAAGTGCTTATCTTTCTGTGCTTTACCTCTTGCCGTGTAATCTAACCGTTCTGCATAACCAATATTATATCCTCCTCCGGAGGTCTTGAGAACTGTACCCCTTGTGTCGTTGCCTTAATCCCAGCCGTTGTGTCCTTTCCTTCATTGATTTAGCATAGCGCGATTCGGCCAACGTTCGAGTGTAATCGGGTAACTTGTGCGAACACGGCGGCCATTCTGCTCGGTCAAGCAACATCTAAGTCGTGTCCGTAACAATATGTAGAAGAAGGATTATAGGTCTATAAGGGAAAACAAATATTTGTTGTGTTTGAGTGGTCTAATGAACAACATTAAGGATAGGTACTATAGACAAAAGGTTCATAAAGATGAGGGTGGGAGAAATAGAGGTGTTAATGGGCAATGAGGTTAAGAGGAAAATTAACATGTAAGTCAATGGGAAAATGAGTGTCCCAGAAGCAACATATATACACTACTATCACCTTCTTCAACAACGATATATATATATTTTTCAGTCGTATGTTTCATATGACGGTCAAATTCCTTTTTACGACATAATGTAGAACAATTATCCCTCCAAAAATTAGTTATATCTAATACATTTAGTTTGAATAAAATAAAAGTATTAGCATTGTTTTTTATTGAGGAACGAGGGAGTTGAAAGTATGATTGACTAAGATAAATTCAATTACAAGAAGAATGTCGCCCCCTTGTATAGTAGCTGTCCATAACCGTTTGATTTCTCTCATTAACACAATCGTCAAAGATAACGAGGTTCTTTTTTGTGCCATCTAAATCTTGGGGTGAAGGTATATCATCCATATTATCGCTGAGAATACAAGTTGTAGGTGGTGTGGGGTTTAATTATTTTCTTTTTAACTTTTTGTGGAGTATCGCAAAATAGTTGCATTACATCTTCAATGTTGTGCTCATTTAGTTTGTGTTAGAGCTTAAATAACCCAATTATATCTTCTTTTTGAAGACCTGCATTAAAACCTTGTGATACTAGTTGGAAACTCTGGTTGAAAACTTGACTTTGTGAAAATTATTAAATTTTCATAATCTAAAAATTTTGGAGTAAGGAGCATCGTTAAAAGTAAACAGGTTTTTCCACATCCACTTGAACCAACTATTAGGCATCTCAGTGAATTTGGGAGGTTCTTATGATTATTAAATTTTATCTTACTTTCCCAAATGGGTAAAAAATCATCCATTTTATATATGTTTAAAAATAAATAACGGTTAATCATTCATCCTGTGTGTTATCCCTATTATAATTATGTATACATATTAGAAGTGACTCAACCAAACGTCTGATTGGGTTAAATATATCTTGAAATATTTTGAAAATGGGTTCGTCCATTTTATATACTCTATCAAAAAAGTTTTTCTCAAATATTTTAAAAGAAGTATAACATAAATGTTATATTTCTATAATTTTAACCACAACTTACCCACAGCCTATCATGTAAATTTTACCTGTGTAAATTTTTTTTACCTGTGTTACCCCAGTATTAACATCACTAAACATACACGTCACCGCTGTCCCCATAATTTTATTTGTGGTCGTAAGATTACCCATATTAATCATCAACCTGTCTGTTTTCAAAAATAGTTCTTGAACAATAACAGCATTTACTTTCATTGGAATGGATAGTTTCGCATCACCGATAAAAACGTTTGATATTTCAATAGAGCAATCAACTTTACATCTCTTGTACATCAATTCCTCTGGGTTAATACAATGGCCTATGGGGCATGATTTTTCGCTGTCTGTGTTGTTGTAAAACGAAGTTATAATTTCGAGGGGTTTATCCGCTTTCCTATGCCATTCATATTTAGTCAAAAGTTTTGGGTACATTGTCGGTGGGTATCCTTCAATGCAAACTCCCCCATCGCGTTTTTGCCAGAATATATCAACCCCGTTAACAAGGGCTCTAAACTTGTTCTGTTCCTTTTTCATCTTTTCAATAACGTCGGCTTTCATCAGATGTGTTTTAATGGCGTTAAGAATTTCTTCAAACATTTCTATTGTTTTTGTTTCCGCCGTCGTCATGGGTCCTCGATAATTATACATAAGGGGCAACGAATATGATTCAACTATGCCCCCTTTAGCACTATTTATATTTTTGTTAATACCCCATGAAAACAACGTTGGTGTTTTGATAGTTTTCTAATGTCACCTTGTGGGTGAGTATGATCGTAATTATATTTAATCATAATACGATAATAGTTAGTCCCGTTGTAATATTTTGGTTCTTCAAAGATAATATTTTTAATATCAAAATTCAGATAAGTCAACGCCATATGTATTTTATGTAGGGAAAGTATTTATTTAAACTAAAAAATCAATTTTTTTTATTTTTATAATTATTTTTGTGAAAATTGGAAATTTTGGGAAAATTTGAGAAAATCGTGAAATCTGAAATTTTAATAATTAATTAGTCACTTCCGGTTTGTGGTGAGTCACTTCCTGTTTTTGAGTTATTTAGTTTCGGTTTGGGGGTAAGGGGGGATGTGGGTAATGTGGTGAGGGTGGGGAGGGGTTTTCTGGCCGAGAACCTACCGTATACATCTACTCACCTTTCACGCCTTCGCTATAGACACCACCCACAACTTTTACACTGCAAACATAGACTCGATGACACCACTGATGACACCTGCAAACACCGCCATGCCGCTCCACACACAATAAAACATTTTGTGGAAGACTGCGTGGTCCTGACTTCACGTAGGCAAGAACACAACATCTTGGATGTGAGGGATCTATGGGTCGCTCATGTGAGATTGATCGGCTATCTCAGTGCCGCTGGTCTGTTCAACCAGAACTGACTGGGGCAACACAACAACAACAATAACAACTCCCAAGAACCAGAAACCACAGCTGAAAGTCCTTTACTGGAAATAACCAAAGCTAAAGCATGTTAACCCCCTTGTGAAACCGAAGGGAAGTGCTGCTGCTACAGATGTTATATCTGAGGCGATGACATCATATAAGAGGAAACTGTGATATTTGATTCCCCCAATCTGCTGAAGACTTGCCATGTATGGACAGTCTATGCTTTTGGATCATGTGATTGGCCATTTTAATTTAGGGAAATGATGGTAATAATGATGTGAAACAATAAACGTCATAAAAGGGTTAATTACACAAGGAAATTAGACACAGGAGGAGCCATTTGGCCCATCATGCCTGTGCCACCTCAACATCAGACCAATTTATATAATAAAATGAAAAATGCAAAAAAAAATTTTTTTGTGGTTTTATTTATTCTTCTGGGAGTGGGGGGTGGGGGGGGGGGGCAGTTCTTGGGTGAGAAAAACAACCACATGCCACCAATTATCGAGACCCCTGCAGACACAACACTACATACAGCAGAGTGTCATGTCTGTAGGGGTCTCATACAACACTCCAGCTGACACACTCAAATTGAAGAACATTTTGTTGGTGCTGGGTGAGCCATGGAAGACAAAAGGTGATGTAAGAATTGTGTTTTGTGTTGGAGCATGATTGGGTGGGTTTGTTCACACAGTCCATTCTCCATCCATAGCTCGAATGAAGATCTTGACGAAGTGGCCACTGCGGATCTCAAGTTCATCTTTCTGCCTGCTTTGCTGGCTGTTCTTGTACAGCATCTCTCCTATTTACCAGACAGCCAACTAAATCTGGTAACAGCCCGGTACCGATCGTCATCCAATTGTGTTGTATCTGTTTTTGAAGCTGTGTACCATGTCATTTAGATTTGGCACACTGCGTACGAGGCATTGGCAGGCAGTTAGCTGCAGGGCTATAAACTTTGAGAATACAAGAGCCATGCTCATTTTCCAGACCGCAGGTGTGGAACTAGAGCCCTGCAACGATTAACAGCATATTGTATTTCTACCATGGCATGGTATCTGGTATCCTTGGGATACTGGTGAGTACAAGATGAGCCAGGAAGCACCATTTGTAGTGGATCCCTTGAACTGTGGCATCTGAGGTAGAGGTTAAACCTCTTGTGATATTCCTCTTTGAGGGGCTATGATTTTGTTTTTGTTTTTTTGAGTAAGATATTAATTATTAAAATGGCAGTATCGTCCTCCATCACCCCTTGTTTCCACGTGTTGTCCCAATGTCTTGCTGGCAGTGTTTCCTTCTCCCCTCCATCACATTGCTCTTCTACGAGCCTCGACTTTGCATGAAAAATAAAATGACAGTTATGTCTTCAATTGCAATCCATGTGTGAGCTTTGGCTCTTTGAAATATGCCTTGTTGTTAATCCCGTAAACAATGCTTATCTGGACTTGTAAACTATTTATTTGTAAATGGTCATCTTTTTATGTATGCATGGGTTAATTCATGGAAGAGCTTAACCTGCTTGAGGGATAACTATTGTTATAGATCGCGGTTAGGATGTTATAGACCGAGCGGTGGTTTAAAACCGCGACCTAACAAAACTCACCCGATTCACCCAGACTTTGGCCGGATCGCACCGCAGCTGCTCAATGAGGGGAAAAGACAAAAACGACGAATGCAAAGAGGAAAAGGAATAAAACGAGAAGACGTACAGACGAGTAATGGGTTTTATTATTTACACACACAAGCAAAAAGGAGCAATCAAGTTTTATTTACAACACATAAGACGCAAGTGACACAGTGCAAATTTAGCTTACCTACAGGCTTAACTTATCCCAGGACAGAACAAACAGAACGCTGACTCACGCGGGGGATGCCAGGAATGGCAGAAGGTGGATGGCTGGAGGGAGAGGGAGAGGTCCAAGGGGGTCCCGCAGCACAACCGGCGCGTTCAGCAGCCGCCGTTCCTCTTTGGCCCTGCTCCAAACCGCCGTTCAGGCCCCCTTTGGCGGTTGGGTGGTCTTGCGGCTGCGGCCTCCGTCCGCTGCGTTCCCAGGACTTGTCTCACTCGCTTTTCACCACCGACTCCTCACCACCGCAACCAACTGTGACCACTGACCCTCCTTTTGCAACCGACTCAGACCAACTCTTCTCTCTCTCTTTCTCGGTGCGACCAACTCCTCCTCTCTCTCTCTTTCTCCGACCAACCCAGAGTGCATCTCTCTTTCTTCTTCTCCCCCTCCACTTCCGGTTGCGCCCTTTTATAGCGCCCCCCAGCGATCACGCCCCCGGCGCTTTGGACACGCCCATCGGGGCGCTCACCTCGGCCCTGGCTGGTCGCACGACCCTCGGGCTCCGCCCCGGACGACGACGGGCGGGCGCGCCCCTCCCCTCCTCTGACGAGGTGGAGACACGCCTTTCTTCCCTGACTCGAGCCTCGTGGTCAATGGCGGTTATTGGAGGGGAGGTGATTGGGAATCGAGGCTCAGCAATGACGAGAGGGGATGTAATATGGCAATCGAGGGTCGGCAATCACGAAAGGGGGGATGTGAAGGAAATGGGGATTTTTGGGGATGGGAATGGAAGGGGATCTATTCTCTCTCACTGGTGCAATGGAGTATTTCAATTAATGGGAGACACAGCCTTATCTTAAAACACAGAATAAGATATAACTATCGAACATGAATATCCTATGATTGGCTGACGTGTATGCTTGTGGACTATGGGACGCCCTTTTGATCTTACACAGCTCCGGAGGCAGGAGGCACAGCACAACAACAATAATAATAATCATACAGCACACAATAAAAAAATATATATACAGTCCTCATATCCACAACACTGCACTCTCCTCCTCTTAGGCACGTCCCGGGCCTACAACTTTTAGCTTTAGCGTGACACGTAGGTGTAGTTCCCTCTATTTTTAACCTGACCCTGAGTGCGACAGTTTAAACATAAATAAATGTGTCCCGCTGCTCCATTGCACCCTGCCTAACAGACTTTCGCCCACAGTTAACCGAATTGCGGAATGGTCTTCAAACTATACACTGACGGTGGGGAGCATTATTTACAATGACTCTGCTTTTATTTACAAAACTAACCCAGGACCTGTAATTGTTCTTTCTGGGGGGGAGACAGTCTGCTCTGCATCAATGCACCATGAAAGCACCTATAACGCACCAACACACCCTCAAGCACCAATCAGTGCAGTCACCACTGTTCATCAATAAAATAAATTCAACAACCCCTAACCCTGCAGGTGTCTCTTGCTCTTCGGCTCCCTCTGCTGGTGATTATTATTTGTCTTCCAGATGTTGTCATTTTCATTTTGCTTTGCTTACTGGCGGCCTATTTTCAATAAAGTGTGCCCAATGTGTCCTTATTTATTTTATTTATGGCCCACAGGGCCGACTAGTGTGGTTCACCTGTGGGGCATCGGTGCCCTGTGGCCAAGGTCCGCCAACAAGATTTCGGGCCCTCATGGCCGGTTCCAGCAGAGGGGCCATGCCCCAACCCATGGGGTCCATAGGTGGTGCTCGGCCACAGACATGTGGTCCATAATGTGGTGCATCGATGCAGACAGCTGGTTCTGGGAATTTCGGGCGCACAATGGCCGACCCACGCACGCTCCCCTTGGCGCCCAACGGCGCTCAGGTCCTCATGTGGGAGACAAAAAGGGGGGACAAGACAGATGAGCGAGGGGTAAGGTCTCAAGGGTACACATCAAAAAGGGCAATGCAAGGCGAAATGCGTATGGAGGGCGAAGTGAGAAAGCTCGTCCCTACCGTACGTCACCCCCCTGTTACCGAGCCCACCCTTGCCCTTACCCCATATGTACAAAACCTACACATTACCAATTCGTTACTACTGTCACGTCTTCCCCATATTTCCCCTATATCAAATTCGTCACCACAATCCCTCTACTTCAAAAATTTGCCATCATCAATTCATCATCAATCCTCATAAGGAGGCAGAGATGGAACATCAAAGCACAATGTCACACCCACGTCATGATGCGTCTCACATTCCAAACATTTGCACAATAAAAAATAATAAAACATGGCATGGTGTGGAGTTACCTGTCACCTCCGGTGAGTGGGTGCAGATGGTGCGAGGAGATCCTTCATCCTAACTATCCTCTAAATGACTTTAACACACTTTACACTACCCGGGGTCTTTCTCCGGCCAAACCATTGGCCCTCTTACACTATGGGTTCTAAAAACCAATTCCCATTGGCCAAACTGTGGTGCTTTTCAATTTGGGGTCTCACTCCCCCGATTCATCTCCCGGTGCCCTCGCACAATTTCTGGGCCGCGACGTGTAGCTCTCCCAACAGGTCTACCCACCTGCACACCTCCACCACTGTAGTTGCCACCCGAGCTTACCTAGCTCCTCACCCTAACCTATCTAACTGGGGGCAGCCCCTCTCCTGGCTCTGTCACCCCATGGTGCCCTCTGGCACTGGGCTACCCGGGTCCGTCCTCCGGATCCTCGGGCCCCATTCACACAACTACTACCGGCTCCCAGAGCCCACCTGCGGCCTCACCTGGCCGACATCCTTACAGTGGTGGAGTGCCCAAACCAACTACACACACTAACAGGCTACACGCCCAGCCATTTCCACAACACTAATGCACCCATCCAAATACCATTCTTTCACCTCGCACCACAGATGCCAATATCCAAACCACAATTTACCTGTACCCTCTACCTAACACTTACACTACCCGCCCCGGGTATCCGTGATGGGGGTCCACTCTTCCCCCATTCACACCTTCGCACCATCCACTCCACTCCACAATTTCCACCATTCTCACTCCACGACCATCCATTCCAATCCTCCAGACCATTTATTCCATACACCTGTCTTTCATTCACCTGTCGTTGCACACCTGTGCAATCCTACCTGGTGCCACCTGCACCCTCCTCCTCTTCCTGGACCATTTGGTCAACACAACACGCAATCACCACTACTCCCTCATACCTGCTCCATTCACCTGTTCAGTTGCACACCTGTGCAATCACACCTGTTCCATTCTCACCTGTTCAATCCTCACACACACGGCATCATCTCAGCTAACTTCTCCCCTCTGAAACTTGCGCTTCCCAGTCGTCCCTTTAAACTATTGCGCTCCCACGTCATTATAATCCACACTAATCTACCTGCGTCCCCACTACAGGTATCAGTCACTAACTAAACTTAACGTCACCTAATGTCAATCTTCGCTAGATCCCTACACACCATATCCTAACCCTCCCGGGCTAGTTTTCACTGCCATACACCCCATAATCTAGTGCTCCTTTGCCCCCACATCTGTGAGGGATGGTGGATTTGCCATCCCACCACATCGGGGGTCTCTCACTATCAATTTTGTTCGTCCAAATCCAACAATCAAAAATTTTCCATTTACTGCCAATTCTATTCACTTTTCTAAATTTTGTATCAAATCACTACTATCACTATCACCATCACCCGTCTACTTATTACATCCTCTCGGTGCGCCAATTCACATCTACAGCCCGGCTTCGTACAGCCGAGCAATGAATGCTGGTTCTTTTGTGTCCGCGGCTGGATACGTCCCGCATTCGGGGCAGGGACGGAGGCTTACCCGGGCCGAGATCCCATGCACCACCTCGGCGTGAAGCCATCCAATGTCCCGATCTCGACCTGCCGGCACGTCTCAATAGAAAGTGGTCGCCATGACGACCCTTCCTATCGGGCTGCCCGCTCCGCCTAGTGGAGCCCGGACGCGGCCGCTCCACGCGAGGCCCAGCGTGGATCGCGCACGGCGGTCCTTTCGAACCCGCCGTGGCTCGGATCTCCGCTGGTTCTCGCGGCACGCGAAGCCCGGCACGCACCGAGGGCCCGATCCGGCTAAAAGTCGACCTAACCTTTAACCCGATTATCGTCGACGCCTCACCTGCAGGCTTACATGCATACGCTACCCCTTTCGTGCTCATACATGCAGCCGTTCCCATTCTCCTCGTACCTTTCCTTACACACCCCGGTACACTCACTCCGCCCATCGACTTGGTCACACACCTGACCACCGAACACCTTGGCACACATTCGTCGCTCGCACACCTCACCAATACACCTCTTCGCGCCCCTTTCTCGGTCACCTCCTTTGTGACAATCACAGGTGTGCTCTCACCCGCACACCCAACCACGTGTCTCACTACCAATTCCAGCGTGCATTCCCACTCACGCTCTACCATTCCAGGTGTGCATCCTTCTATTCCAGGTGTACATCCTCGCTCACCTGCCACAACCAACTCACGCTCCGTTTCACTCTCACTACTCTCACCTCCACTCTCGGTCGCGCACTCACCCTTCCTCTCGACAGCGCACTCTTTCCTCATGCACCCGTCCGTTACACACCTTTCTCGCGCACACTCTGCCGCACCTTGTCCCGTCACACCCTCTGTAACACTCACCACAGGCATGCATTCTCCCTTACTCTTGACAGCATGCGCTTTCCCCTTGCACCCGTCCGTAACACACCTTTCTCGCGCATCCTCCCGCGCACACTTTTTCGTTACCTCCTCCGTAACACTCACCACACCGCGCTTCCCTGTGCTCCCTCGCACACGCGCTACGACCGACTCACTCCTGACGGCACACTCACTCCTCGGCGTGCACTTTTTCCTCACACACCCCATGGTCGGACATTCTCGCACACCTCTTTTTTCGCACACCAGACCTGTCGCACACCTCACCAACGGCCTTTCACGAACACCCGGATCCAAACCAATCCCCAAGCCGACTGAAGCTTTCCTCACATCATATACATTGCCACTCACCTCCGTACCTTGTCTCCGCACCTCCTTTGCCACCTGCAAACTCTTTATTTGGTTAGTGAGCATCACATCATGAGTTGAGCACCGACCTTGCACATATTCCATCACCTCCTCCTGGATTTCTCTCTTAGTTTCTGTCCGTCCCTTCTTAATTTCACTCACCTCTTCTCCCACTTCCTCTAATTTTTGTTTAACCTCTTTTATTTCTCGGTGCGTCTCCTCAAGCTCGTCCTCTAAGGCTACCGTGACCGTCTCTATGTGCATCCTTACCTCCCGGTCCTTCGTCTCCATTGCTTCTGTCACCTCTTCCACCCTCATTGTCAGTTCCTCCCGTACCATCTGACATTGCCTCTGCGTCGCTATTAATTCGTTTTTAATTTCTTTTTGTGTCGCCTTTAACCCTCCTAGTACCGCAGTGTTCTTTTGAACCTGCTCCACTAACTTAGTTTGTCCCTCTGTCAGCTGCTCCACCTCCTCCGTCAGATCTTCTATTCCCCCTTGTAACTTAGCCGTATTATTCCTCACTTCTTTCTCTATACGCTTTTCGCCTCGCTTTACCTCCTCGCGCAGCCCCGAGACCTCCTCACTCACCCCTCGTCGTATTTCCTCCATCTGGTTCCCCATCTGTTCGATTTCCCGGGCGGATTGTTCCCCTATTTCCCGCAATTTGTCCTCCATCCTATTTTCTAACCCCATTAACCCATTTTTCACCCCCTCTAACTGATTCTCCTGGGCAGCCATTCTGTTTTCCACCCCCGTTAACCCATTCTTTACCTCTTTTATCCCGTTGTCTAACCCCTCAAAATTATTGTCTAACTTCCCAAATTTCCTGTCTAACCCCTCACCAGTACCCCTCGCTTCGTCCCTCATTACCCCCATTTGGCCCTCCAATCGCTCACCCTGAGCATCCATCCGGTTCCCCATTACCCCCAATTGCTCACTCTGAGCATCCATCCGGTTCCCCATTACCCCCAATTGCTCACTCTGAGCATCCATCCGGCCCTCCAATCGCTCACTATTCTGGGCCATAAGGGCCTTCATTTGTTTAAAAAAAAGGTTCAAATCCATTGGCATCTCCGGTTCGACTACCGCGACCATGGGCGTGGCTAAATGTGGCGCCGCTGTAATCACGTGCGCTAGAGCGCCATTTTGTGCACCTGAAATTCCCGCAACCACATTGCCATTTTCCTCCTCCCTTTCTTCCCCGAAGTCCTGGGTTACTTCTAACCCCTCTATCTCTCCCACCGGCATCCCGTCGCCTTGGACAGCCATGGCGCGATTTCAAAATTCGGGCTCTTCCTTTAAAACAAAACAAATTTCGTACTTTATAATTTTGAGCGCGTGAAGCGCGCTCCGGGTCGATCTCACTCCCCCGACACCAATTGTTATAGTACTAACACAATTGGTGTCCAAAATTTGGGCTAAATAAATTTAGTCCCAGGTTCGAATCCCACCTCCTGACTACCAATTGTTATAGATCGCGGTTAGGATGTTATAGACCGAGCGGTGGTTTAAAACCGCGACCTAACAAAACTCACCCGATTCACCCAGACTTTGGCCGGATCGCACCGCAGCTGCTCAATGAGGGGAAAAGACAAAAACGACGAATGCAAAGAGGAAAAGGAATAAAACGAGAAGACGTACAGACGAGTAATGGGTTTTATTATTTACACACACAAGCAAAAAGGAGCAATCAAGTTTTATTTACAACACATAAGACGCAAGTGACACAGTGCAAATTTAGCTTACCTACAGGCTTAACTTATCCCAGGACAGAACAAACAGAACGCTGACTCACGCGGGGGATGCCAGGAATGGCAGAAGGTGGATGGCTGGAGGGAGAGGGAGAGGTCCAAGGGGGTCCCGCAGCACAACCGGCGCGTTCAGCAGCCGCCGTTCCTCTTTGGCCCTGCTCCAAACCGCCGTTCAGGCCCCCTTTGGCGGTTGGGTGGTCTTGCGGCTGCGGCCTCCGTCCGCTGCGTTCCCAGGACTTGTCTCACTCGCTTTTCACCACCGACTCCTCACCACCGCAACCAACTGTGACCACTGACCCTCCTTTTGCAACCGACTCAGACCAACTCTTCTCTCTCTCTTTCTCGGTGCGACCAACTCCTCCTCTCTCTCTCTTTCTCCGACCAACCCAGAGTGCATCTCTCTTTCTTCTTCTCCCCCTCCACTTCCGGTTGCGCCCTTTTATAGCGCCCCCCAGCGATCACGCCCCCGGCGCTTTGGACACGCCCATCGGGGCGCTCACCTCGGCCCTGGCTGGTCGCACGACCCTCGGGCTCCGCCCCGGACGACGACGGGCGGGCGCGCCCCTCCCCTCCTCTGACGAGGTGGAGACACGCCTTTCTTCCCTGACTCGAGCCTCGTGGTCAATGGCGGTTATTGGAGGGGAGGTGATTGGGAATCGAGGCTCAGCAATGACGAGAGGGGATGTAATATGGCAATCGAGGGTCGGCAATCACGAAAGGGGGGATGTGAAGGAAATGGGGATTTTTGGGGATGGGAATGGAAGGGGATCTATTCTCTCTCACTGGTGCAATGGAGTATTTCAATTAATGGGAGACACAGCCTTATCTTAAAACACAGAATAAGATATAACTATCGAACATGAATATCCTATGATTGGCTGACGTGTATGCTTGTGGACTATGGGACGCCCTTTTGATCTTACACAGCTCCGGAGGCAGGAGGCACAGCACAACAACAATAATAATAATCATACAGCACACAATAAAAAAATATATATACAGTCCTCATATCCACAACACTATTCTTGAAATGGAGAAGGAAGATAAAACAAAACCGATAAGCTGCAATTGGTTGCATCAGTTGCATGATGTTGCTTGAGGAGATGGAATCCAGATAAAGAAGGCCCTTGATGCTGCCTGTGTGGTTATGTACGTGTGTGTTGTGTGTAGTTTTTTTTTCTCGTATTGATAAAATAATGGAAGGGTTGTTGTTGTTTTGTATGTGGCCTTGGCGACTGGTTGCTTCATTTTATTTCTGGAAGTGCAGCTTTGCAGCTGATGCAGTGCCCCTTGTCACAAGTAAGCAAGTAGTCATTTTACTGACCTCAGAAGGATGCCAGGCTGAGTCAACCCTCGTGGTGTTATTTCAATAGCAAGACAGGGGCTTGAAACTCAAGTCCCTAAGATCTTCAGCCAGCCAGCCAACACCAGGCTTAATGGAAGGGTGATAATGTACAAGATAATTATTTGGTAAGGGGAGTCAGGGGAGAATATTTATGGAGATGTTCAAAGAGACCACCTTCATATAATGCCTCTTCTTTGAGATTGCGCTAATTGCGGGTCTTTCCATTTTTTTCATGTAATATTTGTTATAACAAGAACGTTTCTTCATGAACCAGATTTATGTGAGAAGTAAATAACTTGTTTCTACCTTTATCTAATATTTCCCCCATCTTATAGGTGCTCAGAAGGCAGCATCTCTTCAAGAGTTTCTTAAGCCGTTGCCGTAACTATGGGCTGTGGCAAAGTGAGTGTGAGGACGACGAAAGGGGGAGAGACAGAAAGAGTGCAACAAAGGAAAAGGGTGGCGATCAAGGACCTGCATGTTTGGAGCGACTTGGTGCGAGGCGGCAAGCAAAGATTCAGAGGTCTGGTGCGTTAATTTGCTTTGTTTTATTTTATTAATGTACTCTTCTCAAGAATCTAAGCAAAAGCCTTTAAATTGGGGAAAAAAACTATGGATTCATAGTTCAGAAACTTATTCGTCTATGGTCTATGCCCTTTACTTCCTCTAGCCCAGTAGTTGGCAAACTAAGCTAATTGGAGGACTCTGGCCCTCCAAACAACTCTAAGGGCTGCAAGAACCCCTTTGCATTTACAAGCCAAAATTATATACTGTACTGTATTTTAACTTAAAAATCAGGTACGATGGAGGATGCCCAGTCGGCTGCTGGCTTTGGAGGCCAACTTTGGAATGTTTGCCCAATAAAGATTATGGCTGATAGTGAGACCCCAGGAGTTTGAATGACTGAAGTTTGCCAGAGTGGAAGGTGGAGTCTTCAGCAAAAGCTTGGGAAAAAGAAAAGTGGCAATTGTAACCACTAATCCCTCTAGCAGATTTCATATGAAGTTATAAATCATGCCTCGTACCGTCCAGACATGTAACTTTGTAATTTCCATATATTTGGACCACTCAAAGAACATCTGGGTGATATTACATTTACGAATGCTGAATACCCCAAAGCATGTGTCCCAAATTAGCTGTGTACCCATTCTAAGCAGATGGCATTGAGGTGCTTCCCCGTCAATGGGACAAGTGTGTCCGTATCTTCATTGGAAGGCCTTCTGTGGAACGGCTGCACTGCATTTTCTGGAATTACAACAGCCATTTCCAGGTTTAGCTGACATATCGGTGGAATTCCATGGGAAGTAAGACGAGATAAATCATGGGAATTTGTGACCTGAACTAAATTGCAAAAGGAAACATCTGTTACAGCTTAAGTCACTTGAAATGCAAGGCAACAAATCTTTGCTCAAATCATTAAAATCAAGACATTACAGTAGATGTGTAAAGAGGATGAGTTTTGGTAATCCTGTGCCACCATCAAATAATTGTGTTCGATAAACAGACACCAAAGACGCCGGGAGATAGACAAACGAGAGAAAGCATTGTGGGAAGCCGGAGCGAGCGAAGGAGATGGAGCGGACGAAGAGCAACGACGGCAGCTTTACCTCACTTCAATCAACCGATGGCTGTTCATCGCTTGTGATGAGCTAGAGAGCCTGTCTGAGGAAGTCCAAATTTTGCAACATCAGCAGAGTCTCAAAGAGCAGGTGAGTGGGTTTTGTTGGCACTTTATTGGCTGAACCAATGCACGATTGTCAAAGTTATACTTTCGATGTTGTATACCTGTAAATGCTACATTTTGTCTGCAGGTGGGTATGAATGGGGCTGGCCCAGAAGCAACAGAGTCTAAGAGGGTTCCACTAAAGCCATTCGTGATTTCCAAACAAGTTGCACAAAATCGGTGGGTGATTGTTTTATATCCCTTAGTGGTTAGTCCTTCATTTGTTTCATTCTTTGTTTCCTTTTCCACTATGTCTTGTGATTTCAGCAAAATAATTTCAAGTAGGTTGAAGAGTTAAGGGACAATTAAAGATATTATAAATGCTGGTGCAAGAGGGGGACGAGGGTGCGTTTAATTTAGAAATGGAAAGTTTGGAAAGTATGAGGAGAGTTGGGAGAAAAGAAAAAAAAGCACAGAGGCCCAGAGGAAAATAGGTGTAAAAGGAGAGGAGGGGATAGTGTGCGACCCTGGCACATTTTGATTCGCGCTTTATCGGGGCAGAGGCAAGTGAGCACTCATTTTTTTTTTTTTCATACAGTACAATACCTAAGGCTCGTAATGGAGTTGCCACTCACACACACATGGACATCCTGACGAGATAAACATTTGAAACATCCATTGAGCTTAGTGCCATCACTTCCCGGAATACTATCAGTACCGGCGACGTCACAACAATGGCACCGCTTTTCTCACCGCACTCAGCAGAGCATTTCCTCAGGAGGAAC
The DNA here is from genome assembly GCF_964187855.1 of Myxine glutinosa. Classification (NCBI taxonomy): domain Eukaryota; kingdom Metazoa; phylum Chordata; class Myxini; order Myxiniformes; family Myxinidae; genus Myxine; species Myxine glutinosa. The sequence goes on from NC_136264.1 coordinate 143,303,751, forward strand.
TTCCTCGTCCCCATAGAAGCCAACCTATGGGGTTTGTCCATGCTCTTTCTTTTTGAATGCTGAATATCAAGCAAAGTAGCAGCATATACCATTTTTAAAGCATTACTCAGCCAGGGTTTGAACCGCAGATCTACCAGACTCAGAGCAAACGCCCTAACCATTACACCATTGAGTCTGGGTTGCATGACAAGTGTCTTAATTGACGTTTCCATCGACTCATAAAAGGTTTGTCAAATAAACGCATCAGAAAATGGTTTGCCTTTGCAGACAATGTTCTAAAAATCAAAACCTTATTCTGTCATAAAAAAAAATCCTTCTGTTTCTTCTGCATCTGCCACAGCAAGGTGGCTTGGCCTGCACTGAGCAGACTGTTATTAGCATTCTTTCTTTTCAAATGTTTACCTCTTGTTGGGATTTAATCCTTTTTTTGTTGTTAAATAACACGTGTTATTCTCCTTAACCCCCACTAACATTGCCATGTGGTTTTATTCTGCCAGCACACATCTGGTTGTGGGGAGATTTGACATTGGGAAGCTCCCCCACGGCAAGATAAAATTGTGTGCCACTGCCCTGGAAACTACATATTAAAGGATGAATGTGTGTTGAGTTTTGCAATGTTGCACGATGATTCGTTTATGGTTTGATTGAAGTGGGTGAGGTAGGAAGGGGGTTATTTCCCACTTGTAATGCAATGACCATGTTGTTTTTAATCCTGTGACAGTATCTCGTAAATTTCAATATTTTCTCTTTGATCTTTGGTCTGTTCTAACAATCATGTTTTATAAACATAACTTGAATACAACATAACTGCTTGTCTATTGACTTGTAAATTCCACATTCAATGTGTCAATATGTCCATATGGCAGGGTGTTTGGACCAGGTTATCCCAGCCTGCCTTCCATGACTGTTGTTGAGTGGTACGAGGAGCACAAGCGAAAAGGTATTCTTCCTGATCGAGGAATACCTACAACGACACTCGGTAGGTTCACCAAGAGTGAGAACCGTTTCTCTTTAGAGTTGCTTTACACAGAAGATATGCTTTGTTGTGATTTCTGGATGAACCTGTCATGCCGCCAAAGCTGCGTTGGTGTCATAACATATTCCTTTTTGAAAGATATTCAGCTTCATGAGCATTGATGTTTCTTTGATGAGATGTGTATAGGTTAAATGCCGTCACGCATCCTTTCTTCTCAGGGAACGGCACACATGATGACACCAAAGGTGACAAAGACGAAGAGGAAGATAAAGACGATGAAGATTCTCTGCAACGGGCACGGCAGTGGGATGATTGGAAAGACACGCATCGTCGTGGCTGGGGAAACCGTCAGAACATGGGCTAAGTGTTTGAAAAATGCAACCAAAAGCTCTTAATTGTTCTTTGCTTTAAAAATTGCATTTTGCCCCTTCTAAGCAGAGTTTTTATTCAACTATTTTTATTCATTTGCATCTATTTATCTTGATGATCCTCCCCACTTTATGGAAGACTTATTTAATACCTTTTAGAGTCGATTCAACTAATGTTCTCTCTCCTTGTATACGCATCTGCATGCCGTCTTAACTACCTGCAGTGTTTTCCATGTAAACTGATCATTGACCAACGAGTCAAAATAAGTTTGTTTGTTTGTTGTTTTTTTTGTTGTTTTTTGTTTAAAAAAAATTTGGCGGTCATTGGATTCTGGCTGGAACAGCTTCACCTCTCCTGTTCTTATCTTTCCAGAACTTCTCTTTGTGTGTCAACACATTGGAATCAAATTTGTTCATATGTTTGCCGTGGGATATAATAAGCAAATCTAAGTGTGCTCATGGTTTGATGCTTATCAAATAAAAGGGCAAAATACCATCATTTTTGGCAGGCGTGGAATTTAAATGTTTGGAGAGGGAGGTTGGGGGTGGGGAGGATATGGGTTCAAAAGAGACATACTTAATTGGGGATTTCATTACAATCACAGTTAATTTCCAATAAAGATCCATTTACATGTCACTAAGATGCCTGGTGTTGGCCTAATGGTTCAGGCGGCGGGCTTGGGATCCTAAGGTCCTGAGTTTGAATCACATTGAATTAACGCCAGGTGGGGTTGACTCAGCCCGTCATCCTTCCGAGGTCGGCAAAATGAGTACCAGATAACTGGTTACAGAGAGGCATTGCATCAGCGGCAGACATGCCCACAGAAATTATGCAACCAGCAGCTAGGTGGCTGCACACGAATCACCCACGTCACTAAGGACCAATTTTGGCCCAGAAACATAAAATACATTTAAAATCTTATTGTTCACATGTTGAGGCCAACATTACTGAACTTTTCAATGGATATTGATCGATCTTTTGATCTATTCATATTCATTTAAATGTTCAGTAACCAGTCTGAGTAACATCCATGGTTAATGTAATTCATTTTTAGTGATACTCTAATCACAGCTCTATGGTGGTGATAGGTAGGTTAAGCATAATTTTAGTTGGATCTTGGTCTGTCAGGATGGCTTTGAGGTATGCACATCCACCAATAAGCTGTACTGCCAACCAGGTGTTTCAGAAGCAGGGGGTGATTCATGAATGTGTTTGCTGTTCCTCGGATGGATGTTAACTGGGCATCTCATCTGCCGCCATTAGTCGGGGGACATTAAAGATCCACGGTGTCTTTAGCAAAGAGTGGGCAAGCTATCGCCAGCACCTTGAACAAATTAAATTCCTGCCCTGACCAGCAGAGATCATTGCATTAGTGGTACAGCTTTGCCCTCAGCCAATGATGCTTCCCCACAGCCTTGTGCTACATACGAAAGAAGTTGGATGTTTATTAGGGAAACATCTTGGTTTACATCATGAAGGTGAATAGTACACAAGTTGTGGTAGAATAAAGGGGGTCACTCACCCTTGAACAGAAAGGTGAATGTAATAGAGTATTTGAAAAGTCTGGAATCATAGAAAATATTTGTTTTTAAATTTAGAAAATCGATATGTGTATGCATGTCATTGGCTGGCAATTTAAGCAATTATTATAATAATATTGTTGTGTTTATGAGGGGGTAGGTGAAAGCATACCGCAAGAAAGGTAGCACTGTATAGTATGTAGCTTGGACCGTGTGATGCGTCAAATAAATCTCAATGTACTTAAGTAGGGAAACTGCAGCTTAAGGTTGTTTATGTGTTCTTCACATGGGTGGGTGAAAACATGCTAATTAGTGGTAAGGATTAAGGTTAGTTTTCCCCTGTGCATGCTTTCCCTCAGTAACTTTCCCCTAACGTTTTGCTGCCTCAGCCGGCCATGCACCTCCTTTAAACAACAACTTTTACCGTCAACTACAAGCAGGCACGACACGATCGGACTAAGCCCTGCATCCAAAGGACCTAATAAGGCAAAAGCCCGCCCACGAGAGGCAGAGCATGAGGCGATTTTGAAGGATCGACCCGATTGGCTCTGAAGAGCAAGAAGAAGAGTCGGTCGCTCTCTCTCTCTTGTTTCGCTCGGGGAAGAAGGGCGCAATTTTTGTTCTGATTGTGGACAATCGAGTGCTGGACAGAGTTTGGCGTGCTTTTGTGGCACTCAAGGAGCTATAAAGGCGGCGGTTTGTGGGACTCTTAGCGCTTCGGACAGGATGGAGAGCGAAAGAGGGCCGTCTAAATTGCTCGCTTCACGGCTCATCGTCGTCGTCGGCCGGCGCCAACTTTGGCGCTTAGGCGTGGGGAAACGTTGCCCTCGGCCACCACTGCCGACCTCATCAAGCGAAATTGTAGGGATGAGCCAAGTGCACTAAAAATGACATTTTATTTTGTCTTTCCCCTGTGTGTCCGTCTTTGAGTCAGGCTGTGTGAGGTACCTCTGTAGGAATTTGTTTTTACCACCACCTTTTATTTTGACATTTTCATTCCGTGCTTTATTTTTATTAAATCCTTATTGTTGTATTTTCATTTGTCGTGTTTCTTTGTTCGTGGGTTCGGGAATAAACCCGTGTGTTCCGTTCAGGTAAACGCCTCACATCCTTCCTTCTCGCACGCGCAATAACCGCCATTTTCGGCTGGATGCCTCGGAGTTAAAACTTTCGGCTATCCATCACCGGTGATCTTAATCGCCAGCGATGTGACAATACAACAACAACAACTGAAATACCTTGTGGTTTCATTCAGCAGTGCCAGTGCAGTGCTTGCTTTTGCATGAGTTAGTGAAACTGATTTTGTTACACATTTACACTTTCAGATCGAGATTCCTGTTACTGCAATCTCATGAAAGAGCAGAATAACAGGGGGACAAATGGAAAACAGCAGGACACATCTGCACAATAGGAGAAATTGCAGGTGTCCCGTGGTAATGGAGTCTTGGAGGGTGTAGTAAAGCTCAGATAAAGAAACAGGAGAGACTTAGGTGCAGGTGAGCAGCAAACTACCTGAAGAGCACTCGAAGGCAGTTCCACACAGGTGAGAGAAGAGAGAGATGAATGATTGGCATTGTATTAAGGAGAAATGGAAAAACAAGTACAGATACATTCAAAGTACATGCCCCATGCCAAATAAATAAATAACATATCCTCCAGGGCCCCTTCGGTGCCAAGCAATGCCGCCGTGCAGCACATAGAGATGGTATTGGGAGGTAGAGGTGTACAATAATTGTTTGATTAATTGCGTAATTAAAATAAATAATAATCGTAAAATAATTAATTTCTTAATTGGCTAATAGCATACCTAACCCACCAGTATTTCATCTGAAGCTGTAACTTTTTGAAGATTATTGAAATAATTAAATAATAATCTATTAAATGGTTAATAAATAAACAAGAAGACGTCATGTGGAGCACGATACTTGCAAAATCCCCCCCTCCCCCCCCCCCCCAAAAAGTTTCCCATTGATACAGCAAATTGTCCATTCCATGATCATTAAAATTTACGATCTTGATCAAAGCTCGGGTCAACAGGATAAAAAGTGACGATTTTTCAGATTAAAAATGATTTTAGAAGTTTGACCTTTGACCTTTTGACCTCAAATAGTTGATTTTCCTATTTAGTGACAATGTGCAAATGCTGTTCAATTTCCAAGTCAATCGTATGAAAATTTATGGCTTTTCAGATGAAAATTGATGCTTTTTAAAATTTGACCTGCAGTTGACCTTTGACCTTTTGACCTCAAAAATAGTTGGTTTCCCAATTCAGTGAGGCAATATGCAAATGATGTTCAATTTTCAAGCCAATCAGATGAAAATTGACAGTTTTTCAGATGAAAACTGATTTTAAAGATTTGACCTTGTGTTGACCTTTGACCGTTTCACCTCAAAAATAGTATGTTTCCCCTCCCCCCCACAAACGCAACTGACCAATGTACTTGAAAAATCTTCGATTTTGCAAGTAACAAGAAGGCATCATGTGGAGCACGATACTTGCAAAATTCGCCCCTCCCCCCCCCCCAAAAGTTTTCCATTGACACAGCAAGTTGTCCATTTCATGAAGATAAAAAATTTACGATCTTGATCAAAGCTTGGGTCAACAGGATGAAAAGTGACGATTTTTCAGAGGAAAAATGATGATTTTAGAAGTTTAACCTTGAGTTGACCTTTGACCTTTTGCCCTCGCAAATAGTTGGTTTCCCAATTCAGAGGCAATACACAAATGGAGGCAAATGGAGGCAAGAGGCAATACACAATACACAAATACAATACACAAATGCAATACACAAACAAAACACAAATGTTTCCCATTTTCAAGTCAATCGGATGAAAATAGATGGGTTTTCAGATGAAAATTGATGATTTTGGAAGTTTGACCGTTGACCTTTTGACCTCAAAAATAGTATGTTTCCCAATTTAGTGACTCGATATGCAGATGCTGTTCAATTTTCAAGTCAATCGGTTGAAAATTGACGGCTTTTCAGATAAAAATTGATGATTTTGAAAATTTGACCTTGAGTTGACCTTTTGACCAAATACTTTATTTCCCAATTTAGTGACTCAATATACAAATGCTATTCAATTTTCAAGTCAATTGGATTTAAAATGGCGATTTTAGAAATTTGACCTCCAGATGACCTTTGACCTCAAAATCAATGGGCTCCTCAATTGGGACAACCTATACAGCTTGGTGAAGTTTTGTGACGATTGGTTTGGAATTGTGACCTGTAGGCCGGTGACAAACAGACAAACAAACAGACAGACAGAACCACAAACGCAACCGACCAATATATTTGAAAAATTTTCGATTTTGCAAGTAAAAAATATCCCTTATAGTCTATAGCCAAATCACTTGGTCACTGTCATGTCTGAATATCAGCTTCCTTGCTCAAAAGGTGCCTGAGATTTTTTTTTTTTTTTGTATACTGAATCGAGGCTTGTGAAAGAGCTAACATTTACTTCACAAACAAATCAACCAGACAAACAAAATATATAAAAAGAGGGAGCGGAAGACAAGATGGGGAGAGAAGGGGAAGCACACAAACACAACATTTGAGAGCAGGGAGATATGTGGAAGGGAGAGGGCTTGGGGGGAGGAGGCGTGGGAAGGGGGGGGGAGGAGGCGTGGGAAGGGGGAGGGACAAGTATAAAACACAAGGACACCAAGGACTTCCAGGACAGTTGGTATTTCAAAAAAGTGGAATTGGGGTGAAATTAGCGGGGGTAGAAAAGATCAACGTTTTGGATGGGGGAAGATAAGAGATGGTGGTGAACAGCTGTTTTAAAGACCTGGAGGGTGGAGTGGGATTGAAGAGAGTGAGGGAGTTTGTTCCAGAGGTGTGAGAAAAGAGGAATGAAGGAGTGAAGGTGAGCAGAGAGTCTTGATTTTGGCAGTTTAACCATAAGAGGGTTGCAAGCAGATCTTGTGCGACCTGTCGGAATATTTGTGGGACAGAGCCCAGAGAGAGCTGGGGGGGGGGGGGGGGCAAGGCCAGAGAGGAGTCGGTAGAAGACGGAAAGACCACCAACCTGCCTGCGGTGAGTGAGTGAGAGGCCCTTGGAGTTAGCTTCATCGTGGGAGATTCCAATGATTCTGAATGCTTTGGTTTCAACAGCGTGAAGACGAGCTAGGTGTGAGGCAGGAGCACCAGCCCGAGCAGTATTCCATTGAGCTGCAGATGAAAGCCTTGTATGTGGTGAGGAGCTCAGGTGTGCCAAGGAAGGACTTCGCACAACGGAGGATGCCCAGTCAGCGACTGGCTTTGGAGGCCAGATTTGAAATGTGGTTTTCCCAGGAAAGATCATGGCAGATAGTGAGACCCAAAAGCTTGAGTGACAGAACTTCTTGGAGAGGAGATATTGCCCAGATGAGAAAGCAAATAAATAAGTACTTAATACATCGATAATAATGAAATAATTGATCATTTAATTGATTAATCAAAAAACAAAAAAGTGTTTTTGCCAAAGCGCTTGCTCACTATTGTACCAAAATTTCAGCTTCCTCGGTCAAAGGATGGCTGAGATATCGCCCGGACAAACAAATAAACAAGAAGACGTCATGCAGAGCACGATACTTGCCAAATCCACCGCCCACCCCCAAGAAAAAAATTCCATTGATACAGCAAATTGGCCATTTCATTAAGATTAAAATTGACAATCTTGATCAAAGCTTGTCAATTGTCAAAGTCAAAGTCAATAGTCAATAGGAAGTCAATTGTTGTCAAAGTCAATTATTTGTCAAAGTCAATATTCAAAGTCAAGTATTGTCAAGTCAAGTATTGTCAAGTCAATTATTGTCAAAGTCAAAGTCAAGTATTGTCAAAGTCAATAGGAAGAAAAATGACGATTTTTCAGATGAAATTTTTCAGAATTTCAGATGACTATTGTCAAGTCAAGTATTGTCAAAGTCAATAGGAAGAAAAATGATGATTTTTCAGATGAAAAATGATGATTTTGGAAGGTTGACCTTGAGTTGACCTTTGACCTATTGACCTCAAAAATAGTTTCCCTATTTAGTGACAATGTGCAAATGCTGTTCAATTTCCAAGTTAATCGGATGAAAATTGAGGATTTTAAAAACTTGGCCTATGTTGACCTTTTGGCCTATGTTTACCTAAAATAGAATTTGTGGTTGAATTCAGTGACCAGATGTGCAAGTCCTCTTCAAATTTCAAGTCAATTGGATGAAAATTGAGGATTTTAGAAATGTGGCCTATGTTGAACTTTTGGCCTATGTTGACGTCAAATATACTTGGCTGAATTCAGTGACCAGATATGCAAGTCCTCTTCAAATTTCAAGTCAATCGGATGAAAATTGAGGATTTTAGAAATTTGGCCGATGTTGACCTCAAATATACTTGGTGGTTGAATTCAATGACCAGATATGCAAGTCCTCTTCAAATTTCAAGTCAATTGGATGAAAATTGAGGATTTTAGAAATTTGGCCGATGTTGACCTCAAATATACTTGGTGGTTGAATTCAGTGACCAGATATGCAAGTCCTCTTCAAATTTCAAGTCAATTGGATGAAAATTGAGGATTTTAGAAATTCGGCCTATGTTCACCTTTTGGCCTATGTTTACCTACAATATAATTTGTGGTTGAATTCAGTGACCAGATGTGCAAGTCCTCTTCAAATTTCAAGTCAATTGGATGAAAATTGAGGATTTTAGAAATTTGGCCTATGTTGACCTCAAAAATACTTGGTGGTTGAATTCAGTGACCAGATATGCAAGTCCTCTTCAAATTTCAAGTCAATCAGATGAAAATTGAGAATTTTAGAAATTTAGCAAAGTTGGTGACCTTTGGCCTATGTTGACCTTTTGACCCCCAAAACAGGCTTCTTGCTTTTGACCAACTTTACCATTTGGTGAAGTTTCATGAAGATCGGTTGAAAATTGTGACCTCTAGGCCGGTGACAAACAAACAGACAGACAGAACCACAAACGCAACCGACCAATATACTTGAAAAATCTTCGATTTTGCAAGTAACAAGAAAACAAACGGAGGGAAAACTGAGTACTCTCTTTCGGCCCGCGTCATCGCCGGGCCCCTTTGCGATGACGTCATGCAGCGCCTGGAGATGAACTTGGAAAGGATCGGTGTACAATATTTTGTTTGTGAAGGAAAGCGTATTCGACGTTTTATCAGAAATTCCGTGTTTGTTTTGTTCCGTGATCCTATATGAACCCACGGCTCATTATGAATCGACGTTTAAATCCTATACCAGACAAATGCTGCATGTATTTGTCCTTTCTATATTCTTGTCCTTGTAATTCATGTCAACGTACAGTAAGCCTGCTTTAAGATATCAGGGTTTTTTGTATACAAGATCGAGGCTCGTGTAAGAGCTAACATTAAACACAAAGTACATAAACGGACACAAAAAACATATGATGAAGGGAGTGGGAGACAAGATGTGGGGAGAGGGAAGCACACAAGTACAACAGTAGAGAATAGGGACATCGAGAGATCTGTGGATGGGAGAAGGCTTGGGGGGACAAAACAAATTGACACTACCAGGAACTTCAGGAATGAAGTCGGAGATCGAAAGAGGTGGATTTGGTGAGTATTAATGGTGGTAGAAAAGATCAAGGTTTTGGGAGGGGGAACATAAGAGATGGTGGTGAACAGCTGTTTTAAAGACCTGGAGGGAGTATTTTTGTCCACCATTGAATAACCACCACCTGGTGATCCGGCCTATCAGATTGAAGAGAGTGTGGGAGTTTGTTCCAGAGGCGGGAGAAAAGAGGAACGAAGGAGTGAAGGTGAGCAGAGGGTCTTGATTTTGGCAGTTTCACCAACAACCAGGGTCTTGAGTTTGAGCCTCTGTCGTGGCGTTAATATAATAGCAGTTGGGTCGATTCAGCCTGGAATCCTTCCGAGGTGTGCAGAGTACCAGTTTACTGGAAACAGGAGGCACTGCATCAGCGGCACAGCGACGCTCCCAACAGTAATGCAATCACCTGCCACAAGCTGCATACGAAAGGGGATTGTATTTGTTTGTTTTGTATATTTGTATTTGTCCTGCATGTAAAATGTGTACAATTATCTCTTCCATGACCGTTTATCCATCACTGCAAATAACTACACGGTGCATGTCTGACCAGCTCACGTGGTTAATTTAATAATACGTCATTAAATAATCAACGCACGTGAGGATTTTTAACGGTATTTGGATTTTTGAACCTTAAAATGGAGGAGGAAAAGACGAATTTTGATGGTCATTTTTGTGTCACCAAAAAAACAACACAAAGGGCTTTGTTCTTTGTTCTTTGTTCTTTGCATTTCACAGATCCTTATTGTTGATCATTAAAATCGCTTTCCTATTGACCTATTGACCTCAAAATGACCTATTGACCTCAAAATAGTTAGTTTCCCTAACTAAATAGTTTAAAAATAGTTAGTGATCATTAAAATCGATCATTAAGATCTTGGTTTTGAACCAAGAACAATGCTTTCTCCATTTGTGGCGATTTTGTAATATCACGTGGAAGGCGATTTATAAACGTCGGAATCGGAAAGCACACGAGCAATAAAATGCGCCAGTTTCCACGAGGGCGGAAGTTTCGTGACGTCATGCGCGTGGAGGTTGGGTTAGGGTGGGGTGGGGTCGTACTGCGGATGGAGGAAGTACCTTCCCCCATCACCTTCAAACTCCGAAACTATCGATAAAAAACCTTTTTTGCCACGTTGTGTCGACCATGATCTCTAACTTGAGAAAGGTAATTTTAACAGGAAATGAAAGGGAACTGACCCGGAAGTCAAAATATGTAATGTTTTTCGCACGGAGGTATATAATAAACCTGGAGAGCCAATGATGGCTGTCAGCTGAAGCTAGCGGAAGTTGCTTGGCGGCCATATTGGGAAGCCGATTGTGTCTGCGTCCGTGTTTGATCTCACAATCAGCTGATCTCACAATTTCTGATTCATTTTGGATGCTTACCGACTGTAAGGAGTCTTATTTGTGAACGCGCTGTTTCAAAATGCCACAGTGTGTTGCATTTGACTGCACAAATACCTCAGGGAAGGCCTCCACATGCACATTTCACAAGTAAGTGACAAACCGCGATCGCGGGTGTTCTGCTTTTTCAGTTTTTGGCGTGGTCACGGTGGTGGGGCTAGGTAATTAAGTTTCAATGAAGTTTGAACACTGTGTTTGAATTTGATGATGTTAGACCACGCGCAGGGTGTGCAATACGACACAGATCTCAAATATAACTGTATTGTGTATTCACTAGGGCTATGTGAGTATGTCAGACTGATGTCTGATTGACTCATTCATTGATTCAGATTGAAGTATCGAGATTGACTCGTCAGCTCGTGATCATTGTCAAGTGATTTAATTTGTGATGAGCTTAACTTAATTGTCCAGTCTACTACTGTCAGGGTTTCCATGCCCTCCTGTGTCACTCGTGAGCAGAAAGAGCAAATGGGGGTTACTTGTGGAAGGTACGAAAGTCCGACACATGGCAAACATTAGCAGATGAAGTTGTATTTAACTATACATATGAAACTCAAAATATTATTTTGATATGGAGTCGTTTTGACTCGGATGTTTTGACTGCCCTCTGAGGTTTTGACCCGCAACCACATTTTGTGACCACAACGTATTTTGTTTCAAGGTTTCCAAAGGATAAGGACTTGTGCTCCCGATGGACATCTGCCCTGAGAAGGGAGTCCTTCTACCCCACCCCAGGCACCACAGTTCTGTGCAGTGATCACTTCAATGAGAGTGACTTCGACAGGACTGGTCAAACCGTCCGACTGAAGCCGAAGTACTCGAAGTACTCGATGCATGTCACATGCTTAAACTTGCAAGAAACTGTCTTGGATCCATGAAAATGATGGAGGATGGCAACAAAAAAGTCATCGCGTGGAAATACATCCAGGCACTCTTTGATCTGCAGAAGAGGGAAGGCTTGCGTCTGGGAAATAAGCTCTCCCGGAAACACATCGAGTGGAAGAGCAATGTCATGAAGGTGGACACAGCGCTCAGACATTGAGCACTAGTGTGGCAGATGCAATTCGGTTTTGCAGGGACACTTTGCAACTATCAGAATTTCAGGGCAGTGGGGCTACCTGCCAATACATTGAAACATTGGACAAACTGTTTGACATTCTAAATTCTCGCAATCCATTGGCACGAAACTACAAGGCACCACTCATGACATCACGAGAAGGACTTTTCCTGCCATTCCTGGATACTGCCTACAGTTACTTGTCCAACATCAAAAACATGAATGGTCAAGTTATGACCAATACGCGTTTGAAAACCCCCTTCATTGGTTTCATGATCTGCATAGAGAGTGTCAAAATTTTGTATTTCACATATGTCAAACCTGCCTCATCTCCCCTGCGATACCTGCTCACGTACAAAATGAGCCAAGACCACATTGAACTTTTCTTTGGAGCGGTCCGCATTGCATGTGGAAGTGGGAATAACCCAACGGCCCGGCAGTTTGTTGCCGCATATAAGCGCCTCTTGATGCGACATGACATCAAGTCTGCAAGTGGGTTGCCCTTTGTCTGATATGGCGAGTTCACCAACACTTCATGTAAATATTTAAACTGTAAAAGATGTGTTGCATGAGATGTCTATATCTCCGCTCCATTATTCATGTAACAATTACCATGTCCTGCTGAACGTTCCATTGCAACATGTAAGTCTTGTATGTTATGAATAGCAAAAACTTCCGAAACCCAAGAATTGTGTGGGTTAACTACATGACAGCGTTTCATGTCATTTATGTGACTGGTTTCTAACATCTCGGTAATAGAAACATACACATCTTAGTTACAATATAATGACTGAATTAAGTAACATCATATAACATGACAACAAATCAGATCTTTATATTGAGGAACATTATAGAACAAGCCAAAGAATGGCAAACGACGATGTACCTCAATTTTATAGATTTCTAGAAAGCTTTCGACTCCTTGCCCAGAGAAAGTCTGGGTCATAATGAAGAAATACAGCATACCTGGAAAATTAGTGAACCTTGTAAAAGCCCTTTACCAAGACTTTCAATGTGCGGTCGTCGACCAAGGTGAAACAACAGAATGGTTCAAGGTGAAGACAGGAGTTAAACAGGGGTGTAACATGTCAGGATTCTTATTCCTACTAGTGGGTGATTGGGTCATGAGAAGAACGATAAAGAACACCGAGCGGTAATTTTGGGCACTTTTTTTTCAAACAAGCTCTAAACCATTGGATTCCCCAGGAAAAATGCGTCTAGAATCAACTTCAAACTTAATGAACACCATTTCCTTAAAGAACGGGATTCTGAGCCCGAATATCAGTTCAAATATTAGTATTCTATATTAATTAAATAGTCGGCGGTCCTAAAATTCGCTCCAGCTGCATCATCAGTGCGCCACGCCTTTGCTTTGACAGGCTTTGTTTACAAAACGATCGGCTTCCCAATATGGCCGCCAGACTATTTCCGGTGGCTTCACGGCGGCTAATGCTGCGAGGTGGCCAATTGGCTCTCCATATTATATACCTCCGTGGTTTTTCGCGAGAGTTGCGATGGATTGGAATGGCGTTCCGTAATACAAGAACCTGGATCGGGGAAGTTTTCATAAGAGAATATGCACAACGATCAGCGGCAATAAAAACGAAATCTCACGCAATTACCTCCAAACTTAACATGACGTCACGCATATAAAAGGGCATCCGCTCGCTGCGATTCGCTTGTGTTCGGCAGGAAGATTCGTAATCTCACAGAGAGATGCAATTAATCATCACGTGGATGAAGCAAACCTGCGATAGTTTATATTGAAAAAAAAAACTTCCATGTATATATGGAAGAAGTGGGACTGGGAGTCGATGGAGCTGCTTTAAATGTGATTATACACCATTTTATTTTGCTGCCATCAGTTGCACTGAAGTGAAAGGTGGGATAATACTAATAGTGGCTGTCAAAGTGGTCGAAGAAGAAGAAGTTGTTCCTCACAGCATTTCTCAAAGTAAATTGCTAATGGGACAGCCTTGATAGACGTTGTGCCTTGGCCGTGGGGTCAAGGTGCACGTCCAAGGCTGTTTAAATGTTTGATTTTTTAGCTTTTTTATTATAAAAAGGCAGGCCTTTATTGCTGGCCTCAAAACCAGTAAATTTTGCACAAGATGAATTATTCGACTTTTAAAGATAGCTTTCTTGAATATATACACACACACACACACACTATTTGTTTGATTCCAACAACCATGAACTTTCCAGTTGTTTGATTCCAATCACCGTGAACTTATCAGGTGTTTGATTCCAATCACCATAAACTTGTCAGGTGTTTGATTCCAATCACCATAAACTTGCCAGGTGTTTGATTCCAATCACCGTGAACTTGTCAGGTGTTTGATTCCAATCTCCATGAACTTGTCAGGTGTTTGATTCCAATCACCATGAACTTGGCAGGTGTTTGATTCCAATCACCGTGAACCTGTCAGGTGTTTGATTCCAATCTCCATAAACTTGCCAGGTGTTTGATTCCAATCACCATGAAATTGTCAGGTGTTTGATTCCAATCACCGTGAACTTGCCAGGTGTTTGATTCCAATCACCATGAACTTGTCAGGTGTTTGATTCCAATCACCATGAACTTGCCAGGTGTTTGATTCCAATCACCATAAACTTTCCGGGTGTTTGATTCCAATCACCATGAACTTGCCAGGTGTTTGATTCCAATCACCATGAAATTGTCAGGTGTTTGATTCCAATCACCGTGAACTTGCCAGGTGTTTGATTCCAATCACCATGAACTTGTCAGGTGTTTGATTCCAATCACCATGAACTTGCCAGGTGTTTGATTCCAATCACCATAAACTTTCCGGGTGTTTGATTCCAATCACCATGAACTTGCCAGGTGTTTGATTCTAATCACCATAAACTTGCCAGGTGTTTGATTCCAATCACCGTGAACTTGTCAGGTGTTTGATTCCAATCACCATAAACTTGTCAAGTGTTTGATTCCAATCACCGTGAACTTGTCAGGTGTTTGATTCCAATCACCATGAACTTGGCAGGTGTTTGATTCCAATCACCATGAACTTGCCAGGTGTTTGATTCCAATCACCATGAACCTGTCAGGTGTTTGATTCCAATCACCACGAACTTGCCAGGTGTTTGATTCCAATCACCATGAACTTGCCAGGTGTTTGATTCCAATCACCGTGAACTTGTCAGGTGTTTGATTCCAATCACCGTGAACTTGTCAGGTGTTTGATTCCAATCACCATTAACTTGCCAGGTGTTTGATTCCAATCACCGTGAACTTGTGAGGTGTTTGATTCCAATCACCATGAACTTGTCAGGTGTTTGATTCCAATCTCCATGAACTTGCCAGGTGTTTGATTCCAATCACCATGAACTTGTCAGGTGTTTGATTCCAATCACCATGAACTTGCCAGGTGTTTGATTCCAATCACCATGAACTTGTCAGGTGTTTGATTCCAATCACCATGAACTTGCCAGGTGTTTGATTCCAATCACCATGAACTTGTCAGGTGTTTGATTCCAATCACTGTGAAGTTGCCAGGTGTTTGATTCCAATCACTGTGAAGTTGCCAGGTGTTTGATTCCAATCACCATTAACTTGTCAGGTGTTTGATTCCAATCACCGTGAACTTGCCAGGTGTTTGATTCAACTCACCGTGAACTTGTCAGGTGTTTGATTCCAATCACCATAAACTTGCCAGGTGTTTGATTCCAATCACCATGAACTTGCCAGGTGTTTGATTCCAATCACCATGAACTTGTCAGGTGTTTGATTCCAATCACCATGAACTTGGCAGGTGTTTGATTCCAATCACCGTGAACTTGTCAGGTGTTTGATTCCAATCTCCATGAACTTGTCAGGTGTTTGATTCCAATCACCATGAACTTGGCAGGTGTTTGATTCCAATCACCGTGAACCTGTCAGGTGTTTGATTCCAATCTCCATAAACTTGCCAGGTGTTTGATTCCAATCACCATGAAATTGTCAGGTGTTTGATTCCAATCACCGTGAACTTGCCAGGTGTTTGATTCCAATCACCATGAACTTGTCAGGTGTTTGATTCCAATCACCATAAACTTGCCAGGTGTTTGATTCCAATCACCATGAACTTGCCAGGTGTTTGATTCCAATCACCATAAACTTTCCGGGTGTTTGATTCCAATCACCATGAACTTGCCAGGTGTTTGATTCCAATCACCGTGAACTTGCCAGGTGTTTGATTCCAATCACCATGAACTTGTCAGGTGTTTGATTCCAATCACCATAAACTTGCCAGGTGTTTGATTCTAATCACCATAAACTTGCCAGGTGTTTGATTCCAATCACCGTGAACTTGTCAGGTGTTTGATTCCAATCTCCATGAACTTGTCAGGTGTTTGATTCAAATCACCATGAACCTGCCAAGTGTTTTATTCCAATCACCACGAACCTGTCAGGTGTTTGATTCCAATCACCATGAACTTGTCAGGTGTTTGATTCCAATCACAATAAACCTTTCAGGTGTTTGATTCCAATCACCATGAACTTGTCCGGTGTTTGATTCCAATCACCATGAACCTGTCAGGTGTTGGATTCCAATCACCATAAACTTGTCAGGTGTTTGATTCCAATCACCATGAACTTGTCAGGTGTTTGATTCCAATCACCATAAACCTGTCAGGTGTTTGATTCCAATCACCATGAACTTATCAGGTGTTTGATTCCAATCACCATAAACTTGTCAAGTGTTTGATTCCAATCACCGTGAACTTGTCAGGTGTTTGATTCCAATCACCATGAACTTGGCAGGTGTTTGATTCCAATCACCATGAACTTGCCAGGTGTTTGATTCCAATCACCATGAACCTGTCAGGTGTTTGATTCCAATCACCACGAACTTGCCAGGTGTTTGATTCCAATCACCATGAACTTGCCAGGTGTTTGATTCCAATCACCGTGAACTTGTCAGGTGTTTGATTCCAATCACCGTGAACTTGTCAGGTGTTTGATTCCAATCACCATTAACTTGCCAGGTGTTTGATTCCAATCACCGTGAACTTGTGAGGTGTTTGATTCCAATCACCATGAACTTGTCAGGTGTTTGATTCCAATCTCCATGAACTTGCCAGGTGTTTGATTCCAATCACCATGAACTTGTCAGGTGTTTGATTCCAATCACCATGAACTTGCCAGGTGTTTGATTCCAATCACCATGAACTTGTCAGGTGTTTGATTCCAATCACCATGAACTTGCCAGGTGTTTGATTCCAATCACCATGAACTTGTCAGGTGTTTGATTCCAATCACTGTGAAGTTGCCAGGTGTTTGATTCCAATCACTGTGAAGTTGCCAGGTGTTTGATTCCAATCACCATTAACTTGTCAGGTGTTTGATTCCAATCACCGTGAACTTGCCAGGTGTTTGATTCAACTCACCGTGAACTTGTCAGGTGTTTGATTCCAATCACCGTGAACTTGCCAGGTGTTTGATTCAACTCACCGTGAACTTGTCAGGTGTTTGATTCCAATCACCATAAACTTGCCAGGTGTTTGATTCCAATCACCATGAACTTGCCAGGTGTTTGATTCCAATCACCATGAACTTGTCAGGTGTTTGATTCCAATCACCATGAACTTGGCAGGTGTTTGATTCCAATCACCGTTAACTTGTCAGGTGTTTGATTCCAATCTCCATAAACTTGTCAGGTGTTTGATTCCAATCACCATGAACTTGTCAGGTGTTTGATTCCAATCACCGTGTACTTGCCAGGTGTTTGATTCCAATCACCATGAACTTGTCAGGTGTTTGATTCCAATCTCCATGA
Organism: Myxine glutinosa; assembly: GCF_964187855.1. Lineage (NCBI taxonomy): Eukaryota > Metazoa > Chordata > Myxini > Myxiniformes > Myxinidae > Myxine > Myxine glutinosa. The sequence continues at coordinate 143,321,419 of NC_136264.1, forward strand.
ACTTGCCAGGTGTTTGATTCCAATCACCATGAACTTGTCAGGTGTTTGATTCCAATCACCATGAACTTGCCAGGTGTTTGATTCCAATCACCATGAACTTGTCAGGTGTTTGATTCCAATCACCATGAACTTGCCAGGTGTTTGATTCCAATCACCATGAACTTGTCAGGTGTTTGATTCCAATCACTGTGAAGTTGCCAGGTGTTTGATTCCAATCACTGTGAAGTTGCCAGGTGTTTGATTCCAATCACCATTAACTTGTCAGGTGTTTGATTCCAATCACCGTGAACTTGCCAGGTGTTTGATTCAACTCACCGTGAACTTGTCAGGTGTTTGATTCCAATCACCGTGAACTTGCCAGGTGTTTGATTCCAATCACCATAAACTTGCCAGGTGTTTGATTCCAATCACCATAAACTTGCCAGGTGTTTGATACCAATCACCATGAACTTGTCAGGTGTTTGATTCCAATCACCATGAACTTGGCAGGTGTTTGATTCCAATCACCGTGAACCTGTCAGGTGTTTGATTCCAATCTCCATAAACTTGCCAGGTGTTTGATTCCAATCACCATGAACTTGTCAGGTGTTTGATTCCAATCACCGTGAACTTGCCAGGTGTTTGATTCCAATCACCATGAACTTGTCAGGTGTTTGATTCCAATCACCATAAACTTGCCAGGTGTTTGATTCCAATCACCATGAACTTGCCAGGTGTTTGATTCCAATCACCATAAACTTGCCAGGTGTTTGATTCCAATCACCATGAACTTGCCAGGTGTTTGATTCCAATCACCATGAACTTGCCAGGTGTTTGATTCCAATCACCATGAACTTGTCAGGTGTTTGATTCCAATCACCATAAACTTGCCAGGTGTTTGATTCCAATCACCATGAACTTGTCAGGTGTTTGATTCTAATCACCATAAACTTGCCAGGTGTTTGATTCCAATCACCGTGAACTTGTCAGGTGTTTGATTCCAATCTCCATTAAATTGTCAGGTGTTTGATTCAAATCACCATGAACCTGACAGGTGTTTGATTCCAATCACCACGAACCTGTCAGGTGTTTGATTCCAATCACCATGAACTTGTCAGGTGTTTGATTCCAATCACCATAAACCTGTCAGGTGTTTGATTCCAATCACCATGAACTTGTCCGGTGTTTGATTCCAATCACCATGAACTTGTCCGGTGTTTGATTCCAATCACCATGATCTAGTCAGGTGTTTGATTCCAATCACCATGAACCTGTCAGGTGTTGGATTCCAATCACCATAAACTTGTCAGGTGTTTGATTCCAATCACCATGAACTTGTCAGGTGTTTGATTCCATTCACCATGAACCTGTCAGGTGTTTGATTCCAATCACCATGAACTTGCCAGGTGTTTGATTCCAATCACCATGAACTTGTCAGGTGTTTGATTCCAATCACTGTGAAGTTGCCAGGTGTTTGATTCCAATCACTGTGAAGTTGCCAGGTGTTTGATTCCAATCACCATTAGCTTGTCAGGTGTTTGATTCCAATCACCGTGAACTTGCCAGGTGTTTGATTCAACTCACCGTGAACTTGTCAGGTGTTTGATTCCAATCACCGTGAACTTGCCAGGTGTTTGATTCCAATCACCATAAACTTGCCAGGTGTTTGATTCCAATCACCATAAACTTGCCAGGTGTTTGATTCCAATCACCATGAACTTGTCAGGAGTAGATGATAAATGTTGTTCCTGGGACAAACCCATTTAACATGGGAAATCCCTATCTAATGTCGTTTACCCCCCTGTCTTTTCCCACTTTTGGAAAACACCCCTATTAATCCAAAAGACTCTATGAGCCTTTTGGCCTTTTGAACCATGAGCTTATTGGCCTTATGAGCCAATTAATCTACTTGGGCTAATACATAATGAAGATATTTTAATTGAGCTAGGGCTGAATGGTAAACCCATCTTGATGTACCAGGCTGAACACTAACAGCTTGGAACCAATCCTTCATTGAACCTCCAAATCTCCATTCACTTGCATGTAAATTTTCCTCTCACCATCACTTTTCTTCATTTCCCCTTAACACCTCTATTCCTTCCCCCCTTGGTCTTATGGGCCTTTTACTCTTACTATCAATGATCATTGTTGTTTAGTAGACCACTCAAACAATGATCCTACGAATATTTGCTCCCTCTCACCCCCCTTGAGGACCTATGATCCTTCTAACCTTATGGACCTATGATCCTTCTTCTACTATTGACACTGAGCCTTATACATATCATCTGGCAGATCATCTAGTAGACCACTCAAACAATGATCCTACAAATATTTGTTTATGCGTAGGAAATAATTTAATTCTCCTACAACTCTCTTCACCATCTAATATATTAACAAAGTATATGTTTGAGTTTGGTTCTTTATCAAGATATTTTAACTGAGCTAAAATAAAATGATAAACCTCCCTCAATGTCCTTGTCTGAGCACCTCCTGTGCCACACACTTTTTGGTAGGCTCTGCCCACTTTTTGTTAAGCTCCGTCCACTTTTTGGTAAGCCCGCCCACTTTTTGTTAAGCCACGCCCATTTTTTACTAAACCCACCCACTTTTTGTTAAACCACGCCCACTTTTTACTAAGCTCCGCCCATTTTTGCTAAGCCAAACCCACGTTGTTAAGTCCCACCCACTTTATAAACTCTTCAGCATTGTATCATTTCCAGGTAAGACATTACATCATTTTCAGGAAATTTCCATCACATCATTTCCAGTTAAGACACGCCCAGGTTTGCCCAGGGAATTTCCACAGGAAATGACACACACCCAGCCCCTTCTTAAAAAAGGCACCGACCACACAGGCTTTTTCAAACACGCTTTCTGCTTCACTTGAGAATGGACTACTATGCCGAAATGGAATGGGATAACTTTGCTATTCCTTGGAGTCCTATTACCTGTGTAGAACTCAACCTTCAGGTTGATGAACTGGACTCGAACCTCTTATCAATGGAGGTAAGTTTGTTTATATTTATTTAATTAATTAATTATTTAATTATTTCTTTTAAATTTTTTTTTTTTTTTTTTTTTTAGGTGAGACTCGTGTAAGAGTTAACAAAGTTAATTTTAATATTCATAGAGCTTGATTTATACAAATAAAAATATTGTATTAAATTAATACATTGTTATTTTCTTTCACAGGAAATTGTATCTGAGATACGAAATGAAAATTCTGCTTTTAACACAACTTGGGATGAAGTTATTTTTTTGTTTGAAGACATTTTGAACAACCAAGACCCCCAGAACGAGTCCTACCTTGATGACCCAGCCCAAGAGTTATACCTTGGAGATCCACAAAATCCTGAAAAAGAGTTTAACATGATGATACTTGTTGTGAGTTATCAAAACAAAACCCACTGAACAAGTTCTACCTTGATGAGCCAGAATACAAGTCATACATTGGAGACCCACAAATTTCTGAAAATTGGGAAAGGGGAGTTCTCCCTGATGGTCCGCAGTTATACTATGTGAGACACATCACAGAAACCCTAAAAAATTGGGCAAGGAGAGTTCTCCCTGATGGTCCGCAGTTATACTATGTGAGACACATCATAGAAACCCTAAAAAATTGTGAAACGGGAATTCTCCCTGATGGTCCGCAGTTATACTATGTGAGACACATCACAGAAACCCTAAAAAATTGGGCAAGGAGAGTTCTCCCTGATGGTCCGCAGTTATACTATGTGAGACACATCATAGAAACCCCAAAAAATTGGAAACGGGAATTCTCTCGGGAAAACGGGAAACGGGAAAATACGTATTTAAAAAAGAAGAAAAAAAAAGATTATGTTAGGGTTTGGGTGGGATTTTGAATGTGAGGGTTAGGGATGGGGTTGGGTTAGGGATGGGGTTGGGTTAGGGTGGGATTTTGAATGTGAGGGTTAGGGTTGGGGTTGGATTAGGGATGGGGTTGGGTTAGGGTTGGGATTTTGAATGTGAGGGTTAGGGATGGGTTGGGTTAGGGATGGGGTTGGGTTAGGGTTGGGTTAGGGATGGGGTTGGGTTAGGGATGGGGTTGGGTTAGGGATGGGGTTGGTTAGGGATGGGGTTGGGTTAGGGATGGGGTTGGGTTAGGGATGGGGTTGGGTTAGGGATGGGGTTGGGTTAGGGTGGGATTTTGAATGTGAGGGTTAGGGTTGGGGTTGGGGTTGGGTTAGGGATGGGGTTGGGTTAGGGATGGGTTTGGGTTTGGGATGGGGTTGGGTTAGGGGGGAGGGGAGAGGGGGGGAGGGGGGGAGGGGGAAGGGGGGGAGGGGAGAGGGAAGAGGGGGGGATGGGGAGGGTGAGGGATGGGAGGGTGAGGGATGGGAGGGGGAGGGGAGGGGGTGGGAGGGGGAGGGGAAGGGGGAGGGGTGGAGAGAAGGGGGCGGGGAGGGAAGGGGGAGGGGAGGGGGGAAGAGGGGGGGAGGGGAGGGGGAAGAGGGGGGAGGGGAGAAGGGTGGGGGAGGGGAGGGGGAAAAGGATGGGGGAGGGGAGGGGAAAAGGGTGGGGAGGGGAGGGGGAAAAGGGTGGGGGAGGGGATGGGGAAAAGGGTGGGGGAGGGGATGGGGAAAAGGGTGGGGGAGAGGAGGGGGAAAAGGGTGGGGGAAAGGAGGGGGAAAAGGGTGGGGGAGGGGAGGGGGAAAAGGGTGGGGAGGGGAGGGGGAAAGGGTGGGGGCGGGGAGAAGGGGAGGGGGTAGGGTGGAGGGGGAAGGGAGGGGGGAGGGGAGGGGGAAAGGGAGCGGGGAGGGGAAAGGGAGGGAGGGGGAAAGGGAGGGGAGGGGAAAATGGAGGGGGAGGGGGAGGGGAGAAGGGGAGGGGTAGGGTGGAGGGGGAAGGAAGGGGGGACGGAGGGGGGAGGGGGAAGGGGGAGGGAAGGGGATGGCCAGTCAACAATGACGTTGCAGTTCTCATGGTCGGAGAGCAGCACAACAATCGGACATAGTCCTGCATATTCGCAACAGCACGAAGCGGATTTTGGAGACTCACCGATCCTGTGACGTCCTCCAGTACCGGCGTTGCCGGGCGGGGGAAGGGAGACCCGTACATTCCCAACCCATACATTCGCCCTCTCGACTCAAGCTCACTCGGACAAAAGCCTCGCACAAATTACACCATGAAGGCCCAATGGTCATGTCTATGCCACATCACGGGCGCACTGAATTGAAAATATATAGAACGCTCATACTCCGTGAAAAGTGAAGCCGCCGTGTCGCCATCTTGGTCAGCACGACTCGACCAACTCGCTTCACGGATCTCGTTTTGTGCGGCAAGAAACTGCTCCAATCGGTTATGCAAGGGTTGTGGAAAGACGTTTCACAGCTTCTGTTTAAAGACATTTAATTCATATCGCACAAAATCGACACAAAACACAATCGCATAAAAGGTGAAGTGATGTGTGACGGGATGGAACATCACGTGATCGCTCTGAGCAAATCAGTCTGGCGGCGGGAATGGAACATCACGTGATCGCTCTGAGCGAATCAGCGAGCTGCTCTGGAACCGGCTGAGATTAGCGGGTACTTCGCTGAAATGCGCTGAGGTAAATATGAATAAAAAATATGGATCGTCAAATATTTTGAGTTCGGCCATGTTCGTCCCACGCTCAATGGCCATGTCTATGTCAAATATCAAGGTAAGCCTCTCCGTTTAGGAGTCTATCGGTAACATTACACACACACACACACACACACACAAACTGTGTTTTATATATATATATTTCTCTGTCTGCTTCATGTTTTTCATCCAATGTAGTGGTATTCCCATAAGCAATATCATGCTTCATACACACTTCATCAACCCTATTTATAGACTTGGACCAAGGTTTAGGATTGTCAGCCTCATCTAATGTTTTATCCAGGTTTGTTCCAGGACCACAGAAAGAATATCCAGGTAGATGTAGTTCCCCAGGAATTCCAGTTGTTGTAAATTTACTCCCTGACAGAAACTTTTGTATGTCTCCTCCACTTTTAGGAGAGATGAATTGGCACTTTTTAGAGCCACACACTTGACATATTCCTTTTTGATAAACTCTATTATTTTTAGCTTTAACATAAGAGATATTTTTAGATTTGGTTTTCTTTTTACATTTGAGACAATAACTCATATTTATTTATCAGAAAAATTCCGACAGAGTATCAAAACCTTTTTGGTTTTCAACATATACATTTCTATCTTCATTTTGAAAACATAAAGAATCCTTAGGAATACCTTCACTCTCTCCTCCATTTATTTACAAATAAAAACTAACTAAAGTCAATAACACCAACATCATCAACTATATGACCTTTGTCTTCTTCATGTAAATCTCCTCGCTGAACTCATCTCAACCATTTTAAAAATCATTATCTTAGTAAGAGTCGTTAATTCTTTATTTTCCTCTTCGGTGCGTTGAGATTGATTTATTTGCTGTAATACACTTAATCTTTTACGAATCTCACTGATTTCCATCTTTTTATATTTTTCCTCCCTCTCTCTTTGCTCCCTTTCCTCCCTCTCCTCCTTCTCCTTTTTCTCCCTCTCCTCCTCCTTTTTCTCCCTCTCCTCCTTCTCCTTTTTCTCCCTCTCTTCCTTCTCTCTTTTCTCCCTTTCCTCCCTCTCCTTTTTCTCCCTCTTCTCCTTCTCCTTTTTCTCCCTTTCCTCCTCCTTTTTTTTCCCTTTCCTCCTTCTCCTTTTTCTCCCTTTCCTCCTTTTCCTTTTTCTCTCTTTCCTCCTTCTCTTCTTCAACTCCTTTCTCATCCCTTGCTACCCTTGAGTTTGAGCCCCAAATAATATTATACATATACTCATCTGGATTTTGAGATATTCTTGTATCTATAATTATTTTTCTCATAATAGGATACCAATAAGATTTGTTGATGATTTCTAAAAGAGTTTTATATTTCATAACTTCGAGAAGTTCATTTTTATTTAATATTTTAAACAAGTCTCTATTTGTGGGTTTAACAATATCAGTATAAGGCCAGTTTTTTATGACAAAATTCCCATGTATATGCTCCAAATCATAAGGTATGTAATACCGAGCACCCTTTTCTTGTAGGTATCCTTGAATACAAAAATTATAATTCTCTTGTAGTCTTCTTCCTGCCATTTATGTATCAGAAATATATGTGAGATTAATATTATGACAGGTAATACCACCCCATCTTCCCACTACCAAATCGGTTTGTATTCCTTGGCTTTTTATCCTTATCTCATGACCTTCCTTCTTTGTCATGCTAACCATCGCGGTACTATCATATATTTTTCTTTTCTTAAAATCATGTATTTGTTGTTTACTAATTGTACTTCCACATAAATCCTTATCCTCGCCAAGCGGATAATATTCTTCTTTACGAGACTGATTCAAATCATGTAGGTCTTCTAAGTTTATTGAAAAATACCAATTATAACCTAAATCAGACATATCATACCCCCATTTATTAATTCGCATATTAACTATATGTCCTTCTTTATAAAATTCAATTGTAAGCATGTAGTTAAATTCAATGAGGAAAGGTGTATGGTCAGTATAACCAGGTGTTGTGGTTGTAAATTTTCCTTGTTTAACAAAACGTGCTGTTTTCTTTAAAAACATATATTGTGATAAATCACTGAATCTAATTAAGTCATTCACATCTGTAGGGTTTGGATAATTGATTAATTTATAAGTATTCTTCATATTAATATTTTTACTTATACCATATTTTTGTCGTTCAGCCTGTGCCTTTGTATAATAATTTGATAAATCAATATCCTGAGAGGATTCTCCAAAGATAGAACCATCTTTTCCAACATAAGTCATTTATATTAGATTAAAAATGATATCATAAAAATTTTCATTATTGTTGAGTTGAAATAATACAACAACAACAACAACAACATGCATTTTAAGGCCATGTTCCCTGCTAGAGCGGGGGTTAGCCTTGCGGTCCCCATGACAATCTTCTCCATTTTGCCCTATTTTCTGCATCTCTCCTTGTTAACCCCCTTGCCCGCATTTCTTCTTCCACCATCTTTAGCCAAGTCTTTCTCGGTCTTCCCCGTCCTCTACTTCCTTCTACATTAACTTCCATCACTCTTCTCAACCAGTCACTTTCATCCTTCCTCAATACATGATCAAACCATCTCAACCTGTTCCTCTTCACAGCATCAATCACAGGCAATATTCCCATCATCTTTCGCAATCCATCATTTGTCTTCCTCTCTCTCAACGATACTCCGCACATCCATCGAACCATTCGCATTTCCACCCTTTCCAGCCTTCGTTGCTGCTCTACGTTCATTACCCATGTCTCGCTCCCATAAATCATAACACTTCTCACACATGCAGCATACACCTTTCCCTTCAGCTTCAGCGACACTCTCCTCCTCATCAGCACGCCACTCAGTTCCCGAAACTTCTTCCATGCACATCTCACTCGAGCAACCGTTGCCGAGTCTGATCCACCTTCTCCATTCAGCATGTCTCCGAGGTAGCAAAATGTTTTCACACCTTCCAGATTCACGCCGTCTCCAAGATCCAACTCAACATTTCCTCCATCTGCAGCTCCCTCTGTGCACACCTTACATTTGAATGTAGCTGCCACACTGGTTAATGACCCTCTCAGACCACTACATTTTTGATGAACCCACTCAGCACACATTGTACATTGAATGGAGTTCACTCCGACACCCTTCCTGCACACAGCACATGGCCACTTCCCAGTTCTTTCCACCTCACCACATGCTTTACCACTTGCCATCACCTTTGTCTTTCCGATATTCACCTTCAGACCTTTTGTCTCCATACATTCCTTCCACTTGTTCATCTTTTCCTTCAGTCCATCCATACTTTCCGCAATCAACACCAGATCATCTGCATACAACAACTCCCACGGTAAACCCTCCTTTACGGTCTGAGCCAGCACCTCCATCACAGCTACAAATAGTAGTGGACTTAGTACCGACCCCTGATGCACTCCCACCTTCACCTCAAACTCACCACTGTTTCCGTCCTTCGTCCTTACAGCTGTGCGTGCTCTTTTGTACATTGCCATCACTACTCTGATCAACCATTCCTCCACTCCTAACTTCCTCAATGCCCATTGTAGTGAAATCGTATTCGTACTGAACCCGGGGTGATGCTCGCTGCTCGTTGACACCGCTAGGGGCGTGACTATAAGACCCGCTGCTGCGAACGGTGCTCCGAGACTTCTCCTGTGACATGTTACATCTGGTAGACTCGCTAACGGTACGCCTGCATAGATTATCCAGCTTGCTTGCATTGAATGATATGAATGGACCCATGAGATGTCACATCGTATACTTATTGTATTTTCTACTTTACAGGATGATGTCATGATCTAAATGCAATTAAACCAAACCGTTGGACTAAAGTTGTGTGGACCTAATTGGTTTTACACAACACTTAATTGCATTTAAGATCTACAAACATGGCTGGCAACAAGACGCTGACGGTGTCCGTATTCAGCGCCGACCCGCAAGCCACGGATGGAGGCTTGCAGCTGAAGCCTGGCTCAGACAATTGGAGAATCTTTTTGATGAGCCTGAGACCGCTCCGACGGCTTCCGCGAAGCTGGCAACTCTCCATTCAAAAATCGACTACCGGGTATACAACGCTATCGCTCAATGCGCGACGTATGACCTTTCCATCGCAGAGCTCAAACGGCTATACATAAAGGAAAAAAGCCCGGTGTATGCACGATATTTGCTGCAAACGCGACGTCAGCAACCCAACGAGGCGATGGACCACTACGCCCAGGAGCTCCGGCAGCTTTTGCTGGACAGCGTCAGGGAGCCACGGATTCCCGCGCAGGCTCAGGATGATCGTCTTTTAGATGCCTTCGTTGCAGGGGTCTCCTCCCAGGAACTAAGGCTCAAACTCTTGGAGAAGACCGACCTGACCTTCGCTACGGCACTCGAGCAAGGGACATTGTACACTGAAGCGCGGATGCAATCGAACACCTATGATCGCACGCGCCTCGTGGCGGGCACCACACTACACGCCCGGCCAGAGAGTGCTACCGCCGAGGACGCGGATCCGCTCGCTGAACTCCGGGATGCTCCGGAGGAAGACCCAGCACTGACGGCTGCCGTTACAACCAGACCCAAGGCCTTACGCGGGGCCGCATGCTTTTTCTGTGGGGGGCCACGTCATGCCCGGGTCGTGTGTCCGGCACGAGACGCTATATGCCATTTGTGCTCGCAAAAGGGTCATTACGCGAAAGTGTGCAGGAAAACGGCACGCGGCTCGCGGCTCATTGACTCGCGCGGTCGCGGTCGCGTGGGCGCGGCGACCTTGAATGGGCTCATTGCGGAGCCCGCGAGCCGAGCTCGACACCCGGCGCCTTACCCGACTTTGAAGGGGAGGGCCCCTCTCTGCGGGCCCCTGGGCACTCAGACGTCCTTGGCGGGCGTCACCGGACAGCCACCATCGTCTCATCCTCCATCGGGCACAAAGGACGTGTCCTTGACCAAACTCCGGGCCACGCAAGGGGCTTTGAAGCCACGCCAAGCCCCAGCGGAACGTTCTCCTCGAGTCGTCCACGAGCTAACGGCGGCCCACGCCCCGACAAAGGAGATTTCAAAGACTACGGAGGCCTTTTGCTGCCAAAAATGTCAAAAGGCGATTTCGAATACTACGGAAGCCTTTTTCTGCCAAAAGTGTCAAAAGGCGATTTCAAATACTACAGAGGCCTTTTCCCGTCAGAATTGTCAGTTTTTGAATCGCGAAACACTGGAATGCTTGGGAAAGCCCTCTGATGACGATAATGGATTCCCCATGGTCAACACAGACTCCGGCCACGACCGCAAAACTGCTGCTGGCGTAGGATCCACCCGCGAGGCTGGTCCGACCCATTCGGGTGGCTCAGTCCCGCACCCAGCAGCCTCGTCTGGCCTGGCTCAAGCCCTTATTCCCCTCATGGTCGAAGGCCATTGTGTTCGGGCCTTGGTGGATACAGGATCTACGGATAGTTTTATCGACCAGCGACTTGTGCTCAGGCATGGATGGTGGATCTGGAGGTCTACGAGACGGATCTTCATGGCTTCCCAGGGGCTTCGACTCAGCACGAAGGGGGAATGCCGATTGAAACTCGTGCTAAAGGGACGGGTTTTCCCTGATGTACACCTTATGGTTTTACCCGCATTATGTGCTGATATTCTGTTAGGACATGATTTTCTTAAGCTGCATGGACGTCTGGTAATGGAGTTTGGTGGGCCTGACACTCTTGTTGTGGGGGCGGACGACGCGCTTGCGGTGTGCGCCCTAGCGCAAATGGACGTCCAGCCGCTTTCGCTGTTCCCCAATCTAACCTCCGACTGCACCCCTGTCGCGGTAAAATCCCGACGCTACTCTCGCGCTGACATGCAATTCATTGCGGACGAAACGGCTCAGCTCTTGAAAGACGGCATCATAGAACCTAGTAGGTCGCCGTGGCGCGCCCAGGTCTTGGTGGTGCGCAGCGAGGCCCATCGCAGACGCATGGTAATCGACTATTCCCAAACGATTAACCGCTTTACACAGCTGGATGCCTACCCCCTTCCGGGGATGGACGCGCTAGTGCAACAGGTGTCCCAGTATTCGGTCTATAGCACTCTCGATCTCCGTAGTGCATACCACCAGATCCCTATCTCTAGGGCGGATCGTATCTATACCGCATTTGAGTCGGGGCAGCGGTTGTACCAATTTACGCGACTGCCTTTTGGGTTAACGAACGGGGTCGCTTGTTTCCAGAGGGCCATGGATGACCTCGTTGCGCGGGAGCACTTAACTGATGTTTTCGTCTACCTCGATAATCTTACGGTTTGTGGATATGACCAAGGGCACTATGATGCTAATCTGAAGTGCTTCCTTGAGGTCGCGCAGCGGTATCACTTAACTATGAACGAGGATAAGTGCCAATACTCCCTACGCACGATAGATCTTCTGGGGTACACCGTGACCCATGGCTCTGTCGCTCCGGATAAGGAGCGTCTGCGACCTTTGCTCGACATGGCCCCTCCCTGCGATCGGGCGTCCCTGAAGCGCGCCTTGGGCTGTTCGCCCATTACTCCAAATGGGTGCAAAGTTTCTCCGCGAAACTTCGCCCCCTTGTGGCCTGCGACACCTTCCCCCTGAGTCCGGCCGCATTGACGGCCTTTGACGGCCTTAAGGCCGACATCGCCCGAGCCGCCGTGGCGACAATCGACGAGAGCGGCTCGTTCGTCCTCGAAAGTGACGCCTCGGATCAGGCCATCGCGGCGACCCTCTCCCAAGGGGGGCGTCCCGTGGCTTTCTTTTCTCGGACTCTTACCACCGCTGAGCGGAGACACTCGTCCGTTGAAAAGGAAGCGTATGCGATTGTCGAGTCTATTCGGCGATGGCGCCCGTACTTACTCGGGCGGAGCTTCCAAATCATCACGGACCAGCAAAGCGTTGCGTTCATGTACGACACCTTACACGCCCAGCGCATTAAGAACGAGAAAATCACTCGCTGGCGTATCGAACTCGCCGACTTCTGTTACACCATCAAATATCGCCCGGGGAAGGATAACCAGGCCGCCGATGCCTTATCACGGCCAGCTACATGTGCCGGTATCACCTCTTTGGAGGGCCTACGGGTGCTGCATGCCACTGCGGGCCATCACGGCGTAACGCCTTTCGCTCATTTTGTGCGGAGTGGGAATCTCCCATACTCGATTGACGATATCCGCCGTATCTGTCGCGACTGCGCTATCTGCGCGGAAATCAAACCGCGTTTCTATAACCCTCCCATGGGGACTCTGGTGAAGGCTACACGCCCGTGGGAACGCTTGGTGATGGATTTCAAGGGCCCATTGCCGGTGTCGAGCGGCTCTCGCTATCTGCTCACTATCGTAGATGAGTACTCGCGATTCCCCTTTGCTTATACGTGCGCGGACATGACTGCTGCCACGGTGATGCGATGCTTACAGAACTTGTTCTCAATGTTCGGTTACCCGGCCTATGTCCATACCGACCGGGGTGCGGTCTTCTTGTCTCAGGAGGTGCGCGGCTATCTGCTCCAAAATAACATTGCGTCTAGTTACACCACGCCGTACAGACCCCAGGCTAATGGGCAGATCGAACGCTTCAACGGGATTATCTGGAAGGCCGTCATGCTCCACCTCCGGACCCTCGGCCGGGGCCTCGATAAATGGGCTTGGTCGCTACCTGCGGCGTTGAACTCGATCAGGGCTCTCCTGAGTACGGCAACCAACCAAACTCCCCACGAGCGACTTTTCCACCACCCCAGGAGCTCGGGGTGTATACGGTCTTTGCCCAGTTGGCTCTCTGGGCCCGGGCCGGCCTACCTTAAACGGGAGGTTCGCGCGAGCAAGTACGACCCCCTAGTGGACAAAGTGCAGATTCTCCAGGCTAATCCTGAGCATGCTCGTGTGATGACGACTGATGGCCGTGAGACTACTGTCTCCGTCCGTCACCTTGCCCCTTGCGGGGTCGACGACCTAAGTAGGGAATCGGACGAACCGGTCGAACCCATCTATGAGACTATGGCCTCTCCCGACGCTCCCATCGCCGAAAGTCTACCGACCCTCCCCCCGCCGAGACTACCTGGGCCCGACGACTTGGAGTTACCCCCTTTGTCACCCGACCCTGTTGGCGTCTCTGGCGCCGGGGACACAGGGATACGTGATGCCGTACCCGGGGAATTTCGGACGCGTGCTGGCAGAGAAATTTGCCGCCCGGCCCGATACGGTTGGGTCGACTGATGTTCCGCACCCTATTCGTGCTGACGCTCACTCGCTTTAGCCGCGCTGCCGTATAATTCTGACGGGGGGGTGAATGTAGTGAAATCGTATTCGTACTGAACCCGGGGTGATGCTCGCTGCTCGTTGACACCTCTAGGGGCGTGACTATAAGACCCGCTGCTGCGAACGGTGCTCCGAGACTTCTCCTGTGACATGTTACATCTGGTAGACTCGCTAACGGTACGCCTGCATAGATTATCCAGCTTGCTTGCATTGAATGATATGAATGGACCCATGAGATGTCACATCGTATACTTATTGTATTTTCTACTTTACAGGATGATGTTATGATCTAAATGCAATTAAACCAAACCGTTGGACTAAAGTTGTGTGGACCTAATTGGTTTTACACAACACCCATGTCAATACTTTGCGTGGAACCCTATCGAATGCTTTCTCCAGATCAACAAACCCAAAAAACAACTTCTTCCTCTTATCCATGTACTTCTGCTGCAACTGCCTCACAATGAAAAGTGCATCTGTCGTTCCTCTTCCTGGCATAAATCCAAACTGCATTTCGTCGATCTTCACTTTCTTCCTTATCCTCCTCTCCAACACCCTTTCCAATACCTTCATTCCATGCTCCAATAACTTTATCGCTCGGTACGAGCCACACTCCAGAGGGTCACCTTTCCCCTTGTATAGAGGGACGAGGGTACTCAGTTCCCAATCCACTGGAATGCGGCCTTCTTTCACCACCAGATTACAGATCTCTGTCATTCTCTTCACACCCCAACTTCCTGCTGCCTTCAACATATCTCCCACAACTCCCGTCGACCCTCCCGCTTTTCCACTCTTCATTGCTTTTATCGCTTCCTCAACTTCCTTCTCAGTTATCTTCTCTGCCGGTCCTAAAACTGGGTTACTCTCTATGTTGCCATCCCATTCATTCTCTGTATTCAACAGCATTTCCATATATCTTTTCCATCTTCCTTTAATTCCATCTGGGTCGACAACGATTTGTCCCACTTCATCCTTCAAGCAACTCACCCCCATCACATCACACCTCTCTTTCACTATGTGCTTTGCAATCCTGAATACTGCTTTCTGACCCTCTTCCGAATCCAAGCGTTCTCCGAACATTTTCCTACATGCCTCCTGCGCCTTTGCTACCTCTTTCTTTGCAGCCTTCCTGGCTGCCTTATAACTTTCATGCTCTGCTGTTTCTGCTCCCGTACCCTTCGCCTTCTGCCACTCTTTGAACTTCTTCCTCTTCTCGTCAATCCTCTTTCCAACCTCAACATCCCACCACCATGTTTCCGAGTGCCTCGGTGGTCCTTTTGTCCATCCACATACCTCACCAACGGCTCCCAACAGACTAGCTTTCATTGACATCCAACCACTTTCAAGCTCAACCACATCATCCTCTACCCTACTCAGCCTCTCTTTTAATGCCTCCCTTACTGTCACCTCTTTCAACCTCCACACCTTCATTCTCGGTTGGTACTTCACCCGCCGAGCTCTTCTCGCACCTTTCACCCTTATGTCGCAGACAACCAAGTGTTGCTGTGAAACAGCCTCCTCCCCCGGGATCACCTTTGTGTCCCGGAGGTGCCCCCTATCTCGCCGACGCACCATCAGGTAGTCAACGGTTGTCGTCGACCCACCTGACGTGTATGTAACAAGCTTATTGTCCTCTTTCTGGAACTGAGTATTACAAATCAACAAATCAGCTCCATCAGCAAACTCCAAAATCCTTTCACCTTCTCCATTTCTCACACCATATCCGTAACCCCCATGAACTCCCTCAAAACCATCCATACTCCTTCCCACATGTCCATTCAGGTCTCCTCCCACCACAACAACTTCCTCATCTTTCACGTTTTCCATCAGCTTCTCTATCGCACACCAGAACTTGTCCTTCATCAACCTATCACTCACTCTAGTCACACTCACCACACTGTCTACAAACTCCTCAGAAAACAGGACACCAACACCATTCACGCCCTCCGGGCACCCTTGCCACACAAACTTGTATTTCTGTCCCTGCCTACCCTTCACCATTCTCACACCACTTCCCTTCCATCTCGTCTCTTGCACACAACATATGTCCACTCTTCTTCTGACCAATACTTCCACCACTTCACCTGATCTCCCTGTCATTGTCCCCACATTCCATGTCCCAAACCTCAGAAACCGATCTCCACTTCGGGCTGCACCCTGCCCATATGTACTTGTGATTGTCATGGTTCCCTTTTTGAGGCAATGTTTTTATGGCCGGATGCCCTTCCTGACGCCAACCCTCTTAGTCGTCTCTTACGACACGCAGGGATACGGTGTACCTATTCTGACCAGGGTACACACTGGGAAACGTTTAAAACATGTAAATTCTGGGGGGGGGGGGGGGGGGGGGGCGTCAGCATCACGGCTGCGGTTTAAACATATTCCAACAATATCCAAACAGAACGATGAAAAAACAATCCGGGAAAAGTCTCCAAGCGAGAACGTGGATTTGAGAAAGAAGGAGCAGAGGCGGAAGAAAACGAGATACAGGGGGCGGGGCACAAGCCGAGACGAGGAGGAGAGCGAACAAGCACGTGTCCGGGAGGAGAGAAAGAATCAATATAGAATTCTTTGTCTCAGGAGGTGAGGTGAGGGGGAGAAAACAAAATAAAAGAAACAAGCAATACAGCGAAGGAAATAACCCAAACCGACAAAACACCGGTGGGGGGAGGGAAGCCCCAAGTCACCAGGCCGCGCACGAGGTACGACTCAGAAAACGATTAACTACACACAAGTTTGCACGAACCACAAACCAACACCAACTAGAAACACACAATAACACGTACACAGCAAAATAACCAGTGGAAATTTGACAAAGACAAGAATGGGAAAACACTCAAACTTCGATGCCGTGGAGAGCTCGAAGCACGCCTCACTCGCCCGAGGAACCGGATACTATCATACATAATACATGTGGAAATAATACATATAAACATAATTGACCACAACATTTAGAATTAATTTCTTGAACTTGAAATGTTTGATAAACACCATTCTATAAGAATTGTATTACTTCAACAGGTGGTGGCATCCCATAACTATCAAAATAATATTTATCCTGACTATTATGAATGCAAACCCAATGAGAACCATTCTGTGTGTCTAAATTCATAATAATATTCTTTGTATTCTTATTTATATGTATTAATTCATCTCTCATACAAATAACCACATTATCAATTTTTTGTGTTTTACAATACTTAGCTAGTTCTATATTTGGCGTTGTATTCTTTCCAAATTGTTTAAACCATTTATCCATTTATTTATGAGAAAGATACAACCCATTACCCCGTTTAGTTAGTTTAACACCCGCTTGAGCGATAGAGGAAAGCATATCTCCAACCAACAATCTAGCTTTATCAGGTAGACTTTCAAGTTTTTGAGCAAAATCTACAATTACACCACTTCTACTAATTTGTTTCTCCAACTCCTTGTTATGTCTTTCCAATTCTTTTTGAGCTTTTAGTTGTGCCTTCTTTTCATTAGCAGTTTTTACCGCTGCTGAAATACCACCAGTCAATGCTCCCGCCGCACTTAAACCAGCAAATAAAGAATTAGAAATGGGAGAAATCCTCCTCTTGACTCGTCTATTGAATATTTCTTCAACATAGGTTTTGTCATTTTAATTTTAAGTGAACCAGTATCATTTAGTGTTTTTACTTGTATGTGTGTGAGTAAAACATCAATTCTTACAGCTCCTTTTCTTTGAATTGTATTAACATTAATAATACAAGGCTTTTGATTTTGAATACAGGATGTTAATTTATTAAGATTGATTTGATTAACATATACCCCTACCATTTATTTATGAGAAAAAACCTATGTGATATTAATCATAACACCATTATCTGTATTAATCTGTAATTCTGTTTCTTCCAAAAGCAAACAATATGTATTAACCTCTTCACTCTCCCCTCTTTCAATGTATAGAGAAGTGTCCACTCTATTAGACTTTATAGTTTCTTTTTGAGAACTCAGGTCAATTGTGTAGATTGTATAAAGTTTTTGAAACGCAACCATATCCAAAATAGGGTTATTATTACCATTACTTTCACACACCTTTTGGTAAGACTTGTAGGCTTCCGCATAATCATTTTTTTCCCAATCAATTTCCAATCTATCTCGCGGATAAAATGTTCCATCAAGAGAAACCCGAAGTTGTTTCACCTTAGCATTATCACACAGCGCATTATTCTTATTAGACCGTCCTCTCCATCTGGTTTAAAAAAAATGAGCCAGAGGTATCGTGGCGTTCCTTGAAGAACATCTAAATTCCAAGTGTAGGTAGTGTGTTCCAGTTTAACGTGTTGACATCTTCTTTTAAGGTATGATACATTTAGCGGGGTCTTTGAGTTAAGTCTTTTATTTAACATCTCTTCCGTTTTAAGATTAGGAGTATATTCACTGATATACCAACACAAATCATTAATAACAAATTTATTATTATCACCAAAAGCATTTTGAGCCCCAAAAAGCAATCTATTTACATTATCATTCCTTTGTAGTTGAAATCTAATTTTAAGCCCATACAAAACTTTATCATAATCACAAAATCCAAATATACCTTTAAGAGGTACTGCTACAGTAAAACTATTCTCTGCTTTTGCATCATCATTATACATTGCCTTCCTTTGACTATAACCAGGGTCAGCATTTGTTCCCGTTGACATATCAGGAATAAAACCTTCAACAGCTCCCTTACCCATTCTAGTGTAAATTTCATCATTTCAGATGTAGCAGAGACATAATCAACCGCTTCAACCTCTTGTGTTCCAATATACAGGCGAACACTATCAAACATTTTCCAGAAGAAATCATTTACGAGTGTAGCATTAGTGTTATTCGCAGCCTTAGTGAATTTAAATTTACACAGCAAGAAACTATCAGCGAGATTCAAGTAAGTTTGTTGATTATTTATTTCAAAACTTTTTGTTCTATTTGAATTCCAGTCTGTTCCTGTTATAGCATTTACCTTAAAATAGTCTTCCTTTTTCATGGAGTTTGAAATGATAATTGTATCATCCAAATCATAGATACTATCAATCGCTTCTATACTTGTATTTTTATATAGCATTAAAATCGTTGAAACCCTGACCCAAGTATTTTCATGATTTTTTGTCGTTCTTGTGAAGATAGTTGAGTTTTACCTTTTTTAATTTCTTTGATTGCTTGTAATTTATGAGACTCCTTTTGAGCATCTTTTATACTCTTTATAGCTCCCGCAACTGAGCCCACGGCAGAAGCAGTTGAACCAATTAGGTCTTTATGTTTAAGGATGGTTGAACCAATACCCATTAGAGTATCAATTATCCCATCTCCTTTATTTCTAAATTGATGTCCCACACCCCGTTGTCTCTTTGGTTTATAGTATCCTCTACCAAGAAACATACCTTCACCCTTATAGTATGGTGAAAGGAACATCCCATCCCCTGTAATTATTTTATATTTTCCCAACTCATGTTTTCTCACAATAACCATTATTTATTTATCAAAAAAAACTTCACGAAGGTGAATTCTGATGGATATAATTTCTTCATTAAAGGAGATCATACGATTATCTTGATCGGTTATCCTAAAATTTACTCTGTATATGGTTTTTCCTGACACAGGTAAATAGACAAGATTTTTTGGTTCCATATTGAATTTATAACCAATCGGGGTTGAGTATGCACTGAATGAAAATATTGTATTTGTTCTTATTCCATCGTTATAAGCACCATCAATCAAATCACAATGAATTAATACTGAATTTATACCGGAGGATATTTGAATGACATTATCACTGTAAGACGTCCCGTTAGTTTCAATCTTTTTTGAAGAGAAACCCAATAGCTCTCTGAACGAATTTTCAATCGTGAAATCAACTTTATAATTATTTTTAAGTTTAATTTTTGATTTTGAAGTGTGTTTTTGAAA
The DNA here is from genome assembly GCF_964187855.1 of Myxine glutinosa. Classification (NCBI taxonomy): domain Eukaryota; kingdom Metazoa; phylum Chordata; class Myxini; order Myxiniformes; family Myxinidae; genus Myxine; species Myxine glutinosa. The sequence continues at coordinate 143,341,096 of NC_136264.1, forward strand.
ACTATTCCCATATTTTTGGGTTCATCACCTTTTTCTTTCATAAGGCGAGAGACTTCTGAAGATATTTGAGAAATCTCGTAAGCTCCGGGTGAAACGGTTATAGTTTTATATCCACTTCCTGGATTATAACTAAACTTGTTGTTTTTCTCTGTGATATTAAACAAGGTATTATAAGTTTCCATCGACAATAAAGATGCCTCATATTCTTTTGTGGGGTAAAGTTGTAGTGGGTAAGGGAATGATGCTGTGTAATCACTCGTTGTGAAATTAAAACTAAGAATTGTGCTTCTCATCTTATTTAATATCTAATAAAATATCTTTGTATTGACATTTATTAATTATTTTCATATTCATCAACTGATCTAAAATGGCGGATGCTTCATTAAAACAATTGTTGTTTCCAGCCTTCTTACTACCTAACAACAATAATAACCTATTAACTAATTGTGATGGGTTTTTTTTGTTTTTTTACTAATTGTGATGGGCCATTTGGAAGAAAACTAACACCCGAACCAAGCTTACTTAAAGCATCAATAATATGTTTCTCCTTCTCATTCTTCTTACTTTTACCAGCAAAAGAAACTCCATAATCAAGTGCGTTTTTTTTTTTTTTTTTTTTTTTTTTGTATACTGAATCGAGCTCGTGAAAGAGCTAACATTTATTTCACAAACAAATCAACCAGACAAACAAAACACACAAAAAGAGGGAGCGGAAGACAAGATGGGGAGAGAAGGGGAAGCACACAACCACAACATTTGAGAGCAGGGAGAAGTGTGGGAGGGAGAGGGCTTGGGGGCAGGAGGCGTGGGAGGGGGAGGGCGGGGGGGAGAGGTATAAAACACAAGGGGACCGAAATTAGCGGGGGTAGAAAAGATCAAGGTTTTGGATGGGGGAGGATAAGAGATGGTGGTGAACAGCTGTTTTAAAGACCTGGAGGGTGCAGTGGGATTGAAGAGAGTGAGGGAGTTTGTTCCAGAGGCGGGAGAAAAGAGGAATGAAGGAGTGAAGGTGAGCAGAAAGTCTTGATTTTGGCAGTTTAACCATAAGAGGGTTGCAGGCAGATCTTGTGCGACCTGTAGGAATATTTGGGGGACAGAGCCCAGAGAGGGCTGGGGGGGCAAGGCCAGAGAGGAGTCGGTAGAAGACGGAAAGACCACCAACCTGCCTGCGGTGAGTGAGTGAAAGGCCCTTGGAGTTAACTTCATCGCGGGAGATTCCAATGATTCTGAACGCTTTGGTTTCAACAGCGTGAAGACGGGCTAGGTGTGAGGCAGGAGCACCAGACCAGAGGGGAGAGCAGTATTCCATAGAGCTGCGGATGAAAGCCTTGTATGTGGTGAGGAGCTCAGGTGTGCCAAGGAAGGACTTCCCACGACGGAGGATGCCCAGTCGGCGACTGGCTTTGGAGGCTAGATTTGAAATGTGGTTTTCCCAGGAAAGATCATGGCAAATAGTGAGACCCAAAAGCTTGAGTGACAGAACTTCTTGGAGAAGATTATTCAGAAAGTGGATGGGAGGGTTTTCCAGTCGGTCTTTTCGGAGAGACATCGTAAGAGTGTGAGATTTATCAGGATTGAAAGACATGTTCCATTTGTTTGTCCAGGTCTGCAGAGAGTGAGGAGGCTGCAGACTGCCGATCTGAGGGATGAGGAATGGAGCGACAGAGAGTAGAGTCGTCAGCAAAGAGATAGAGAGGATTTTCAAGAGAGTCAGAGAGATCATTGATGAAGACCAGAAAAAGCACAGGGCGCAGAACACTACCTTGGGGAACTCCAGCCTGAACAGGAAGAGGAGATGAGAGAAACCCATTCAGGGCCACACGTTGACTACGACCAGAGAGGAAGTCCGCCAGCCATGCGTGGAGATTTCCATGGATTCCAAAGGAGGAGAGTTTGGTGAGCAGAGCAGGGTGCCAGACCGTATCGAAGGCACGTGAAATGTCAAGGGAGACAGCTCTAATTTCCTGTTTGGCTTTGAGGACCTCCATCCATTGTTGAGAAAGCAGAAGCAGCATGTCCAGAGTAGAGTGACCAGGTCTGAAACCAAATTGATGATCAGAGATCAAGCCATTGGAGAAGAGGAAAGATTTCATATCTGAAGCAATGATGGATTCCATGACTTTGCTGATAATTGGGAGAAGGCTGATTGGTCTGTAGTTGCTGGGATCTGTTTTTGCACCTTTTTTGTGCAAAGCGGTGATGTTGGCTGATTTCCAAGCAGATGGCAGATGACCTTGAGCAAAAGAGAGGGTGAAGAGAACAGAAAGAGGGAGTGAAAGAGCAGAAGAACATGATTTTAGGAACCGTGGGCTGATGCCGTCAGGACCAGTTGCAGAATCAGAGTCGAGGATTGACAGAAACTTTTCCACCTTGTCAGGAGGAAAGGACACAGAGTCCAGGAGCAGCTGGGTACGACTGGGTACGGTGGGTACAGAGAGGGATGGGTTTGGGACACAAGATTTAGAGGCAAACACAGAGTTGAGGCATTCAGCTTTTTCACGTGCGGAGTCAGCCGTTAAGCCGTTTGAGGTGAGGGAGGGGATGGAGGGGGAACAAACACCAGAAACAGATTTGACCAGACGCCACCAGGATTTGGAAGAGGGAGACAGATAAGAGAGTTCGGTCTTGAGAACGGTGAGATATTGTTTCCTGGCTCTCCTGAGGGTGGACACACACTTGTTTCGGGCTTTGTGAAAGGAAATGAGATTTCCTTCCGTTGGATTTGCTTTCCAGGAGACGAAAGCAAGTTGTTTCAGGGCAACAGCCTCACCACAAGATTCCGTGTACCATGGACGGGAGGAAGGGTATGACAACTGAAGACGAGATGGGATAAATCTGTGCATGAGAGAGAGCAATTTACTTTGAAAGAATTCCCAGGATGAGTTGATGTCAGAGGCGGTAGAGATGGGAGACCAGTCCAGATGATTGATGGCTGCTTGAAGACCGTGTCAGTTGGCCTGAGTGAAATGCCAGACTCGTCGACGCTGAGGAGGCTCTCTGAGAATGGTCAGAGAGATGTCCACTTTGACAAGCACATGATCAGATGAGCCGATTGGAGCAGAAGAAGAGCAGCAGACATTTTCAGGGAAGTTTGTCATAACCAAATCCAGAAGAGAAGATGCTCCATTGACTGAGATCCGGGTCGGGAAATTGACAGATTGTGTCAGTCCCAGTGAGTCGCAGAAGTCCTTTGCTGAAGAGCCATGGCTGGTGAGAGAGGTACCCACACCCAGCCAACTGGCATGGTGACAATTGAAATCACCACATATGAGGAAGAGAGAGTTGGGATGGGTAGATAGAAGTTGGTCCATATTATCAGACAGTGAGATGTAGATGGAGTCATCGCTGTTTGGTGGACGGTACAACACACATATGAACAAAAGGTGGGAGCGAAGGGGAAGCCGTAGCCAAAGGTATTCCTGGGGGTGAGGTGGAGAGAGGGCAGTGGAGGGCGAGTGAGGAAGAGAGTTTTTTTATAAAGATAGCAACCCCACCTCCAGGACGAGGCTCAGGTCTATCATACCGGAGGAGGGAGCAACCTGGGAGAGATACCAAGGCATCAGAGACATCATGAAGGAGGAAAGTTTCTGTTAAGCAGATCACATCTGGTTTGTCAGAAGCAACCTGTATGGAGAGGTCAGTCAAGTTTGAGCGAAGGCCCCGGATGTTTGAGGTCCATACCGTTAATGAAGAGGAAGGGGGAGCATCGGGTCCAGAACAGGGGGGGGGGAGGGGTAGGGTAAGATGTGGAAGAGGAGGAAGAGGTAGGGAGAGCTGTTGAAGGTGTGTCAGAGATTTCAGAGATTTCAGAATAGCTTGGAGAAAGGGAAGAATGGGGCGGACAAAAGGTTTGATGGAGATTGGGTGAGGCACAGTGAGGTGTTATTTGAGGAGGGGGAAGAGCGAGGCAGAAGGTTGGGGGAGATGAAGGTGAAAGTTGGAAGGGGGAAGAAGCAGGGAGGATGCTTTGAGGAGGAGGGGTGAGAGGGGAGTCTAGGAGGGGAGGAGCGAGGGAGAGTCTCGGAGGGGAGGGGTGTGGGGGGAGTTTAGGAGGGAGGGGAGGGAAGGGGCAAGGGGGGAGATTTGAAAGGGATGGGTGATGGGGAGGATTTGGAGGGGAGGGGTGAGATTGGATTTTGAAAAGTGTACGATTCATGGGAAACTAACATTTTTTGCAAAATGAGTTTGAGACCTTCGAGTCAAAAATACATTTGAGGACACTGGAGGAGGGGTGGAGTTCTGGATAGTTTAGGGAATGTAGAAAGGAGGAACTGTAAGAGATGGTATTATATATATATTTTGGAATGAATAGATTTGGTGAGCAAGACGAAAGCATCCTTTTGTAGGAAAAGAAGAAAAGGGTGTTATAATATATGAGAGAAAATAGTTGTTCAGGGGAGAGATTATACATTTCTAACCACGTGATCGCGTGATCGCGAACGAAGAACGAACGAACAAAAAGAACAACAAATAAACGAATAAGACCTGGGAAGGAAATATTTTTTTGGGGTTTTTTTTTTTTTTTGTGAGCAGAGATATTAAACAAGGAGGTATGGGGTGAACGACTGGGACGAAACAGTGAACGAAAATAATTTCAGCGCATTCGACGAATCGCTGAGAGAAAAACAAAACCACAAGGTCGGAGACGGTACGGTAGCCGAAGCCTACGAGTACTAGGCCGCAGAATACTCGATACGCATTAACCGACGATTGTGTATACATGTACGAAAAATTAGCACCGAAATTTTTCCAAAAAGATACGCTATAGGTACAGACACCGAAAGATAGATACATTCTCGACAAAAACACAATTGAGAAATATCACTTAGCTTCGAAAGCATGAGCGCATGGAACAGCTTCGAAAAGACGTGACCTCGCCGTGATCTCGCGAGATCTCCAACTCAATATACTCTTTATCTTCCTCTCTTTCCATATCAAGCGGTTCATCAAAATAAGGTGAATTAGCATGTCCATCTTTTGTTAGAAGAAACATTAATCTTGGGGTTAATTCAACATTTGGTTGGTCAGAACTTAAGAACACCAATTTATCATTAAATATCAATAACTTTTCTTTCACAAGATGGAACTGTGCTGGTTCTTCTGTTGGAATGAGACCTGCTCTGGTTTTTGAACCCTTCAAATATTCATTGTTTTGAAGAGCTTCTACAATATAATTGAAAAGTTTATTTACCTTCTCAAGATGCCAAAATAATCCTTCATCATCATATTCTAATTCTCCAAGTTCTTGCTCTGTCATTTGACTAAAATCTTTGAGCATTTGAAGTTTTTTCGGAGTAAATTCTACCGTGGGAACTGTAGGTGAAATCGTTTGTTGAGTTTTTAAAAGTGGTTTTAAAAATTTCTGTTGTTTTCTTTCAAAGGCTTCTTCACCAGTTAGTTTCTGTCTCCGTTTCTTCTTTATCTCTTCCTGTTGCTTTACAGCTTTTGAAACCAACTCTTGATGTTCTTTAAACTTTCTCGCTCTTTCTTTGACATTCATTTTCTGTATTTATTTATTGAAAAATATCAGTTAGTATCTCATCTTGTTTCACAACAATATATTTATATTTTTCAATCGTGTGTTTCATATAATTTTCAAATTCTTTTTTACTACATAACGTAGAGCAATTATCTCTCCAAAAATTATTTACGTCTATTGAATTTAACTTAAATAAAATAAAAGTATTAGCATTGTTTCTTATTGAGCGTCGAGGGAGTTGAAAATATGACTGACTAAGATAAATACAATTACAAGAAGAATGTCTCCCTCTTGTATAGTAGCTATCCATTACTGTTTTGTTTCTCTCATTAACACAATCATCAAAGATGACGAGGTTCTTTTTTGATTTATCTAAATCTTGAGGTGAAGGTATATCATCCGTATTATCACTGAGAATACAAGTTATGGGTTTTGGTTTAGGTTTCTGTGTATCACAAAATAGTTGTATTATATCCTCAATGTTTTAATCATTTAGTTTGTTTTGAAGTTTAAATAAACCGATAATGTCTTCCTTTTTAAGACCTGCATTAAAACCCTGTGATTGTAGTTGATACTCGGGTTGAAAACTTGACTTCGTAAAAATTATTAAATTATCATAATCGAAAAAGTTGGGGGTAAGGAGCATCTTTAAAAGCAAACAGGTTTTTCCACATCCGCTTGATCCAACTATTAGACATCTTAATGAATTTGGAAGATTTTTATGGTTGTTAAATTTTATCTTGTTTTCCCAAACGGGTAAAAAAATCATTCATTTATATATTTGGAAAACAAGTCATCTAACTTTTTTTGAGATATTTTAGAAACTCTATATTTTATCCTGAGTTCAGGTTTAATTTCAAAATAATTCATTATTTTATTTATATAGTATCTTGTATTAACATTTCCATTAAAATTATTTTGAATAATAAATATCATTAAACCCTTATACATTTCCTCAATACAAAGAGTCTCTTCCCTTGAAAGAAATGGTGTATTATCATCATAATACTTAACATTCATCTCTCTTATTAATCTTGTAAGGTAATTCATTTTTGGTTCTAATTTAAAAGAGTTATATATATTTTGATATTTTTTATCATCATTAATTAGAATATAATCACAGAAAATACATTGTTTATATGAACCCTCATTATTAAGCCCTATTCTATCACAAGCTGGACAATTCTCTAATTTATCATATGGAGAGTCTGGAAATTCTAAATATCCTTCAGAACTTATCATATTTATATGGTAAATTTTTACTTAAACTAAACGCAAGTTTATTCGTTAATAAATACAATGTTTCAAAGCACAAAAGACAAATTTCAATCAATCTCTACTTGAACATATAGAAGATATAGAAAAATATGTCAAAGATGTTAAATTGAACAAAGATAAATATGGAAATTTTTGGGTAAAACCAGTTATGGAAAATAACATGAGCCCCTCTATTTCATTTAAAGGAAGAGCTCTAACTGTACCTGGAAAGACATCCATTAAAGTAAATCTAACAAAAGTTTCTCCTCTACTCCTGGCAATTTATTCAAAGCTTGAAAAAGTGATCGATCGTGATACTTTGAAAAAGAATGATAAGACCATCAACAATACTCGTGGAGAAATTTGTATTTACTTTAATAATCCATAGGGTGGCGATCTAAGTAAAATGAATGATGTTAATATTTCTGGTGAAATGTCATTTCGTTCTATGATAGTTAGAGATTATTTAAAGATAACTTTTGATATTAAAAATGTAGAGATTGAATCTGTTAATGAAAGAAAGTATATAGATATTGATGGGAATATTTTTCCTGCTAATTAAATATGAGTCATTACAGCAGTGAAGATTTTACTATTTTATTGAACTCGGATGATAGTGATGATAGTATTTCATTGAACTCAGATGATAGTTATGATACTAATAGTTTGTGCTCAAATGATAGTTATGAGAGTAGCTTTATTGATGACTCTGAGTATGATTCTGAGTATTCATGTGATAGTTATGACTCAGATGATTCTGAGTGAAAAAGTGTTCTAGTTTAAGTATAGTTTCATATATAAAAAGCCTGTAAAAAGACACTTTCTTCTATAAGTGTTTTACTTTAAGCACAGTTTCATCTTTTAAAAAGCCTCTAAAAAGCTGTTTTACTTTAAGTATAATTTTGCTATATAAATATGATCAAAGCAACGTATTGCGACGTTTGTGAACAAGAATATAAACAATACAAAAGACACCTTAAAACTAACAAACACACATTTAATCTACTTCACCTACTATCTCCTATTCAGAAGGAAACAAAACACTGTTCTGCCTGTAATAAAAATTATTCTCAAGAAAGGCTTCGAAATACATCTTAAAACAAATCAACATTTATCAAATTTTATTACAACTAAAAACAGTGATGGAGCATTCAAAGGACATATTAAAATAAGAGTCTTTGACTTCAAACCTCCCGAACCAAAGTCTATAGTTGATGCTGTAGAAATAGTTAAACCTGCTGTTCAAACATTGAATGAAAAAACACTAAAATAAATGAAACCACTTAAATTTTATATGGGGGTAAAATTAGAAATGACAAAGGACGAAGGAGTTAGAGATACACCATACATGAGAACTGAGCCACACTTTATATCTTCATATCAAGATTTTAAAACATCAGGAGTCTATGATGAACTTATTAAACAAGAGCAAGATGTGGATAATTCAATCGTAGGAAGTGGATTCAATATAGGAAAAATTATTTACATAGACATTCATATTCTTAAATCAGATCCTCTAAAAGCTTCTTCTTACATTGATTTACCCAGTGTTATCAAAAATAGAAAAGCAGTTATCAATATCAAAAATAAAGACAATAAATGTTTTCTCTGGTCTATTCTGGCACACTTACATCCTCCACATTTTCATGATGAAAGAGTATCTCATTATAAAAAATATGAGAATACATTAAATACGAAAGATCTAAAGTTTCCGATGACTTTAAATGATATTCCTAAATTTGAAAAGATGAATAATTTATCAGTTAATGTTTATGGTCTAACAGAAACAAACAGCATTCAGGTTTTAAAGCTTTCTAACAATTGTAAACAAACTCATATTAATCTTCTATATTTTAATTCAGAGGAAAATTCACATTATGTATACATCAAAGATATTGCTAAATTAATAAAACCACAAGTATGTAAAAGAACAAATAAAATATATATTTGTTTGCATTGTCTTAACTTCTTCCATACACAAGAAAGATTAGATAAACATTCAAATTATTGTGGTGAACATAAATCAACGGTAATCAATATGCCTAAAGAAGGCTCAAAGATCACATTCAAAGATGAAAAGAAAAAGATCAAACATCCATTTGTTATATATGCTGATTTTGAAAGTATTCTAGAAAAAATAGATACTGCTTCTCCAGATCCAAAAGAATCATACACAAATAAATATCAAAAACATACTCCTTGCGGTTTTTGTTATTATATCAAATCATCCGTTGGTGATAAATATAACAAGTTAGAGGAGTATAGAGGCTCAAATACCCCAGAGGAGTTTGTGAAATGACTAGAAAAAGACTGTGTCCGATTAACCAAGATAATGAGAGAAACCAATAAACCAATGTCCTTGACGAGTGAACAGAAAAGGGAATTTAGAAAAAACAATGTTTGTCATATTTGTGAGGAAAAAATTGGTGAAGGTCTAAAGGTTAGAGATCATTGTCATCTCACTGGTAAATATAGAGGTCCGGCTCATCAAAGTTGTAATATTAATTATAAACTCCCCTCTTTCATTCCTGTCTTTCTTCATAAAAACGCTCATTATGATACGCATCTATTTATTAATGAACTTTCAAAGACATCTGGACACATTTCAGCAATTCCTAACATGGATCAGAAATACATTTCATTCACAAAAACAATTCACCCATCTCCTATTACTCATCAGATTTCTTGATACATTTAAATTCATGGCAAGTCCATTGGCTAACTTGGTTCAAAATCTAAAAGAGTTTCCATGTCTTTCAGAGTATTTTTCAGATAAAGATTTTCTAACACAAAAGGGAATTTACCCCTATGACTATATGGACTCATTTGAGAGATTCAATGAAACACAACTTCCTTCAAAAGAAAATTTCTATAACAAATTAAACAACAGTCATATATCTGATAAAGATTATGTACACACACAAAATGTTTGGGAAAAATATAACATCAAGAATCTTGGCGAGTATCACGATTTGTATCTCAAAACTGATGTGCTTTTATTGGCCGATGTATTTGAAGCCTTTAGATCTGTTTGTCGCACTGGATATGGATTGGATCCTGCTCACTACTACACAGCACCTGGATTGGCTTGGAGCACGATGTTGAAAATGACAAAACAAGCTTTGGATTTGATAACCGATGTCGACATGCTTTTGATGATTGAAAAGGCAAAGAGAGGAGGAATTTCACAAGTCTGCTCGAGTAGATATGCAAAAGCAAATAACAAATATCTTCCAAATTATGATTCAACGAAAAAGAGTTCTTACTTGATGTACTATGGCACGAACAACCTGTATGGCTGGGCAATGTCTCAGGCTCTTCCTTTTGGAAAACTTAGATGGGCAAAGGAAAAAGACTACAAAAAGGTTTTACAAGATGTATGTATCTCTACACAAAAAGAATTGGATGATTCAAAGGTTGGTTATTATTTTGAGGTCGATTTAAATATCCTGAAGAACTTCATATCAAACATAAAGATCTTCCATTTGCTTGTGAGAAAGAAAGTCCAAAGAAAGAATGGTTGAGTGATTACCAACGATAGTTTGATATAGGTGAATCAACAGAAAAATTACTTACTACATTATATAACAAGAAAAATTATGTTCTACACCAAAGAAATTAGCAACAATATTTATCAAAAGGTCTAAGAGTAGAGAAGATCCACAGGGTTCTAAAGTTCAATCAAAGTCATTGGCTAAAGGAGTACATTGATTTTAATACACAAAGAAGAACAGAGTCAAAAACAGATTTTGAGAAAGACTTTTATAAATTGATGAATAATGCGGTCTTTGGTAAGACCATGGAGAACGTGAGGAAAAGACAAAATATCAGACTAACAACATCTTGGGAACAAGCATGAAAATTAATTAATAGACCGAGTTTTACTAGAGCTGAGGTCTTTACTGAGAACTTTTGTGCGATCCATTTGATTAAAGAGAGTATTGAAATGGACAAACCTATTTATATTGGAACATCAATTCTTGATTTATCAAAGTCATTAATGTGTGATTATTTTTACAATAACTTGAGGAAGAAATATCAAAATGATGTTAATCTACTTTATATGGATACAGATAGTTTTATTTTGAAGATCAATACTGATGATGTTTATTCAGACATGAAGGAGGCAATCAATATCTATGACACCAGTAATTATAGTCCAGAGAGTGGATTGTTCTCTTCTAAAAATAAAAAGGTGATTGGAAAGTTTAAGAATGAATTGGGAGGAAATGTTATGAGTGAATTTGTGGGATTGAGGTCCAAGGCTTATGCTTATGTGAATAACGTTGAAAAGACTGATAAGAAGTTAAAAGGTATAAAGAAAAATGTTATTAAAGAAACAATAAACTTTAAGGATTATTATAACTGTTTAACAACAAAGAAAGAAGAGTTTAGAAAGATTAATGGAATAAGAAGTTATAAACATCAATTATATACAGAAGAGATAAATAAGAGCGCATTAGGAGCTTTTGATGATAAGAGGTTTATTTTTGAAAATGGAATTGATAGTCTCCCTTATGGTTATATAAGTATATAAGTGATAAGATATATAAGTGATAAGATATATATAAGTGATAAGATATATATAAGTGATAAGATATATATAAGTGATAAGATATACATAAGTGATAAGATATATATGTGATAAGATATATATAAGTGATAAGATATATAAGTGATAAGATATATATAAGTGATAAGATAATGGGGTTAGGGATTTTAAGGGCCTACCGCCGCCTTTTTTATGAATATATAAATGATAGAACCAAGTATCAACCAGACTAAAGAGTGGAGGTGTAATCAACCTTGGCATATAAATGGAAAACATAATGAATGTGAAAAATATCAAATAAGACTTATTGAAAAGGCAACTGGTAAAAAAGTTCACAAAACAAATAAGAGAATTAATTTAAATACCGGTGAGTTGGGAAAAAAGATGGAAATATTTTTGAGTGGCCAGAAAACTTTGATGGTTGTCAGGAAAATATATACTTTAATTTAAAAATGGTGTGTGGCACAGGAGGCACTCACACAAGAACATTAAGGGAGGTTTATCATTTTATCTTAGCTCAGTTAAAATATCTTGTTAAAGAACCAAACTCAAACATATACTTTGTTAATGTATTAGATGGTGAAGAGAGTTGTAGGAGAATTAAATTATTTCCTACGCATAAACAAATATTTGTAGGATCATTGTTTCAGTGGTCGACTAAACAACAATGATCATTGATAGTAAGAGTACCATAAGACCAAGGGGGGCAGGAATAGAGGTGTGAAGGGGAAATGAAGAAAAGTGATGGTGAGAGGAAAATTTACATGTAAGTGAATGGAGATTTGGAGGTTCAATGAAGGATTGGTTCCAAGCTGTTAGTGTTCAGCCTGGTACATCAAGATGGGTTTACCATTCAGCCCTAGCTCAATTAAAATATCTTCATTATGTATTAGCCCAAGTAGATTAATTGGCTCATAAGGGCAAAAAGCTCATGGTTCAAAAGGCCAAAAGGCTCATAGAGTCTTTTGGTTTAATAGGGGTGTTTTCCAAAAGTGGGAAAAGACAGGGGGGTAAACGACATTAGATAGGGATTTCCCATGTTAAATGGGTTTGTCCCAGGAACAACATTTATCATCTACTGTCAGGTGTTTGATTCCAATCTCCATGAACTTGTCAGGTGTTTGATTCCAATCACCATGAACTTGACAGGTGTTTGATTCCAATCACCGTGAACTTGTGAGGTGTTTGATTCCAATCACCATGAACTTGTCAGGTGTTTGATTCCAATCACCGTGAACTTGCCAGGTGTTTGATTCAACTCACCGTGAACTTGTGAGGTGTTTGATTCCAATCACCATGAACTTGTCAGGTGTTTGATTCCAATCACCATGAACTTGTCAGGTGTTTGATTCCAATCACCATAAACTTGCCAGGTGTTTGATGCCAATCACCATGAATTTGTCAGGTGTTTGATTCCAATCACCATGAACTTGTCAGGTGTTTGATTCCAATCTTCATGAACTTGCCAGGTGTTTGATTCCAATCACCATGAACTTGCCAGGTGTTTGATTCCAATCACCATGAACTTGTCAGGTGTTTGATTCCAATCACCATGAACTTGTCAGGTGTTTGATTCCAATCACCATGAACTTGTCAGGTGTTTGATTCCAATCACCATGAACTTGTCAGGTGTTTGATTCTAATCACCATAAACTTGCCAGGTGTTTGATTCCAATCACCGTGAACTTGTCAGGTGTTTGATTCCAATCTCCATTAACTTGTCAGGTGTTTGATTCAAATCACCATGAACCTGCCAGGTGTTTGATTCCAATCACCACGAACCTGTCAGGTGTTTGATTCCAATCACCATGAACTTGTCAGGTGTTTGATTCCAATCACCATAAACCTGTCAGGTGTTTGATTCCAATCACCATGAACTTGCCAGGTGTTTGATTCCAATCACCATGAACCTGCCAGGTGTTTGATTCCAATCACCATGAACTTGTCAGGTGTTTGATTCCAATCACCATAAACTTGCCAGGTGTTTGATTCCAATCACCATGAACTTGTCAGGTGTTTGATTCTAATCACCATAAACTTGCCAGGTGTTTGATTCCAATCACCGTGAACTTGTCAGGTGTTTGATTCCAATCTCCATTAACTTGTCAGGTGTTTGATTCAAATCACCATGAACCTGCCAGGTGTTTGATTCCAATCACCACGAACCTGTCAGGTGTTTGATTCCAATCACCATGAACTTGTCAGGTGTTTGATTCCAATCACCATAAACCTGTCAGGTGTTTGATTCCAATCACCATGAACTTGTCCGGTGTTTGATTCCAATCACCATGAACTTGTCCGGTGTTTGATTCCAATCACCATGATCTAGTCAGGTGTTTGATTCCAATCACCATGAACCTGTCAGGTGTTGGATTCCAATCACCATAAACTTGTCAGGTGTTTGATTCCAATCACCATGAACTTGTCAGGTGTTTGATTCCATTCACCATGAACCTGTCAGGTGTTTGATTCCAATCACCATGATCTTGCCAGGTGTTTGATTCCAATCACCATGAACTTGTCAGGTGTTTGATTCCAATCACTGTGAAGTTGCCAGGTGTTTGATTCCAATCACTGTGAAGTTGCCAGGTGTTTGATTCCAATCACCATTAGCTTGTCAGGTGTTTGATTCCAATCACCGTGAACTTGCCAGGTGTTTGATTCAACTCACCGTGAACTTGTCAGGTGTTTGATTCCAATCACCGTGAACTTGCCAGGTGTTTGATTCCAATCACCATAAACTTGCCAGGTGTTTGATTCCAATCACCATGAACTTGCCAGGTGTTTGATTCCAATCTCCATGAACTTGTCAGGTGTTTGATTCCAATCACCATGAACTTGCCAGGTGTTTGATTCCAATCACCATGAACTTGTCAGGTGTTTGATTCCAATCACCATGAACTTGTCAGGTGTTTGATTCCAATCACCATGAACTTGTCAGGTGTTTGATTCCAATCTCCATGAACTTGCCAGGTGTTTGTTTCCAATCACCATGAACTTGTCAGGTCTTTGATTCCAATCACCATGAACTTGCCAGGTGTTTGATTCCAATCACCATAAACTTGCCAGGTGTTTGATTCCAATCACCATGAACTTGTCAGGAGTAGATGATAAATGTTGTTCCTGGGACAAACCCATTTAACATGGGAAATCCCTATCTAATGTCGTTTACCCCCCTGTCTTTTCCCACTTTTGGAAAACACCCCTATTAATCCAAAAGACTCTATGAGCCTTTTGGCCTTTTGAACCATGAGCTTATTGGCCTTATGAGCCAATTAATCTACTTGGGCTAATACATAATGAAGATATTTTAATTGAGCTAGGGCTGAATGGTAAACCCATCTTGATGTACCAGGCTGAACACTAACAGCTTGGAACCAATCCTTCATTGAACCTCCAAATCTCCATTCACTTGCATGTAAATTTTCCTCTCACCATCACTTTTCTTCATTTCCCCTTAACACCTCTATTCCTTCCCCCCTTGGTCTTATGGGCCTTTTACTCTTACTATCAATGATCATTGTTGTTTAGTAGACCACTCAAACAATGATCCTACGAATATTTGCTCCCTCTCACCCCCCTTGAGGACCTATGATCCTTCTAACCTGATGGACCTATGATCCTTCTTCTACTATTGACACTGAGCCTTATACATATCATGTGGCAGATCATCTAGTAGACCACTCAAACAATGATCCTACAAATATTTGTTTATGCGTAGGAAATAATTTAATTCTCCAACAACTCTCTTCACCATCTAATATATTAACAAAGTATATGTTTGAGTTTGGTTCTTTATCAAGATATTTTAACTGAGCTAAAATAAAATGATAAACCTCCCTCAATGTCCTTGTCTGAGCACCTCCTGTGCCACACACTTTTTGGTAGGCTCTGCCCACTTTTTGTTAAGCTCCGTCCACTTTTTGGTAAGCCCGTCCACTTTTTGTTAAGCCACGCCCACTTTTTACTAAACCCCACCCACTTTTTGTTACGCCACGCCCACTTTTTACTAAGCCCCGCCCATTTTTGCTAAGCCCCACCCACGTTGTTAAGTCCCACCCACTTTATAAACTCTTCAGCATTGTATCATTTCCAGGTAAGACATTACATCATTTTCAGGGAATTTCCATCACATCATTTCCAGTTAAGACACGCCCAGGTTTGCCCAGGGAATTTCCACAGGAAATGACACACACCCAGCCCTTCTTATAAAAGGCACCGACCACACAGGCTTTTTCAAACACGCTTTCTGCTTCACTTGAGAATGGACTACTATGCCGAAATGGAATGGGATAACTTTGCTATTCCTTGGAGTCCTATTACCTGTGTAGAACTCAACCTTCAGGTTGATGAACTGGACTCGAACCTCTTATCAATGGAGGTAAGTTTGTTTATATTTATTTAATTAATTAATTATTTAATTATTTCTTTAAATTTTTTTTTTTTTTAGGTGAGACTCGTGTAAGAGTTAACAAAGTTAATTTTAATATTCATAGAGCTTGATTTATACAAATAAAAATATTGTATTAAATTAATACATTGTTATTTTCTTTCACAGGAAATTGTATCTGAGATACGAAATGAAAATTCTGCTTTTAACACAACTTGGGATGAAGTTATTTTTTTGTTTGAAGACATTTTGAACAACCAAGACCCCCAGAACGAGTCCTACCTTGATGACCCAGCCAAAGAGTTATACCTTGGAGATCCACAAAATCCTGAAAAAGAGTTTTACCATGATGATACTTGTTGTGAGTTATCAAAACAAAACCCACTGAACAAGTTCTACCTTGATGAGCCAGAATACAAGTCATACATTGGAGACCCACAAATTTCTGAAAATTGGGAAAGGGGAGTTCTCCCTGATGGTCCGCAGTTATACTATGTGAGACACATCATAGAAACCCTAAAAAATTGTGAAACGGGAATTCTCCCTGATGGTCCGCAGTTATACTATGTGAGACACATCACAGAAACCCTAAAAAATTGGGCAAGGAGAGTTCTCCCTGATGGTCCGCAGTTATACTATGTGAGACACATCATAGAAACCCTAAAAAATTGTGAAACGGGAATTCTCCCTGATGGTCCGCAGTTATACTATGTGAGACACATCACAGAAACCCTAAAAAATTGGGCAAGGAGAGTTCTCCCTGATGGTCCGCAGTTAAACTATGTGAGACACATCATAGAAACCCCAAAAAATTGGGAAACGGGAATTCTCTCGGGAAAACGGGAAACGGGAAAATACGTATTTAAAAAAGAAGGAAAAAAAAGATTATGTTAGGGTTTGGGTGGGATTTTGAATGTGAGGGTTAGGGATGGGGTTGGGTTAGGGTGGGATTTTGAATGTGAGGGTTAGGGTTGGGGTTGGATTAGGGATGGGGTTGGGTTAGGGTTGGGATTTTGAATGTGAGGGTTAGGGATGGGTTGGGTTAGGGATGGGGTTGGGTTAGGGTTGGGTTAGGGATGGGGTTGGGTTAGGGATGGGGTTGGGTTAGGGATGGGGTTAGGTTAGGGATGGGGTTGGGTTAGGGATGGGGTTGGGTTAGGGATGGGGTTGGGTTAGGGTGGGATTTTGAATGTGAGGGTTAGGGTTGGGGTTGGGTTAGGGATGGGGTTGGGTTAGGGATGGGTTTGGGTTTGGGTTTGGGATGGGGTTGGGTTAGGGGGGAGGGGATAGGGGGGGAGGGGGGGAGGGGGGGAGGGGAGAGGGAAGAGGGGGGGATGGGGAGGGTGAGGGATGGGAGGGTGAGGGATGGGAGGGGGAGGGGGAGGGGGTGGGAGGGGGGAGGGGAAGGGGGGAGGGGAGGGGAAGGGGGAGGGGTGGAGAGAAGGGGGCGGGGAGGGAAGGGGGAGGGGAGGGGGGAAGAGGGGGGAGGGGAGAAGGGTGGGGGAGGGGAGGGGGAAAAGGGTGGGGGAGGGGAGGGGGAAAAGGGTGGGGGAGGGGAGGGGGAAAAGGGTGGGGGAGGGGAGGGGGAAAAGGGTGGGGGAGAGGAGGGGGAAAAGGTGGGGGAGGGGAGGGGGAAAAGGGTGGGGGAGGGGGAGAAGGGGAAGGGGGGGGGAAGGGAGGGGGGAGGGGAGGGGGAAAGGGAGCAGGGAGGGGGAAAGGTAGGGGGAGGGGGAAAGGGAGGGAGGGGGAAAAGGGAGGGGGGAGGGGGGGAAATGGAGGGGGAGGGGGAGGGGAGAAGGGGAGGGTAGGGTGGAGGGGGAAGGGAAGGGGGGACGGAGGGAGGAGGGGGAAGGGGGAGGGAAGGGGATGGCCAGTCAACAATGACGTTGCAGTTCTCATGGTCGGAGAGCAGCACAACAATCGGACATAGTCCTGCATATTCGCAACAGCACGAAGCGGATTTTGGAGACTCACCGATCCTGTGACGTCCTCCAGTACCGGCGTTGCCGGGCGGGGGAAGGGAGACCCGTACATTCCCAACCCATACATTCGCCCTCTCGACTCAAGCTCACTCGGACAAAAGCCTCGCACAAATTACACCGTGAAGGCCCAATGGTCATGTCTATGCCACATCACGGGCGCACTGAATTGAAAATATATAGAACGCTCATACTGCGTGAAAAGTGAAGCCGCCGTGTCGCCATCTTGGTCAGCACGACTCGACCAACTAGCTTCGCGGATCTCGTTTTGTGCGGCAAGAAACTGCTCCAATCGGTTACGCAAGGGTTGTGGAAAGACGTTTCACAGCTGTTTTAAAGACATATAATTCATATCGCACAAAATCGACACAAAACACGATCGCATAAAAGGTGAAGTGACGTGTGACGGGATGGAACATCACGTGATCGCTCTGAGCGAATCAGTCTGGCGGCGGGAATGGAACATCACGTGATCGCTCTGAGCGAATCAGCGAGCTGCTCTGGAACCGGCTGAGATTAGCGGGTACTTCGCTGAAATGCGCTGAGGTAAATATGAATAAAAAATATGGATCGTCAAATATTTTGAGTTCGGCCATGTTCGTCCCACGCTCAATGGCCATGTCCATGTCAAATATCAAGGTAAGCCTCTCCGTTTAGGAGTCTATCGGTAACATTACACACACACACACACACACACAAACTGTGTTTTATATATATAGATTTCTATGTCTGCTTCATGTTTTTCATCCAATGTAGTGGTATTCCCATAAGCAATATCATGCTTCATACACACTTCATCAACCCTATTTATAGGCTTGGACCAAGGTTTAGGATTGTCAGCCTCATCTAATGTTTTATCCAGGTTTGTTCCAGGACCACAGAAAGAATATCCAGGTAGATGTAGTTCCCCAGGAATTCCAGTTGTTGTAAATTTACTTCCTGACAGAAACTTTTGTATGTCTCCTCCACTTTTAGGAGAGATGAATTGGCACTTTTTAGAGCCACACACTTGACATATTCCTTTTTGATAAACTCTATTATTTTTAGCTTTAACATAAGAGATATTTTTAGATTTGGTTTTCTTTTTACATTTGAGACAATAACTCATATTTATTTATCAGAAAAATTCCGACAGAGTATCAAAACCTTTTTGGTTTTCAACATATACATTTCTATCTTCATTTTGAAAACATAAAGAATCCTTAGGAATGCCTTCACTCTCTCCTCCATTTATTTACAAATAAAAACTAACTAAAGTCAATAACACCAACATCATCAACTATATGACCTTTGTCTTCTTCATGTAAATCTCCTCGCTGAACTCATCTCAACCATTTTAAAAATCATTATCTTAGTAAGAGTCGTTAATTCATTATTTTCCTCTTCGGTGCGTTGAGATTGATTTATTTGCTGTAATACACTTAATCTTTTACGAATCTCACTGATTTCCATCTTTTTATATTTTTCCTCCCTCTCTCTTTGCTCCCTTTCCTCCCTCTCCTCCTTCTCCTTTTTCTCCCTCTCCTCCTCCTTTTTCTCCCTCTCCTCCTTCTCCTTTTTCTCCCTCTCTTCCTTCTCTCTTTTCTCCCTTTCCTCCCTCTCCTTTTTCTCCCTCTTCTCCTGCTCCTTTTTCTCCCTTTCCTCCTCCTTTTTTTTCCCTTTCCTCCTTCTCCTTTTTCTCCCTTTCCTCCTTTTCCTTTTTCTCTCTTTCCTCCTTCTCTTCTTCAACTCCTTTCTCATCCCTTGCTACCCTTGAGTTTGAGCCCCAAATAATATTATACATATACTCATCTGGATTTTGAGATATTCTTGTATCTATAATTATTCTTCTCATAATAGGATACCAATAAGATTTGTTGATGATTTCTAAAAGAGTTTTATATTTCATAACTTTGAGAAGTTCATTTTTATTTAATATTTTAAACAAGTCTCTATTTGTGGGTTTAGCAATATCAGTATAAGGCCAGTTTTTTATGACAAAATTCCCATGTATATGCTCCAAATCATAAGGTATGTAATACCGAGCACCCTTTTCTTGTAGGTATCCTTGAATACAAAAATTATAATTCTCTTGTAGTCTTCTTCCTGCCATTTATGTATCAGAAATATATGTGAGATTAATATTATGACAGGTAATACCACCCCATCTTCCCACTACCAAATCGGTTTGTATTCCTCGGCTTTTTATCCTTATCTCATGACCTTCCTTCTTTGTCATGCTAACCATCGCTGTACTATCATATATTTTTCTTTTCTTAAAATAATGTATTTGTTGTTTACTAATTGTACTTCCACATAAATCCTTATCCTCGCCAAGCGGATAATATTCTTCTTTACGAGACTGATTCAAATCATGTAGGTCTTCTAAGTTTATTGAAAAATACCAATTATACCCTAAATCAGACATATCATACCCCCATTTATTAATTCGCATATTAACTATATGTCCTTCTTTATAAAATTCAATTGTAAGCATGTAGTTAAATTCAATGAGGAAAGGTGTATGGTCAGTATAACCAGGTGTTGTGGTTGTAAATTTTCCTTGTTTAACAAAACGTGCTGTTTTCTTTAAAAACATATATTGTGATAAATCACTGAATCTAATTAAGTCATTCACATCTGTAGGGTTTGGATAATTGATTAATTTATAAGTATTCTTCATATTAATATTTTTACTTATACCATATTTTTGTCGTTCAGCCTGTGCCTTTGTATAATAATTTGATAAATCAATATCCTGAGAGGATTCTCCAAAGATAGAACCATCTTTTCCAACATAAGTCATTTATATTAGATTAAAAATGATATCATAAAAATTTTCATTATTGTTGAGTTGAAATAATACAACAACAACAACAACAACATGCATTTTAAGGCCATGTTCCCTGCTAGAGCGGGGGTTAGCCTTGCGGTCCCCATGACAATCTTCTCCATTTTGCCCTATTTTCTGCATCTCTCCTTGTTAACCCCCTTGCCCGCATTTCTTCTTCCACCATCTTTAGCCAAGTCTTTCTCGGTCTTCCCCGTCCTCTACTTCCTTCTACATTAACTTCCATCACTCTTCTCAACCAGTCACTTTCATCCTTCCTCAATACATGACCAAACCATCTCAACCTGTTCCTCTTCACAGCATCAATCACAGGCAATATTCCCATCATCTTTCGCAATCCATCATTTGTCTTCCTCTCTCTCAACGATACTCCGCACATCCATCGAACCATTCGCATTTCCACCCTTTCCAGCCTTCGTTGCTGCTCTACGTTCATTACCCATGTCTCGCTCCCATAAATCATAACACTTCTCACACATGCAGCATACACCTTTCCCTTCAGCTTCAGCGACACTCTCCTCCTCATCAGCACGCCACTCAGTTCCCGAAACTTCTTCCATGCACATCTCACTCGAGCAACCGTTGCCGAGTCTGATCCACCTTCTCCATTCAGCATGTCTCTGAGGTAGCAAAATGTTTTCACACCTTCCAGATTCACGCCGTCTCCAAGATCCAACTCAACATTTCCTCCATCTGCAGCTCCCTCTGTGCACACCTTACATTTGAATGTAGCTGCCACACTGGTTAATGCCCCTCTCAGACCACTACATTTTTGATGAACCCACTCAGCACACATTGTACATTGAATGGTGTTCACTCCGACACCCTTCCTGCACACAGCACATGGCCACTTCCCAGTTCTTTCCACCTCACCACATGCTTTACCACTTGCCATCACCTTTGTCTTTCCGATATTCACCTTCAGACCTTTTGGCTCCATACATTCCTTCCACTTGTTCATCTTTTCCTTCAGTCCATCCATACTTTCCGCAATCAACACCAGATCATCTGCATACAACAACTCCCACGGTAAACCCTCCTTTACGGTCTGAGCCAGCACCTCCATCACAGCTACAAATAGTAGTGGACTTAGTACCGACCCCTGATGCACTCCCACCTTCACCTCAAACTCACCACTGTTCCCGTCCTTCGTCCTTACAGCTGTGCGTGCTCTTTTGTACATTGCCATCACTACTCTGATCAACCATTCCTCCACTCCTAACTTCCTCAATGCCCATGTCAATACTTTGCGTGGAACCCTATCGAATGCTTTCTCCAGATCAACAAACCCAAAAAACAACTTCTTCCTCTTATCCATGTACTTCTCCTGCAACTGCCTCACAATGAAAAGCGCATCTGTCGTTCCTCTTCCTGGCATAAATCCAATCTGCATTTCGTCGATCTTCACTTTCTTCCTTATGCTCCTCTCCAACACCCTTTCCAATACCTTCATTCCATGCTCCAATAACTTTATCGCTCGGTACGAGCCACGCTCCAGAGGGTCACCTTTCCCCTTGTATAGAGGGACGAGGGTACTCAGTTCCCAATCCACTGGAATGCGGCCTTCTTTCACCACCAGATTACAGATCTCTGTCATTCTCTTCACACCCCAACTTCCTGCTGCCTTCAACATATCTCCCACAACTCCCGTCGACCCTCCCGCTTTTCCACTCTTCATTGCTTTTATCGCTTCCTCAACTTCCTTCTCAGTTATCTTCTCTGCCGGTCCTAAAACTGGGTTACTCTCTATGTTGCCATCCCATTCATTCTCTGTATTCAACAGCATTTCCATATATCTTTTCCATCTTCCTTTAATTCCATCTGGGTCGACAACGATTTGTCCCACTTCATCCTTCAAGCAACTCACCCCCATCACATCACACCTCTCTTTCGCTATGTGCTTTGCAATCCTGAATACTGCTTTCTGACCCTCTTCCGAATCCAAGCGTTCTCCGAACATTTTCCTACATGCCTCCTGCGCCTTTGCTACCTCTTTCTTTGCAGCCTTCCTGGCTGCCTTATAACTTTCATGCTCTGCTGTTTCTGCTCCCGTACCCTTCGCCTTCTGCCACTCTTTGAACTTCTTCCTCTTTTCGTCAATCCTCTTTCCAACCTCAACATCCCACCACCATGTTTCCGAGTGCCTCGGTGGTCCTTTTGTCCATCCACATACCTCACCAACGGCTCCCAACAGACTAGCTTTCATTGACATCCAACCACTTTCAAGCTCAACCACATCATCCTCTACCCTACTCAGCCTCTCTTTTAATGCCTCCCTTACTGTCACCTCTTTCAACCTCCACACCTTCATTCTCGGTTGGTACTTCACCCGCCGAGCTCTTCTCGCACCTTTCACCCTTATGTCGCAGACAACCAAGTGGTGCTGTGAAACAGCCTCCTCCCCCGGGATCACCTTTGTGTCCCGGAGGTGCCCCCTATCTCGCCGACGCACCATCGGGTAGTCAACGGTTGTCGTCGACCCACCTGACGTGTATGTAACAAGCTTATTGTCCTCTTTCTGGAACTGAGTATTACAAATCAACAAATCAGCTCCATCAGCAAACTCCAAAATCCTTTCACCTTCTCCATTTCTCACACCATATCCGTAACCCCCATGAACTCCCTCAAAACCATCCATACTCCTTCCCACATGTCCATTCAGGTCTCCTCCCACCACAACAACTTCCTCATCTTTCACGTTTTCCATCAGCTTCTCTATCGCACACCAGAACTTGTCCTTCTCTTCATCGCTTCGACCAACCTGCGGAGCATATCCCGAGATGACGTTCACCAAGAGCTTTCCAATCATCATTTTCACCATCATCAACCTATCACTCACTCTAGTCACACTCACCACACTGTCTACAAACTCCTCAGAAAACAGGACACCAACACCATTCACGCCCTCCGGGCACCCTTGCCACACAAACTTGTATTTCTGTCCCTGCCTACCCTTCACCATTCTCACACCACTTCCCTTCCATCTCGTCTCTTGCACACAACATATGTCCACTCTTCTTCTGACCAATACTTCCACCACTTCACCTGATCTCCCTGTCATTGTCCCCACATTCCATGTCCCAAACCTCAGAAACCGATCTCCACTTCGGGCTGCACCCTGCCCATATGTACTTGTGATTGTCATGGTTCTCTTTTTGAGGCAATGTTTTTATGGCCGGATGCCCTTCCTGACGCCAACCCTCTTAGTCGTCTCTTACGACACGCAGGGATACGGTGTACCTATTCTGACCAGGGTACACACTGGGAAACGTTTAAAACATGTAAATTCTGGCGGGGGGGGGGGGGGCGGATGTCAGCATCACGGCTGCGGTTTAAACATATTCCAACAATATCCAAACAGAACGATGAAAAAACAATCCGGGAAAAGTCTCCAAGCGAGAACGTGGATTTGAGAAAGAAGGAGCAGAGGCGGAAGAAAACGAGATACAGGGGGCGGGGCACAAGCCGAGACGAGGAGGAGAGCGAACAAGCACGTGTCCGGGAGGAGAGAAAGAATCAATATAGAATTCTTTGTCTCAGGGGGTCAGGTGAGGGGGAGAAAACAAAATAAAAGAAACAAGCAATACAGCGAAGGAAATAACCCAAACCGACAAAACACCGGTGGGGGGAGGGAAGCCCCAAGTCACCAGGCCACGCACGAGGTACGACTCAGAAAACGATTAACTACACACAAGTTTGCACGAACCACAAACCAACACCAACTAGAAACACACAATAACACGTACACAGCAAAATAACCAGTGGAAATTTGACAAAGACAAGAATGGGAAAACACTCAAACTTCGATGCCGTGGAGAGCTCGAAGCACGCCTCACTCGCCCGAGGAACCGGATACTATCATACATAATACATGTTGAAATAATACATATAAACATAATTGACCACAACATTTAGAATTAATTTCTTGAACTTGAAATGTTTGATAAACACCATTCTATAAGAATTGTATTACTTCAACAGGTGGTGGCATCCCATAACTATCAAAATAATATTTATCCTGACTATTATGAATGCAAACCCAATGAGAACCATTCTGTGTGTCTAAATTCATAATAATATTCTTTGTATTCTTATTTATATGTATTAATTCATCTCTCATACAAATAACCACATTATCAATTTTTAGTGTTTTACAATACTTAGCTAGTTCTATATTTGGCGTTGTATTCTTTCCAAATTGTTTAAACCATTTATCCATTTATTTATGAGAAAGATACAATCCATTACCCCGTTTAGTTAGTTTAACACCCGCTTGAGCGATAGAGGAAAGCATATCTCCAACCAACAATCTAGCTTTATCAGGTAGACTTTCAAGTTTTTGAGCAAAATCTACAATTACACCACTTCTACTAATTTGTTTCTCCAACTCCTTGTTATGTCTTTCCAATTCTTTTTGAGCTTTTAGTTGTGCCTTCCTTTCATTAGCAGTTTTTACCGCTGCTGAAATACCACCAGTCAATGCTCCCGCCGCACTTAAACCAGCAAATAAAGAATTAGAAATGGGAGAAATCCTCCTCTTGACTCGTCTATTGAATATTTCTTCAACATAGGTTTTGTCATTTTAATTTTAAGTGAACCAGTATCATTTAGTGTTTTTACTTGTGTGTGTGTGAGTAAAACATCAATTCTTACAGCTCCTTTTCTTTGAATTGTATTAACATTAATAATACAAGGCTTTTGATTTTGAATACAGGATGTTAATTTATTAAGATTGATTTGATTAACATATACCCCTACCATTTATTTATGAGAAAAAACCTATGTGATATTAATCATAACACCATTATCTGTATTAATCTGTAATTCTGTTTCTTCCAAAAGCAAACAATATGTATTAACCTCTTCACTCTCCCCTCTTTCAATGTATAGAGAAGTGTCCACTCTATTAGACTTTATAGTTTCTTTTTGAGAACTCAGGTCAATTGTGTAGATTGTATAAAGTTTTTGAAACGCAACCATATACAAAATAGGGTTATTATTACCATTACTTTCACACACCTTTTGGTAAGACTTGTAGGCTTCCGCATAATCATTTTTTTCCCAATCAATTTCCAATCTATCTCGCGGGTAAAATGTTCCATCAAGAGAAACCCGAAGTTGTTTCACCTTAGCATTATCACACAGCGCATTATTCTTATTAGTACCGTCCTCTCCATCTGGTTTAAAAAAAATGAGCCAGAGGTATCGTGGCGTTCCTTGAAGAACATCTAAATTCCAAGTGTAGGTAGTGTGTTCCAGTTTAACGTGTTGACATCTTCTTTTAAGGTATGATACATTTAGCGGGGTCTTTGAGTTAAGTCTTTTATTTGACATCTCTTCCGTTTTAAGATTAGGAGTATATTCACTGATATACCAACACAAATCATTAATAACAAATTTATTATTATCACCAAAAGCATTTTGAGCCCCAAAAAGCAATATATTTACATTATCATTCCTTTGTAGTTGAAATCTAATTTTAAGCCCATACAAAACTTTATCATAATCACAAAATCCAAATATACCTTTAAGAGGTACTGCTACAGTAAAACTATTCTCTGCTTTTGCATCATCATTATACATTGCCTTCCTTTGACTATAACCAGGGTCAGCATTTGTTCCCGTTGACATATCAGGAATAAAACCTTCAACAGCTCCCTTACCCATTCTATCACTAAACGAATATAGTGTAAATTTCATCATTTCAGATGTAGCAGAGACATAATCAACCGCTTCAACCTCTTGTGTTCCAATATACAGGCGAACACTATCAAACATTTTCCAGAAGAAATCATTTACGAGTGTAGCATTAGTGTTATTCGCAGCCTTAGTGAATTTAAATTTACACAGCAAGAAACTATCAGCGAGATTCAAGTAAGTTTGTTGATTATTTATTTCAAAACTTTTTGTTCCGTTTGAATTCCAGTCTGTTCCTGTTATAGCATTTACCTTAAAATAGTCTTCCTTTTTCATGGAGTTTGAAATGATAATTGTATCATCCAAATCATAGATACTATCAATCGCTTCTATACTTGTATTTTTATATAGCATTAAAATCGTTGAAACCCTGACCCAAGTATTTTAATGATTTTTGGTCGTTCTTGTGAAGATAGTTGAGTTTTACCTTTTTTAATTTCTTTGATTGCTTGTAATTTATGAGACTCCTTTTGAGCATCTTTTATACTCTTTATAGCACCCGCAACTGAGCCCACGGCAGAAGCAGTTGAACCAATTAGGTCTTTATGTTTAAGGATGGTTGAACCAATACCCATTAGAGTATCAATTATCCCATCTCCTTTATTTCTAAATTGATGTCCCACACCCCGTTGTCTCTTTGGTTTATAGTATCCTCTACCAAGAAACATACCTTCACCCTTATAGTATGGTGAAAGGAACATCCCATCCCCTGTAATTATTTTATATTTTCCCAACTCGTGTTTTCTCACAATAACCATTATTTATTTATCAAAAAAAACTTCACGAAGGTGAATTCTGATGGATATAATTTCTTCATTAAAGGATATCATACGATTATCTTGATCGGTTATCCTAAAATTTACTCTGTATATGGTTTTTCCTGACACAGGTAAATAGACAAGATTTTTTGGTTCCATATTGAATTTATAACCAATCGGGGTTGAGTATGCACTGAATGAAAATATTGTATTTGTTCTTATTCCATCGTTATAAGCACCATCAATCAAATCACAATGAATTAACACTGAATTTATACCGGAGGATATTTGAATGACATTATCACTGTAAGACGTCCCGTTAGTTTCAATCTTTTTTGAAGAGAAACCCAATAGCTCTCTGAACGAATTTTCAATCGTGAAATCAACTTTATAATTATTTTTAAGTTTAATTTTTGATTTTGAAGTGTGTTTTTGAATATCTATTCCCATATTTTTGGGTTCATCACCTTTTTCTTTCATAAGGCGAGAGACTTCTGAAGATATTTGAGAAATCTCGTAAGCTCCGGGTGAAACGGTTATAGTTTTATATCCACTTCCTGGATTATAACTAAACTTGTTGTTTTTCTCTGTGATATTAAACAAGGTATTATAAGTTTCCATCGACAATAAAGAAGCCTCATATTCTTTTGTGGGGTAAAGTTGTAGTGGGTAAGGGAATGATGCTGTGTAATCACTCGTTGTGAAATTAAAACTAAGAATTGTGCTTCTCATCTTATTTAATATCTAATAAAATATCTTTGTATTGACATTTATTAATTATTTTCATATTCATCAACTGATCTAAAATGGCGGATGCTTCATTAAAACAATTGTTGTTTCCAGCCTTCTTACTACCTAACAACAATAATAACCTATTAACTAATTGTGATGGGTTTTTTTTTTTGTTTTTTTAACTAATTGTGATGGGTCATTTGGAAGAAAACTAACACCCGAACCAAGCTTACTTAAAGCATCAATAATATGTTTCTCCTTCTCATTCTTCTTACTTTTACCAGCAAAAGAAACTCCATAATCAAGTGCGTTTTTTTTTTTTTTTTTTTTTTTTGTATACTGAATCGAGCTCGTGAAAGAGCTAACATTTATTTCACAAACAAATCAACCAGACAAACAAAACACACAAAAAGAGGGAGCGGAAGACAAGATGGGGAGAGAAGGGGAAGCACACAACCACAACATTTGAGAGCAGGGAGAAGTGTGGGAGGGAGAGGGCTTGGGGGCAGGAGGTGTGGGAGGGGGAGGGCGGGGGGGAGAGGGATAAAACACAAGGGGACCGAAATTAGCGGGGGTAGAAAAGATCAAGGTTTTGGATGGGGGAGGATAAGAGATGGTGGTGAACAGCTGTTTTAAAGACCTGGAGGGTGCAGTGGGATTGAAGAGAGTGAGGGAGTTTGTTCCAGAGGCGGGAGAAAAGAGGAATGAAGGAGTGAAGGTGAGCAGAAAGTCTTGATTTTGGCAGTTTAACCATAAGAGGGTTGCAGGCAGATCTTGTGCGACCTGTAGGAATATTTGGGGGACAGAGCCCAGAGAGGGCTGGGGGGGCAAGGCCAGAGAGGAGTCGGTAGAAGACGGAAAGACCACCAACCTGCCTGCGGTGAGTGAGTGAAAGGCCCTTGGAGTTAACTTCATCGCGGGAGATTCCAATGATTCTGAACGCTTTGGTTTCAACAGCGTGAAGACGGGCTAGGTGTGAGGCAGGAGCACCAGACCAGAGGGGAGAGCAGTATTCCATAGAGCTGCGGATGAAAGCCTTGTATGTGGTGAGGAGCTCAGGTGTGCCAAGGAAGGACTTCCCACGACGGAGGATGCCCAGTCGGCGACTGGCTTTGGAGGCTAGATTTGAAATGTGGTTTTCCCAGGAAAGATCATGGCAAATAGTGAGACCCAAAAGCTTGAGTGACAGAACTTCTTGGAGAAGATTATTCAGAAAGTGGATGGGAGGGTTTTCCAGTCGGTCTTTTCGGAGAGACATCGTAAGAGTGTGAGATTTATCAGGATTGAAAGACATGTTCCATTTGTTTGTCCAGGTCTGCAGAGAGTGAGGAGGCTGCAGACTGCCGATCTGAGGGATGAGGAATGGAGCGACAGAGAGTAGAGTCGTCAGCAAAGAGATAGAGAGGATTTTCAAGAGAGTCAGAGAGATCATTGATGAAGACCAGAAAAAGCACAGGGCGCAGAACACTACCTTGGGGAACTCCAGCCTGAACAGGAAGAGGAGATGAGAGAAACCCATTCAGGGCCACACGTTGACTACGACCAGAGAGGAAGTCCGCCAGCCATGCGTGGAGATTTCCATGGATTCCAAAGGAGGAGAGTTTGGTGAGCAGAGCAGGGTGCCAGACCGTATCGAAGGCACGTGGAATGTCAAGGGAGACAGCTCTAATTTCCTGTTTGGCTTTGAGGACCTCCATCCATTGTTGAGAAAGCAGAAGCAGCATGTCCAGAGTAGAGTGACCAGGTCTGAAACCAAATTGATGATCAGAGATCAAGCCATTGGAGAAGAGGAAAGATTTCATATCTGAAGCAATGATGGATTCCATGACTTTGCTGATAATTGGGAGAAGGCTGATTGGTCTGTAGTTGCTGGGATCTGTTTTTGCACCTTTTTTGTGCAAAGCGGTGATGTTGGCTGATTTCCAAGCAGATGGCAGATGACCTTAGGCAAAAGAGAGGGTGAAGAGAACAGAAAGAGGGAGTGAAAGAGCAGAAGAACATGATTTTAGGACCCGTGGGCTGATGCCGTCAGGACCAGTTGCAGAATCAGAGTCGAGGGTTGACAGAAACTTTTCCACCTTGTCAGGAGGAAAGGACACAGAGTCCAGGAGCAGCTGGGTACGACTGGGTACGGTGGGTACAGAGAGGGATGGGTTTGGGACACAAGATTTAGAGGCAAACACAGAGTTGAGGCATTCAGCTTTTTCACGTGCGGAGTCAGCCGTTAAGCCGTTTGAGGTGAGGGAGGGGATGGAGGGGGAACAAACACCAGAAACAGATTTGACCAGACGCCACCAGGATTTGGAAGAGGGAGACAGATAAGAGAGTTCGGTCTTGAGAACGGTGAGATATTGTTTCCTGGCTCTCCTGAGGGTGGACACACACTTGTTTCGGGCTTTGTGAAAGGAAATGAGATTTCCTTCCATTGGATTTGCTTTCCAGGAGACGAAAGCAAGTTGTTTCAGGGCAACAGCCTCACCACAAGATTCCGTGTACCATGGACGGGAGGAAGGGTATGACAACTGAAGACGAGATGGGATAAATCTGTGCATGAGAGAGAGCAATTTACTTTGAAAGAATTCCCAGGATGAGTTGATGTCAGAGGCGGTAGAGATGGGAGACCAGTCCAGATGATTGATGGCTGCTTGAAGACCGTGTCAGTTGGCCTGAGTGAAATGCCAGACTCGTCGACGCTGAGGAGGCTCTCTGAGAATGGTCAGAGAGATGTCTACTTTGACAAGCACATGATCAGATGAGCCGATTGGAGCAGAAGAAGAGCAGCAGACATTTTCAGGGAAGTTTGTCATAACCAAATCCAGAAGAGAAGATGCTCCATTGACTGAGATCCGGGTCGGGAAATTGACAGATTGTGTCAGTCCCAGTGAGTCGCAGAAGTCCTTTGCTGAAGAGCCATGGCTGGTGAGAAAGGTACCCACACCCAGCCAACTGGCATGGTGACAATTGAAATCACCACATATGAGGAAGAGAGAGTTGGGATGGGTAGATAGAAGTTGGTCCATATTATCAGACAGTGAGATGTAGATGGAGTCATCGCTGTTTGGTGGACGGTACAACACACATATGAACAAAAGGTGGGAGCGAAGGGGAAGCCGTAGCCAAAGGTATTCCTGGGGGTGAGGTGGAGAGAGGGCAGTGGAGGGCGAGTGAGGAAGAGAGTTTTTTTATAAAGATAGCAACCCCACCTCCAGGACGAGGCTCAGGTCTATCATACCGGAGGAGGGAGCAACCTGGGAGAGATACCAAGGCATCAGAGACATCATGAAGGAGGAAAGTTTCTGTTAAGCAGATCACATCTGGTTTGTCAGAAGCAACCTGTATGGAGAGGTCAGTCAAGTTTGAGCGAAGGCCCCGGATGTTTGAGGTCCATACCGTTAATGAAGAGGAAGGGGGAGCATCGGGTCCAGAACAGGGGGGGGGGAGGGGTAGGGTAAGATGTGGAAGAGGAGGAAGAGGTAGGGAGAGCTATTGAAGGTGTGTCAGAGATTTCAGAGATTTCAGAATAGCTTGGAGAAAGGGAAGAATGGGGCGGACAAAAGATTTGATGGAGATTGGGTGAGGCACAGTGAGGTGTTATTTGAGGAGGGGGAAGAGCGAGGCAGAAGGTTGGGGGAGATGAAGGTGAAAGTTGGAAGGGGGGAGAAGCAGGGAGGATGCTTTGAGGAGGAGGGGTGAGAGGGGAGTCTAGGAGGGGAGGAGCGAGGGAGAGTCTCGGAGGGGAGGGGTGTGGGGGGAGTTTAGGAGGGAGGGGAGGGAAGGGGCAAGGGGGGAGATTTGAAAGGGATGGGTGATGGGGAGGATTTGGAGGGGAGGGGTGAGATTGGATTTTGAAAAGTGTACGATTCATGAGAAACTAACATTTTTTGCAAAATGAGTTTGAGACCTTCGAGTCAAAAATACATTTGAGGACACTGGAGGAGGGGTGGAGTTCTGGATAGTTTAGGGAATGTAGAAAGGAGGAACTGTAAGAGATGGTATTATATATATATTTTGGAATGAATAGATTTGGTGAGCAAGACGAAAGCATCCTTTTGTAGGAAAAGAAGAAAAGGGTGTTATAATATATGAGAGAAAATAGTTGTTCAGGGGAGAGATTATACATTTCTAACCACGTGATCGCGTGATCACGAACGAAGAACGAACGAACAAAAAGAACAACAAATAAACGAATAAGACCTGGGAAGGAAATATTTTTTTGGGTTTTTTTTTTTTTTTTGTGAGCAGAGATATTAAACAAGGAGGTATGGGGTGAACGACTGGGACGAAACAGTGAACGAAAATAATTTCAGCGCATTCGACGAATCGCTGAGAGAAAAACAAAACCACAAGGTCGGAGACGGTACGGTAGCCGAAGCCTACGAGTACTAGGCCGCAGAATACTCGATACGCATTAACCGACGATTGTGTATACATGTACGAAAAATTAGCACCGAAAATTTTCCAAAAAGATACGCTATAGGTACAGACACCGAAAGATAGATACATTCTCGACAAAAACACAATTGAGAAATATCACTTAGCTTCGAAAGCGTGAGCGCATGGAACAGCTTCGAAAAGACGTGACCTCGCCGTGATCTCGCGAGATCTCCAACTCAATATAGTCTTTATCTTCCTCTCTTTCCATATCAAGCGGTTCATCAAAATAAGGTGAATTAGCATGTCCATCTTTTGTTAGAAGAAACATTAATCTTGGGGTTAATTCAACATTTGGTTGGTCAGAACTTAAGAACACCAATTTATCATTAAATATCAATAACTTTTCTTTCACAAGATGGAACTGTGCTGGTTCTTCTGTTGGAATGAGACCTGCTCTGGTTTTTGAACCCTTCAAATATTCATTGTTTTGAAGAGCTTCTACAATATAATTGAAAAGTTTATTTACCTTCTCAAGATGCCAAAATAATCCTTCATCATCATATTCTAATTCTCCAAGTTCTTGCTCTGTCATTTGACTAAAATCTTTGAGCATTTGAAGTTTTTTCGGAGTAAATTCTACCGTGGGAACTGTAGGTGAAATCGTTTGTTGAGTTTTTAAAAGTGGTTTAAAAAATTTCTGTTGTTTTCTTTCAAAGGCTTCTTCACCAGTTAGTTTCTGTCTCCGTTTCTTCTTTATCTCTTCCTGTTGCTTTACAGCTTTTGAAACCAACTCTTGATGTTCTTTAAACTTTCTCGCTCTTTCTTTGACATTCATTTTCTGTATTTATTTATTGAAAAATATCAGTTAGTATCTCATCTTGTTTCACAACAATATATATATATTTTTCAATCGTGTGTTTCATATAATTTTCAAATTCTTTTTTACTACATAACGTAGAGCAATTATCTCTCCAAAAATTATTTACGTCTATTGAATTTAACTTAAATAAAATAAAAGTATTAGCATTGTTTCTTATTGAGCGTCGAGGGAGTTGAAAATATGACTGACTAAGATAAATACAATTACAAGAAGAATGTCTCCCTCTTGTATAGTAGCTATCCATTACTGTTTTGTTTCTCTCATTAACACAATCATCAAAGATGACGAGGTTCTTTTTTGATTTATCTAAATCTTGAGGTGAAGGTATATCATCCGTATTATCACTGAGAATACAAGTTATGGGTTTTGGTTTAGGTTTCTGTGTATCACAAAATAGTTGTATTATATCCTCAATGTTTTAATCATTTAGTTTGTTTTGAAGTTTAAATAAACCGATAATGTCTTCCTTTTTAAGACCTGCATTAAAACCCTGTGATTGTAGTTGATACTCGGGTTGAAAACTTGACTTCGTAAAAATTATTAAATTATCATAATCGAAAAAGTTGGGGGTAAGGAGCATCTTTAAAAGCAAACAGGTTTTTCCACATCCGCTTGATCCAACTATTAGACATCTTAATGAATTTGGAAGATTTTTATGGTTGTTAAATTTTATCTTGTTTTCCCAAACAGGTAAAAAAATCATTCATTTATATATTTGGAAAACAAGTCATCTAACTTTTTTTGAGATATTTTAGAAACTCTATATTTTATCCTGAGTTCAGGTTTAATTTCAAAATAATTCATTATTTTATTTATATAGTATCTTGTATTAACATTTCCATTAAAATTATTTTGAATAATAAATAGCATTAAACCCTTATACATTTCCTCAATACAAAGAGTCTCTTCCCTTGAAAGAAATGGTGTATTATCATCATAATACTTAACATTCATCTCTCTTATTAATCTTGTAAAGTAATTCATTTTTGGTTCTAATTTAAAAGAGTTATATATATTTTGATATTTTTTATCATCATTAATTAGAATATAATCACAGAAAATACATTGTTTATATGAACCCTCATTATTAAGCCCTATTCTATCACAAGCTGGACAATTCTCTAATTTATCATATGGAGAGTCTGGAAATTCTAAATATCCTTCAGAACTTATCATATTTATATGGTAAATTTTTACTTAAACTAAACGCAAGTTTATTCGTTAATAAATACAATGTTTCAAAGCACAAAAGACAAATTTCAATCAATCTCTACTTGAACATATAGAAGATATAGAAAAATATGTCAAAGATGTTAAATTGAACAAAGATAAATATGGAAATTTTTGGGTAAAACCAGTTATGGAAAATAACATGAGCCCCTCTATTTCATTTAAAGGAAGAGCTCTAACTGTACCTGGAAAGACATCCATTAAAGTAAATCTAACAAAAGTTTCTCCTCTACTCCTGGCAATTTATTCAAAGCTTGAAAAAGTGATCGATCGTGATACTTTGAAAAAGAATGATAAGACCATCAACAATACTCGTGGAGAAATTTGTATTTACTTTAATAATCCAAAGGGTGTCGATCGAAGTAAAATGAATGATGTTAATATTTCTGGTGAAATGTCATTTCGTTCTATGATAGTTAGAGATTATTTAAAGATAACTTTTGATATTAAAAATGTAGAGATTGAATCTGTTAATGAAAGAAAGTATATAGATATTGATGGGAATATTTTTCCTGCTAATTAAATATGAGTCATTACAGCAGTGAAGATTTTACTATTTTATTGAACTCGGATGATAGTGATGATAGTATTTCATTGAACTCAGATGATAGTTATGATACTAATAGTTTGTGCTCAAATGATAGTTATGAGAGTAGCTTTATTGATGACTCTGAGTATGATTCTGAGTATTCATGTGATAGTTATGACTCAGATGATTCTGAGTGAAAAAGTGTTCTAGTTTAAGTATAGTTTCATATATAAAAAGCCTGTAAAAAGACACTTTCTTCTATAAGTGTTTTACTTTAAGCACAGTTTCATCTTTAAAAAAGCCTCTAAAAAGGTGTTTTACTTTAAGTATAATTTTGCTATATAAATATGATCAAAGCAACGTATTGCGACGTTTGTGAACAAGAATATAAACAATACAAAAGACACCTTAAAACTAACAAACACACATTTAATCTACTTCACCTACTATCTCCTATTCAGAAGGAAACAAAACACTGTTCTGCCTGTAATAAAAAATATTCTCAAGAAAGGCTTCGAAATACATCTTAAAACAAATCAACATTTATCAAATTTTATTACAACTAAAAACAGTGATGGAGCATTCAAAGGACATATTAAAATAAGAGTCTTTGACTTCAAACCTCCCGAACCAAAGTCTATAGTTGATGCTGTAGAAAGAGTTAAACCTGCTGTTCAAACATTGAATGAAAAAACACTAAAATAAATGAAACCACTTAAATTTTATATGGGGGTAAAATTAGAAATGACAAAGGACGAAGGAGTTAGAGATACACCATACATGAGAACTGAGCCACACTTTATATCTTCATATCAAGATTTTAAAACATCAGGAGTCTATGATGAACTTATTAAACAAGAGCAAGATGTGGATAATTCAATCGTAGGAAGTGGATTCAATATAGGAAAAATTATTTACATAGACATTCATATTCTTAAATCAGATCCTCTAAAAGCTTCTTCTTACATTGATTTACCCAGTGTTATCAAAAATAGAAAAGCAGTTATCAATATCAAAAATAAAGACAATAAATGTTTTCTCTGGTCTATTCTGGCACACTTACATCCTCCACATTTTCATGATGAAAGAGTATCTCATTATAAAAAATATGAGAATACATTAAATACGAAAGATCTAAAGTTTCCGATGACTTTAAATGATATTCCTAAATTTGAAAAGATGAATAATTTATCAGTTAATGTTTATGGTCTAACAGAAACAAACAGCATTCAGGTTTTAAAGCTTTCTAACAATTGTAAACAAACTCATATTAATCTTCTATATTTTAATTCAGAGGAAAATTCACATTATGTATACATCAAAGATATTGCTAAATTAATAAAACCACAAGTATGTAAAAGAACAAATAAAATATATATTTGTTTGCATTGTCTTAACTTCTTCCATACACAAGAAAGATTAGATAAACATTCAAATTATTGTGGTGAACATAAATCAACGGTAATCAATATGCCTAAAGAAGGCTCAAAGATCACATTCAAAGATGAAAAGAAAAAGATCAAACATCCATTTGTTATATATGCTGATTTTGAAAGTATTCTAGAAAAAATAGATACTGCTTCTCCAGATCCAAAAGAATCATACACAAATAAATATCAAAAACATACTCCTTGCGGTTTTTGTTATTATATCAAATCATCCGTTGGTGATAAATATAACAAGTTAGAGGAGTATAGAGGCTCAAATACCCCAGAGGAGTTTGTGAAACGACTAGAAAAAGACTGTGTCCGATTAACCAAGATAATGAGAGAAACCAATAAACCAATGTCTTTGACGAGTGAACAGAAAAGGGAATTTAGAAAAAACAATGTTTGTCATATTTGTGAGGAAAAAATTGGTGAAGGTCTAAAGGTTAGAGATCATTGTCATCTCACTGGTAAATATAGAGGTCCGGCTCATCAAAGTTGTAATATTAATTATAAACTCCCCTCTTTCATTCCTGTCTTTCTTCATAAAAACGCTCATTATGATACGCATCTATTTATTAATGAACTTTCAAAGACATCTGGACACATTTCAGCAATTCCTAACATGGATCAGAAATACATTTCATTCACAAAAACAATTCACCCATCTCCTATTACTCATCAGATTTCTTGATACATTTAAATTCATGGCAAGTCCATTGGCTAACTTGGTTCAAAATCTAAAAGAGTTTCCATGTCTTTCAGAGTATTTTTCAGATAAAGATTTTCTAACACAAAAGGGAATTTACCCCTATGACTATATGGACTCATTTGAGAGATTCAATGAAACACAACTTCCTTCAAAAGAAAATTTCTATAACAAATTAAACAACAGTCATATATCTGATAAAGATTATGTACACACACAAAATGTTTGGGAAAAATATAACATCAAGAATCTTGGCGAGTATCACGATTTGTATCTCAAAACTGATGTGCTTTTATTGGCCGATGTATTTGAAGCCTTTAGATCTGTTTGTCGCACTGGATATGGATTGGATCCTGCTCACTACTACACAGCACCTGGATTGGCTTGGAGCGCGATGTTGAAAATGACAAAACAAGCTTTGGATTTGATAACCGATGTTGATATGCTTTTGATGATTGAAAAGGCAAAGAGAGGAGGAATTTCACAAGTCTGCTCGAGTAGATATGCAAAAGCAAATAACAAATATCTTCCAAATTATGATTCAACGAAAAAGAGTTCTTACTTGATGTACTATGACACGAACAACCTGTATGGCTGGGCAATGTCTCAGGCTCTTCCTTTTGGAAAACTTAGATGGGCAAAGGAAAAAGACTACAAAAAGGTTTTACAAGATGTATGTATCTCTACACAAAAAGAATTGGATGATTCAAAGGTTGGTTATTATTTTGAGGTCGATTTAAATATCCTGAAGAACTTCATATCAAACATAAAGATCTTCCATTTGCTTGTGAGAAAGAAAGTCCAAAGAAAGAATGGTTGAGTGATTACCAACGATCGTTTGATATAGGTGAATCAACAGAAAAATTACTTACTACATTATATAACAAGAAAAATTATGTTCTACACCAAAGAAATTAGCAACAATATTTATCAAAAGGTCTAAGAGTAGAGAAGATCCACAGGGTTCTAAAGTTCAATCAAAGTCATTGGCTAAAGGAGTACATTGATTTTAATACACAAAGAAGAACAGAGTCAAAAACAGATTTTGAGAAAGACTTTTATAAATTGATGAATAATGCAGTCTTTGGTAAGACCATGGAGAACGTGAGGAAAGACAAAATATCAGACTAACCACATCTTGGGAACAAGCATGAAAATTAATTAATAGACCGAGTTTTACTAGAGCTGAGGTCTTTACTGAGAACTTTTGTGCGATCCATTTGATTAAAGAGAGTATTGAAATGGACAAACCTATTTATATTGGAACATCAATTCTTGATTTATCAAAGTCATTAATGTGTGATTATTTTTACAATAACTTGAGGAAGAAATATCAAAATGATGTTAATCTACTTTATATGGATACAGATAGTTTTATTTTGAAGATCAATACTGATGATGTTTATTCAGACATGAAGGAGGACATCAATATCTATGACACCAGTAATTATAGTCCAGAGAGTGGATTGTTCTCTTCTAAAAATAAAAAGGTGATTGGAAAGTTTAAGAATGAATTGGGAGGAAATGTTATGAGTGAATTTGTGGGATTGAGGTCCAAGGCTTATGCTTATGTGAATAACGTTGAAAAGACTGATAAGAAGTTAAAAGGTATAAAGAAAAATGTTATTAAAGAAACAATAAACTTTAAGGATTATTATAACTGTTTAACAACAAAGAAAGAAGAGTTTAGAAAGATTAATGGAATAAGAAGTTATAAACATCAATTATATACAGAAGAGATAAATAAGAAAGCATTAGGAGCTTTTGATGATAAGAGGTTTATTTTTGAAAATGGAATTGATAGTCTCCCTTATGGTTATATAAGTATATAAGTGATAAGATATATAAGTGATAAGATATATATAAGTGATAAGATATATATAAGTGATAAGATATATATAAGTGATAAGATATATATAAGTGATAAGATATATATGTGATAAGATATATATAAGTGATAAGATATATATAAGTGATAAGATATATATAAGTGATAAGATAATGGGGTTAGGGATTTTAAGGGCCTACCGCCGCCTTTTTTATGAATATATAAATGATAGAACCAAGTATCAACCAGACTAAAGAGTGGAGGTGTAATCAACCTTGGCATATAAATGGAAAACATAATGAATGTGAAAAATATCAAATAAGACTTATTGAAAAGGCAACTGGTAAAAAAGTTCACAAAACAAATAAGCGAATTAATTTAAATACCGGTGAGTTGGGAAAAAAGATGGAAATATTTTTGAGTGGACAGAAAACTTTGATGGTTGTCAGGAAAATATATACTTTAATTTAAAAATGGTGTGTGGCACAGGAGGCACTCACACAAGAACATTAAGGGAGGTTTATCATTTTATCTTAGCTCAGTTAAAATATCTTGTTAAAGAACCAAACTCAAACATATACTTTGTTAATGTATTAGATGGTGAAGAGAGTTGTAGGAGAATTAAATGATTTCCTACGCATAAACAAATATTTGTAGGATCATTGTGTCAGTGGTCGACTAAACAACAATGATCATTGATAGTAAGAGTACCATAAGACCAAGGGGGGCAGGAATAAAGGTGTGAAGGGGAAATGAAGAAAAGTGATGGTGAGAGGAAAATTTACATGTAAGTGAATGGAGATTTGGAGGTTCAATGAAGGATTGGTTCCAAGCTGTTAGTGTTCAGCCTGGTACATCAAGATGGGTTTACCATTCAGCCCTAGCTCAATTAAAATATCTTCATTATGTATTAGCCCAAGTAGATTAATTGGCTCATAAGGGCAAAAAGCTCATGGTTCAAAAGGCCAAAAGGCTCATAGAGTCTTTTGGTTTAATAGGGGTGTTTTCCAAAAGTGGGAAAAGACAGGGGGGTAAACGACATTAGATAGGGATTTCCCATGTTAAATGGGTTTGTCCCAGGAACAACATTTATCATCTACTGTCAGGTGTTTGATTCCAATCTCCATGAACTTGTCAGGTGTTTGATTCCAATCACCATGAACTTGACAGGTGTTTGATTCCAATCACCGTGAACTTGTGAGGTGTTTGATTCCAATCACCATGAACTTGTCAGGTGTTTGATTCCAATCACCGTGAACTTGCCAGGTGTTTGATTCAACTCACCGTGAACTTGTGAGGTGTTTGATTCCAATCACCATGAACTTGCCAGGTGTTTGATTCAACTCACCGTGAACTTGTGAGGTGTTTGATTCCAATCACCATGAACTTGTCAGGTGTTTGATTCCAATCACCATGAACTTGTCAGGTGTTTGATTCCAATCACCATAAACTTGCCAGGTGTTTGATTCCAATCACCATGAATTTGTCAGGTGTTTGATTCCAATCACCATGAACTTGTCAGGTGTTTGATTCCAATCTTCATGAACTTGCCAGGTGTTTGATTCCAATCACCATGAACTTGCCAGGTGTTTGATTCCAATCACCATGAACTTGTCAGGTGTTTGATTCCAATCACCATGAACTTGTCAGGTGTTTGATTCCAATCACCATGAACTTGTCAGGTGTTTGATTCCAATCTCCATGAACTTGCCAGGTGTTTGATTGCAATCACCATGAACTTGTCAGGTGTTTGATTCCAATCACCATGAACTTGTCAGGTGTTTGATTCCAATCACCATGAACTTGTCAGGTGTTTGATTCCAATCACCATGAACTTGCCAGGTGTTTTATTCCAATCACCATGAACTTGTCAGGTGTTTGATTCCAATCACCATGAACTTGTCAGGTGTTTGATTCCAATCACCATGAACTTGTCAGGTGTTTGATTCCAATCACCATGAACTTGTCAGGTGTTTGATTCCAATCACCATGAACTTGCCAGGTGTTTGATTCCAATCACCATGAACTTGTCAGGTGTTTGATTCCAATCACCATGAACTTGTCAGGTGTTTGATTCCAATCACCATAAACTTGGCAGGTGTTTGATTCCAATCACCATGAACTTGTCAGGTGTTTGATTCCAATCACCATGAACTTGTCACGTGTTTGATTCCAATCACCATGAACTTGCCAGGTGTTTGATTCCAATCACCATGAACTTGTCAGGTGTTTGATTCCAATCACCATGAACTTGTCAGGTGTTTGATTACAATCACCATAAACTTGGCAGGTGTTTGATTCCAATCACCATAAACTTGCCAGGTGTTTGATTCCAATCACCATGAACTTGTCAGGTGTTTGATTCCAATCACCATGAACTTGTCAGGTGTTTGATTCCAATCACCATGAACTTGTCAGGTGTTTGATTCCAATCACCATAAACTTGCCAGGTGTTTGATTCCAATCACCATGAACTTGTCAGGTGTTTTTTTTATTTTTTTTTATTTTTTTTTTGTATACTGAATCGAGGCTCGTGAAAGAGTTAACATTTATTTCACAAACAAATCAAACAGACAAACAAAATATACAAAAAGAGGGAGCGGAAGACAAGATGGGGAGAGAAGGGGAAGCACACAACCACAACATTTGAGAGCAGGGAGAAGTGTGGGAGGGAGAGGGCTTGGGGGCAGGAGGCGTGGGAAGGGGAGGGGGGGGGGGGGGGAGAGGTATAAAACACAAGGGGACCGAAATTAGCGGGGGTAGAAAAGATCAAGGTTTTGGATGGGGGAGGATAAGAGATGGTGGTGAACAGCTGTTTTGAAGACCTGGAGGGTGGAGTGGGATTGAAGAGAGTGAGGGAGTTTGTGTCAGGTGTTTGATTGTCAGGTGTTTGTGTCAGGTGTTGACCATTAACTTGTCAGGTGTTTGATTCCAATCACCATAAACTTGGCAGGTGTTTGATTCCAATCACCATAAACTTGCCAGGTGTTTGATTCCAATCACCATGAACTTGTCAGGTGTTTGATTCCAATCACCATAAACTTGGCAGGTGTTTGATTCCAATCACCATAAACTTGCCAGGTGTTTGATTCCAATCACCGTGAACATGTCAGGTGTTTGATTCCAATCTCCATGAACTTGTCAGGTGTTTGATTGCAATCACCAAGAACTTGCCAGGTGTTTGATTCCAATCACCGTGAACATGTCAGGTGTTTGATTCCAATCTCCATGAACTTGCCAGGTGTATGATTCCAATCACCGTGAACATGTCAGGTGTTTGATTCCAATTACCATAAACTTTCCAGGTGTTTGATTCCAATCACCAAGAACTTGTCAGGTGTTTGATTCCAATCACCATGAACTTGTCAGGTGTTTGATTCCAATCACCATGAACTTGTCAGGTGTTTGATTCCAATCACCATGAACTTGTCAGGTGTTTGATTCCAATCACCATGAACTTGTCAGGTGTTTGATTCCAATCACCATGAACTTGTCAGGTGTTTGATTCCAATCACCATGAACGTGGCAGGTGTTTGATTCCAATCACCATAAACTTGCCTGGTGTTTGATTCCAATCACCATAAACCTGCCAGGTGTTTGATTCCAATCACCATGAACTTGTCAGGTGTTTGATTCCAATCACCATGAACTTGCCAGGTGTTTGATTCCAATCACCGTGAACATGTCAGCCTGTCAGGTGTTTGATTCCAATCTCCATGAACTTGTCAGCCTGTCAGGTGTTTGATTCCAATCACCAAGAACTTGCCAGGTGTTTGATTCCAATCACCGTGAACATGTCAAGTGTTTGATTCCAATCTCCATGAACATGTCAGGTGTTTGATTCCAATCACCGTGAACATGTCAGGTGTTTGATTCCAATCACCGTGAACATGTCAGGTGTTTGATTCCAATCACTATAAACTTGCCAGGTGTTTGATTCCAATCACCGTGAACTTGTCAGGTGTTTGATTCCAATCTCCATGAACTTGTCAGGTGTTTGATTCCAATATCCATGAACTTGTCAGGTGTTTGATTCAAATCACCATGAACCTGCCAGGTGTTTGAGTCCAATCACCATGAACTTGTCAGGTGTTTGAGTCCAATCACCATGAACTTGTCAGGTGTTTGATTCCAATCACCATGAACTTGTCAGGTGTTTGATTCCAATCACCATAAACTTGCCAGGTGTTTGATTCCAATCACCATAA
This sequence comes from Myxine glutinosa, assembly GCF_964187855.1. Lineage (NCBI taxonomy): Eukaryota > Metazoa > Chordata > Myxini > Myxiniformes > Myxinidae > Myxine > Myxine glutinosa. The sequence continues at coordinate 143,383,955 of NC_136264.1, forward strand.
ACTTGTCAGGTGTTTGATTCCAATCACCATGAACTTGTCAGGTGTTTTATTCCAATCACCATAAACTTGGCAGGTGTTTAATTCCAATCACCGTGAACATGTCAGGTGTTTGATTCCAATCACCATAAACTTGCCAGGTGTTTGATTCCAATCACCAAGAACTTGTCAGTTGTTTGATTCCAATCACCATGAACTTGTCAGGTGTTTGATTCCAATCACCATGAACTTGCCAGGTGTTTGATTCCAATCACCATGAACTTGTCAGGTGTTTGATTCCAATCACCATGAACTTGTCAGGTGTTTGATTCCAATCACCATGAACTTGTCAGGTGTTTGATTCCAATCACCATGAACTTGTCAGGTGTTTGATTCCAATCACCATAAACTTGCCAGGTGTTTGATTCCAATCACCATGAACTTGTCAGGTGTTTGATGCCAATCACCATGAACTTGGCAGGTGTTTGATTCCAATCACCATAAACTTGCCAGGTGTTTGATTCCAATCACCATAAACTTGCCAGGTGTTTGATTCCAATCACCATGAACTTGTCAGGTGTTTGATTCCAATCACCATGAACTTGCCAGGAGTTTGATTCCAATCACCGTGAACATGTCAGGTGTTTGATTCCAATCTCCATGAACTTGTCAGGTGTTTGATTGCAATCACCAAGAACTTGCCAGTTGTTTGATTCCAATCACCGTGAACATGTCAGGTGTTTGATTCCAATCACCATGAACTTGTCATTTGTTTGATTCCAATCACCATAAACTTGTCAGGTGTTTGATTCCAATCACTGTGAAGTTGCCAGGTGTTTGATTCCAATCACTGTGAAGTTGCCAGGTGTTTGATTCCAATCACCATTAACTTGTCAGGTGTTTGATTCCAATCACCGTGAACTTGCCAGGTGTTTGATTCAACTCACCGTGAACTTGTCAGGTGTTTGATTCCAATCACCATGAACTTGCCAGGTGTTTGATTCCAATCACCATGAACTTGTCAGGTGTTTGATTCCAATCACCATGAACTTGCTAGGTGTTTGATTCCAATCACCATGAACTTGTCAGGTGTTTGATTCCAATCACCATGAACTTGGCAGGTGTTTGATTCCAATCACCATGAACCTGCCAGGTGTTTGATTCCAATCACCATGAACTTGTCAGGTGTTTGATTCCAATCTCCATAAACTTGCCAGGTGTTTGATTCCAATCACCATGAACTTGTCAGGTGTTTGATTCCAATCACCGTGAACTTGCCAGGTGTTTGATTACAATCACCATGAACTTGTCAGGTGTTTGATTTCAATCACCATAAACTTGCCAGGTGTTTGATTCCAATCACCATGAACTTGCCAGGTGTTTGATTCCAATCACCATGAACTTGTCAGGTGTTTGATTCCAATCACCATAAACTTGCCAGGTGTTTGATTCCAATCACCGTGAACTTGTCAGGTGTTTGATTCCAATCACCATAAACTTGCCAGGTGTTTGATTCCAATCACCATGAACTTGCCAGGTGTTTGATTCCAATCACCATGAACTTGTCAGGTGTTTGATTCCAATCACCATAAACTTGCCAGGTGTTTGATTCCAATCACCGTGAACTTGCCAGGTGTTTGATTCCAATCACCATGAACTTGTCAGGTGTTTGATTCCAATCACCATAAACTTGCCAGGTGTTTGATTCCAATCACCATGAACTTGCCAGGTGTTTGATTCCAATCACCATGAACTTGTCAGGTGTTTGATTCCAATCACCATAAACTTGCCAGGTGTTTGATTCCAATCACCGTGAACTTGTCAGGTGTTTGATTCCAATCTCCATGAACTTGTCAGGTGTTTGATTCAAATCCCCATGAACCTGCCAGGTGTTTGATTCCAATCACCATGAACTTGTCAGGTGTTTGATTCCAATCACCATAAACCTGTCAGGTGTTTGATTCCAATGACCATTAACTTGTCCGGTGTTTGATTCCAATCACCATGAACTTGTCAGGTGTTTGATTCCAATCACCATGAACCTGTCAGGTGTTGGATTCCAATCATCATAAACTTGTCAGGTGTTTGATTCCAATCACCATGAACTTGTCAGGTGTTTGATTCCAATCACCGTGAACTTGTCAGGTGTTTGATTCCAATCACCGTGAACTTGTCAGGTGTTTGATTCCAATGACCATTAACTTGCCAGGTGTTTGATTCCAATCACCGTGAACTTGTGAGGTGTTTGATTCCAATCACCATGAACTTGTCAGGTGTTTGATTCCAATCTCCATGAACTTGCCAGGTGTTTGATTGCAATCACCATGAACTTGTCAGGTGTTTGATTCCAATCACCATTAACTTGTCAGGTGTTTGATTCCAATCACCATGAACTTGCCAGGTGTTTGATTCCAATCACCGTGAACTTGTCAGGTGTTTGATTCTAATCACCATGAACCTGTCAGGTGTTGGATTCCAATCATCATAAACTTGTCAGGTGTTTGATTCCAATGCCCATGAACTTGCCAGGTGTTTGATTCCAATCACCGTGAACTTGTCAGGTGTTTGATTCCAATCACCGTGAACTTGTCAGGTGTTTGATTCCAATCACCATTAACTTGCCAGGTGTTTGATTCCAATCACCATGAACTTGTGAGGTGTTTGATTCCAATCTCCATGAACTTGCCAGGTGTATGATTCCAATCACCGTGAACATGTCAGGTGTTTGATTCCAATTACCATAAACTTGCCAGGTGTTTGATTCCAATCACCAAGAACTTGTCAGGTGTTTGATTCCAATCACCATGAACTTGCCAGGTGTTTGATTCCAATCACCGTGAACTTGTCAGGTGTTTGATTCCAATCACCGTGAACTTGTCAGGTGTTTGATTCCAATCACCATAAACTTGCCAGGTGTTTCATTCCAATCATCATAAACTTGCCAGGTGTTTGATTCCAATCACCATGAACTTGTCAGGTGTTTGATTCCAATCACCATGAACTTGACAGGTGTTTGATTCCAATCACCGTGAACTTGTGAGGTGTTTGATTCCAATCACAATGAACTTGTCAGGTGTTTGATTCCAATCACCATGAACTTGACAGGTGTTTGATTCAACTCACCGTGAACTTGTGAGGTGTTTGATTCCAATCACCGTGAACTTGTCAGGTGTTTGATTACAATCACCATGAACTTGCCAGGTGTTTGATTCCAATCACCGTGAATTTGTCAGGTGTTTGATTCCAATCACCATGAACTTGTCAGGTGTTTGATTCCAATCTCCATGAACTTGCCAGGTGTTTGATTCCAATCACCATGAACTTGCCAGGTGTTTGATTCCAATCACCATGAACTTGCCAGGTGTTTGATTCCAATCACCATGAACTTGTCAGGTGTTTGATTCCAATCACCGTGAATTTGTCAGGTGTTTGATTCCAATCACCATGAACTTGTCAGGTGTTTGATTCCAATCTCCATGAACTTGCCAGGTGTTTGATTCCAATCACCATGAACTTGCCAGGTGTTTGATTCCAATCACCATGAACTTGCCAGGTGTTTGATTCCAATCACCATGAACTTGCCAGGTGTTTGATTCCAATCACCGTGAATTTGTCAGGTGTTTGACTCCAATCACCATGAACTTGTCAGGTGTTTGATTCCAATCTCCATGAACTTGCCAGGTGTTTGATTCCAATCACCATGAACTTGCCAGGTGTTTGATTCCAATCACCATGAACTTGCCAGGTGTTTGATTCCAATCACCATGAACTTGTCAGTTGTTTGATTCCAATCACCATGAACTTGCCAGGTGTTTGATTCCAATCACCATGAACTTGTCAGGTGTTTGATTCCAATCACCGTGAATTTGTCAGGTGTTTGATTCCAATCACCATGAACTTGTCAGGTGTTTGATTCCAATCTCCATGAACTTGCCAGGTGTTTGATTCCAATCACCATGAACTTGCCAGGTGTTTGATTCCAATCACCATGAACTTGCCAGGTGTTTGATTCCAATCACCATGAACTTGTCAGTTGTTTGATTCCAATCACCATGAACTTGTCAGGTGTTTGATTCCAATCACCATGAACTTGTCAGGTGTTTGATTCCAATCTCCATGAACTTGCCAGGTGTTTGATTGCAATCACCATGAACTTGTCAGGTGTTTGATTCCAATCACTATGAACTTGTCAGGTGTTTGATTCCAATCACGATGAACTTGTCAGGTGTTTGATTCCAATCACCATGAACTTGCCAGGTGTTTGATTCCAATCACCATGAACTTGCCAGGTGTTTGATTCAAATCCCCATGAACCTGCCAGGTGTTTGATTCCAATCACCATGAACTTGTCAGGTGTTTGATTCCAATCACCATAAACCTGTCAGGTGTTTGATTCCAATGACCATTAACTTGTCAGGTGTTTGATTCCAATCACCATGAACTTGTCAGGTGTTTGATTCCAATCACCATGAACCTGTCAGGTGTTGGATTCCAATCATCATAAACTTGTCAGGTGTTTGATTCCAATCACCATGAACTTGTCAGGTGTTTGATTCCAATCACCGTGAACTTGTCAGGTGTTTGATTCCAATCACCGTGAACTTGTCAGGTGTTTGATTCCAATCACCGTGAACTTGTCAGGTGTTTGATTCCAATCACCGTGAACTTGTGAGGTGTTTGATTCCAATCACCATGAACTTGTCAGGTGTTTGATTCCAATCTCCATGAACTTGCCAGGTGTTTGATTCCAATCTCCATGAACTTGCCAGGTGTTTGATTCCAATCACCATGAACTTGTCAGGTGTTTGATTCCAATCACCATTAACTTGTCAGGTGTTTGATTCCAATCACCATGAACTTGCCAGGTGTTTGATTCCAATCACCGTGAACTTGTCAGGTGTTTGATTCTAATCACCATGAACCTGTCAGGTGTTGGATTCCAATCATCATAAACTTGTCAGGTGTTTGATTCCAATCACCATGAACTTGCCAGGTGTTTGATTCCAATCACCGTGAACTTGTCAGGTGTTTGATTCCAATCACCGTGAACTTGTCAGGTGTTTGATTCCAATCACCATTAACTTGCCAGGTGTTTGATTCCAATCACCGTGAACTTGTGAGGTGTTTGATTCCAATCTCCATGAACTTGCCAGGTGTATGATTCCAATCACCGTGAACATGTCAGGTGTTTGATTCCAATTACCATAAACTTGCCAGGTGTTTGATTCCAATCACCAAGAACTTGTCAGGTGTTTGATTCCAATCACCATGAACTTGCCAGGTGTTTGAATCCAATCACTGTGAACTTGTCAGGTGTTTGATTCCAATCACCGTGAACTTGTCAGGTGTTTGATTCCAATCACCATAAACTTGCCAGGTGTTTCATTCCAATCACCATAAACTTGCCAGGTGTTTGATTCCAATCACCGTGAACTTGCCAGGTGTTTGATTCAACTCACCGTGAACTTGTCAGGTGTTTGATTCCAATCACCATGAACTTGCCAGGTGTTTGATTCCAATCACCATGAACTTGTCAGGTGTTTGATTCCAATCACCATGAACTTGCTAGGTGTTTGATTCCAATCACCATGAACTTGTCAGGTGTTTGATTCCAATCACCATGAACTTGTCAGGTGTTTGATTCCAATCACCATAAACTTGCCAGGTGTTTGATTCCAATCACCATAAACTTGTCAGGTGTTTGATTCCAATCACCATGAACTTGTCAGGTGTTTTATTCCAATCACCATAAACTTGGCAGGTGTTTAATTCCAATCACCGTGAACATGTCAGGTGTTTGATTCCAATCACCATAAACTTGCCAGGTGTTTGATTCCAATCACCAAGAACTTGTCAGTTGTTTGATTCCAATCACCATGAACTTGTCAGGTGTTTGATTCCAATCACCATGAACTTGCCAGGTGTTTGATTCCAATCACCATGAACTTGTCAGGTGTTTGATTCCAATCACCATGAACTTGTCAGGTGTTTGATTCCAATCACTATGAACTTGTCAGGTGTTTGATTCCAATCACCATGAACTTGTCAGGTGTTTGATTCCAATCACCATAAACTTGCCAGGTGTTTGATTCCAATCACCATGAACTTGTCAGGTGTTTGATGCCAATCACCATGAACTTGGCAGGTGTTTGATTCCAATCACCATAAACTTGCCAGGTGTTTGATTCCAATCACCATAAACTTGCCAGGTGTTTGATTCCAATCACCATGAACTTGTCAGGTGTTTGATTCCAATCACCATGAACTTGCCAGGTGTTTGATTCCAATCACCGTGAACATGTCAGGTGTTTGATTCCAATCTCCATGAACTTGTCAGGTGTTTGATTGCAATCACCAAGAACTTGCCAGTTGTTTGATTCCAATCACCGTGAACATGTCAGGTGTTTGATTCCAATCACCATGAACTTGTCATTTGTTTGATTCCAATCACCATAAACTTGTCAGGTGTTTGATTCCAATCACTGTGAAGTTGCCAGGTGTTTGATTCCAATCACTGTGAAGTTGCCAGGTGTTTGATTCCAATCACCATTAACTTGTCAGGTGTTTGATTCCAATCACCGTGAACTTGCCAGGTGTTTGATTCAACTCACCGTGAACTTGTCAGGTGTTTGATTCCAATCACCATGAACTTGCCAGGTGTTTGATTCCAATCACCATGAACTTGTCAGGTGTTTGATTCCAATCACCATGAACTTGCTAGGTGTTTGATTCCAATCACCATGAACTTGTCAGGTGTTTGATTCCAATCACCATGAACTTGGCAGGTGTTTGATTCCAATCACCATGAACCTGCCAGGTGTTTGATTCCAATCACCATGAACTTGTCAGGTGTTTGATTCCAATCTCCATAAACTTGCCAGGTGTTTGATTCCAATCACCATGAACTTGTCAGGTGTTTGATTCCAATCACCGTGAACTTGCCAGGTGTTTGATTACAATCACCATGAACTTGTCAGGTGTTTGATTTCAATCACCATAAACTTGCCAGGTGTTTGATTCCAATCACCATGAACTTGCCAGGTGTTTGATTCCAATCACCATGAACTTGTCAGGTGTTTGATTCCAATCACCATAAACTTGCCAGGTGTTTGATTCCAATCACCGTGAACTTGTCAGGTGTTTGATTCCAATCACCATAAACTTGCCAGGTGTTTGATTCCAATCACCATGAACTTGCCAGGTGTTTGATTCCAATCACCATGAACTTGTCAGGTGTTTGATTCCAATCACCATAAACTTGCCAGGTGTTTGATTCCAATCACCGTGAACTTGCCAGGTGTTTGATTCCAATCACCATGAACTTGTCAGGTGTTTGATTCCAATCACCATAAACTTGCCAGGTGTTTGATTCCAATCACCATGAACTTGCCAGGTGTTTGATTCCAATCACCATGAACTTGTCAGGTGTTTGATTCCAATCACCATAAACTTGCCAGGTGTTTGATTCCAATCACCGTGAACTTGTCAGGTGTTTGATTCCAATCTCCATGAACTTGTCAGGTGTTTGATTCAAATCCCCATGAACCTGCCAGGTGTTTGATTCCAATCACCATGAACTTGTCAGGTGTTTGATTCCAATCACCATAAACCTGTCAGGTGTTTGATTCCAATGACCATTAACTTGTCCGGTGTTTGATTCCAATCACCATGAACTTGTCAGGTGTTTGATTCCAATCACCATGAACCTGTCAGGTGTTGGATTCCAATCATCATAAACTTGTCAGGTGTTTGATTCCAATCACCATGAACTTGTCAGGTGTTTGATTCCAATCACCGTGAACTTGTCAGGTGTTTGATTCCAATCACCGTGAACTTGTCAGGTGTTTGATTCCAATGACCATTAACTTGCCAGGTGTTTGATTCCAATCACCGTGAACTTGTGAGGTGTTTGATTCCAATCACCATGAACTTGTCAGGTGTTTGATTCCAATCTCCATGAACTTGCCAGGTGTTTGATTGCAATCACCATGAACTTGTCAGGTGTTTGATTCCAATCACCATTAACTTGTCAGGTGTTTGATTCCAATCACCATGAACTTGCCAGGTGTTTGATTCCAATCACCGTGAACTTGTCAGGTGTTTGATTCTAATCACCATGAACCTGTCAGGTGTTGGATTCCAATCATCATAAACTTGTCAGGTGTTTGATTCCAATGCCCATGAACTTGCCAGGTGTTTGATTCCAATCACCGTGAACTTGTCAGGTGTTTGATTCCAATCACCGTGAACTTGTCAGGTGTTTGATTCCAATCACCATTAACTTGCCAGGTGTTTGATTCCAATCACCATGAACTTGTGAGGTGTTTGATTCCAATCTCCATGAACTTGCCAGGTGTATGATTCCAATCACCGTGAACATGTCAGGTGTTTGATTCCAATTACCATAAACTTGCCAGGTGTTTGATTCCAATCACCAAGAACTTGTCAGGTGTTTGATTCCAATCACCATGAACTTGCCAGGTGTTTGATTCCAATCACCGTGAACTTGTCAGGTGTTTGATTCCAATCACCGTGAACTTGTCAGGTGTTTGATTCCAATCACCATAAACTTGCCAGGTGTTTCATTCCAATCATCATAAACTTGCCAGGTGTTTGATTCCAATCACCATGAACTTGTCAGGTGTTTGATTCCAATCACCATGAACTTGACAGGTGTTTGATTCCAATCACCGTGAACTTGTGAGGTGTTTGATTCCAATCACAATGAACTTGTCAGGTGTTTGATTCCAATCACCATGAACTTGACAGGTGTTTGATTCAACTCACCGTGAACTTGTGAGGTGTTTGATTCCAATCACCGTGAACTTGTCAGGTGTTTGATTACAATCACCATGAACTTGCCAGGTGTTTGATTCCAATCACCGTGAATTTGTCAGGTGTTTGATTCCAATCACCATGAACTTGTCAGGTGTTTGATTCCAATCTCCATGAACTTGCCAGGTGTTTGATTCCAATCACCATGAACTTGCCAGGTGTTTGATTCCAATCACCATGAACTTGCCAGGTGTTTGATTCCAATCACCATGAACTTGTCAGGTGTTTGATTCCAATCACCGTGAATTTGTCAGGTGTTTGATTCCAATCACCATGAACTTGTCAGGTGTTTGATTCCAATCTCCATGAACTTGCCAGGTGTTTGATTCCAATCACCATGAACTTGCCAGGTGTTTGATTCCAATCACCATGAACTTGCCAGGTGTTTGATTCCAATCACCATGAACTTGCCAGGTGTTTGATTCCAATCACCGTGAATTTGTCAGGTGTTTGATTCCAATCACCATGAACTTGTCAGGTGTTTGATTCCAATCTCCATGAACTTGCCAGGTGTTTGATTCCAATCACCATGAACTTGCCAGGTGTTTGATTCCAATCACCATGAACTTGCCAGGTGTTTGATTCCAATCACCATGAACTTGTCAGTTGTTTGATTCCAATCACCATGAACTTGCCAGGTGTTTGATTCCAATCACCATGAACTTGTCAGGTGTTTGATTCCAATCACCGTGAATTTGTCAGGTGTTTGATTCCAATCACCATGAACTTGTCAGGTGTTTGATTCCAATCTCCATGAACTTGCCAGGTGTTTGATTCCAATCACCATGAACTTGCCAGGTGTTTGATTCCAATCACCATGAACTTGCCAGGTGTTTGATTCCAATCACCATGAACTTGTCAGTTGTTTGATTCCAATCACCATGAACTTGTCAGGTGTTTGATTCCAATCACCATGAACTTGTCAGGTGTTTGATTCCAATCTCCATGAACTTGCCAGGTGTTTGATTGCAATCACCATGAACTTGTCAGGTGTTTGATTCCAATCACTATGAACTTGTCAGGTGTTTGATTCCAATCACGATGAACTTGTCAGGTGTTTGATTCCAATCACCATGAACTTGCCAGGTGTTTGATTCCAATCACCATGAACTTGCCAGGTGTTTGATTCAAATCCCCATGAACCTGCCAGGTGTTTGATTCCAATCACCATGAACTTGTCAGGTGTTTGATTCCAATCACCATAAACCTGTCAGGTGTTTGATTCCAATGACCATTAACTTGTCAGGTGTTTGATTCCAATCACCATGAACTTGTCAGGTGTTTGATTCCAATCACCATGAACCTGTCAGGTGTTGGATTCCAATCATCATAAACTTGTCAGGTGTTTGATTCCAATCACCATGAACTTGTCAGGTGTTTGATTCCAATCACCGTGAACTTGTCAGGTGTTTGATTCCAATCACCGTGAACTTGTCAGGTGTTTGATTCCAATCACCGTGAACTTGTCAGGTGTTTGATTCCAATCACCGTGAACTTGTGAGGTGTTTGATTCCAATCACCATGAACTTGTCAGGTGTTTGATTCCAATCTCCATGAACTTGCCAGGTGTTTGATTCCAATCTCCATGAACTTGCCAGGTGTTTGATTCCAATCACCATGAACTTGTCAGGTGTTTGATTCCAATCACCATTAACTTGTCAGGTGTTTGATTCCAATCACCATGAACTTGCCAGGTGTTTGATTCCAATCACCGTGAACTTGTCAGGTGTTTGATTCTAATCACCATGAACCTGTCAGGTGTTGGATTCCAATCATCATAAACTTATCAGGTGTTTGATTCCAATCACCATGAACTTGCCAGGTGTTTGATTCCAATCACCGTGAACTTGTCAGGTGTTTGATTCCAATCACCGTGAACTTGTCAGGTGTTTGATTCCAATCACCATTAACTTGCCAGGTGTTTGATTCCAATCACCGTGAACTTGTGAGGTGTTTGATTCCAATCTCCATGAACTTGCCAGGTGTATGATTCCAATCACCGTGAACATGTCAGGTGTTTGATTCCAATTACCATAAACTTGCCAGGTGTTTGATTCCAATCACCAAGAACTTGTCAGGTGTTTGATTCCAATCACCATGAACTTGCCAGGTGTTTGAATCCAATCACTGTGAACTTGTCAGGTGTTTGATTCCAATCACCGTGAACTTGTCAGGTGTTTGATTCCAATCACCATAAACTTGCCAGGTGTTTCATTCCAATCACCATAAACTTGCCAGGTGTTTGATTCCAATCACCGTGAACTTGCCAGGTGTTTGATTCAACTCACCGTGAACTTGTCAGGTGTTTGATTCCAATCACCATGAACTTGCCAGGTGTTTGATTCCAATCACCATGAACTTGTCAGGTGTTTGATTCCAATCACCATGAACTTGCTAGGTGTTTGATTCCAATCACCATGAACTTGTCAGGTGTTTGATTCCAATCACCATGAACTTGGCAGGTGTTTGATTCCAATCACCATGAACCTGCCAGGTGTTTGATTCCAATCACCATGAACTTGTCAGGTGTTTGATTCCAATCTCCATAAACTTGCCAGGTGTTTGATTCCAATCACCATGAACTTGTCAGGTGTTTGATTCCAATCACCGTGAACTTGCCAGGTGTTTGATTACAATCACCATGAACTTGTCAGGTGTTTGATTTCAATCACCATAAACTTGCCAGGTGTTTGATTCCAATCACCATGAACTTGCCAGGTGTTTGATTCCAATCACCATGAACTTGTCAGGTGTTTGATTCCAATCACCATAAACTTGCCAGGTGTTTGATTCCAATCACCGTGAACTTGTCAGGTGTTTGATTCCAATCACCATAAACTTGCCAGGTGTTTGATTCCAATCACCATGAACTTGCCAGGTGTTTGATTCCAATCACCATGAACTTGTCAGGTGTTTGATTCCAATCACCATAAACTTGCCAGGTGTTTGATTCCAATCACCGTGAACTTGCCAGGTGTTTGATTCCAATCACCATGAACTTGTCAGGTGTTTGATTCCAATCACCATAAACTTGCCAGGTGTTTGATTCCAATCACCATGAACTTGCCAGGTGTTTGATTCCAATCACCATGAACTTGTCAGGTGTTTGATTCCAATCACCATAAACTTGCCAGGTGTTTGATTCCAATCACCGTGAACTTGTCAGGTGTTTGATTCCAATCTCCATGAACTTGTCAGGTGTTTGATTCAAATCCCCATGAACCTGCCAGGTGTTTGATTCCAATCACCATGAACTTGTCAGGTGTTTGATTCCAATCACCATAAACCTGTCAGGTGTTTGATTCCAATGACCATTAACTTGTCCGGTGTTTGATTCCAATCACCATGAACTTGTCAGGTGTTTGATTCCAATCACCATGAACCTGTCAGGTGTTGGATTCCAATCATCATAAACTTGTCAGGTGTTTGATTCCAATCACCATGAACTTGTCAGGTGTTTGATTCCAATCACCGTGAACTTGTCAGGTGTTTGATTCCAATCACCGTGAACTTGTCAGGTGTTTGATTCCAATGACCATTAACTTGCCAGGTGTTTGATTCCAATCACCGTGAACTTGTGAGGTGTTTGATTCCAATCACCATGAACTTGTCAGGTGTTTGATTCCAATCTCCATGAACTTGCCAGGTGTTTGATTGCAATCACCATGAACTTGTCAGGTGTTTGATTCCAATCACCATTAACTTGTCAGGTGTTTGATTCCAATCACCATGAACTTGCCAGGTGTTTGATTCCAATCACCGTGAACTTGTCAGGTGTTTGATTCTAATCACCATGAACCTGTCAGGTGTTGGATTCCAATCATCATAAACTTGTCAGGTGTTTGATTCCAATGCCCATGAACTTGCCAGGTATTTGATTCCAATCACCGTGAACTTGTCAGGTGTTTGATTCCAATCACCGTGAACTTGTCAGGTGTTTGATTCCAATCACCATTAACTTGCCAGGTGTTTGATTCCAATCACCATGAACTTGTGAGGTGTTTGATTCCAATCTCCATGAACTTGCCAGGTGTATGATTCCAATCACCGTGAACATGTCAGGTGTTTGATTCCAATTACCATAAACTTGCCAGGTGTTTGATTCCAATCACCAAGAACTTGTCAGGTGTTTGATTCCAATCACCATGAACTTGCCAGGTGTTTGATTCCAATCACCGTGAACTTGTCAGGTGTTTGATTCCAATCACCGTGAACTTGTCAGGTGTTTGATTCCAATCACCATAAACTTGCCAGGTGTTTCATTCCAATCATCATAAACTTGCCAGGTGTTTGATTCCAATCACCATGAACTTGTCAGGTGTTTGATTCCAATCACCATGAACTTGACAGGTGTTTGATTCCAATCACCGTGAACTTGTGAGGTGTTTGATTCCAATCACAATGAACTTGTCAGGTGTTTGATTCCAATCACCATGAACTTGACAGGTGTTTGATTCAACTCACCGTGAACTTGTGAGGTGTTTGATTCCAATCACCGTGAACTTGTCAGGTGTTTGATTACAATCACCATGAACTTGCCAGGTGTTTGATTCCAATCACCGTGAATTTGTCAGGTGTTTGATTCCAATCACCATGAACTTGTCAGGTGTTTGATTCCAATCTCCATGAACTTGCCAGGTGTTTGATTCCAATCACCATGAACTTGCCAGGTGTTTGATTCCAATCACCATGAACTTGCCAGGTGTTTGATTCCAATCACCATGAACTTGTCAGGTGTTTGATTCCAATCACCGTGAATTTGTCAGGTGTTTGATTCCAATCACCATGAACTTGTCAGGTGTTTGATTCCAATCTCCATGAACTTGCCAGGTGTTTGATTCCAATCACCATGAACTTGCCAGGTGTTTGATTCCAATCACCATGAACTTGCCAGGTGTTTGATTCCAATCACCATGAACTTGCCAGGTGTTTGATTCCAATCACCGTGAATTTGTCAGGTGTTTGATTCCAATCACCATGAACTTGTCAGGTGTTTGATTCCAATCTCCATGAACTTGCCAGGTGTTTGATTCCAATCACCATGAACTTGCCAGGTGTTTGATTCCAATCACCATGAACTTGCCAGGTGTTTGATTCCAATCACCATGAACTTGTCAGTTGTTTGATTCCAATCACCATGAACTTGCCAGGTGTTTGATTCCAATCACCATGAACTTGTCAGGTGTTTGATTCCAATCACCGTGAATTTGTCAGGTGTTTGATTCCAATCACCATGAACTTGTCAGGTGTTTGATTCCAATCTCCATGAACTTGCCAGGTGTTTGATTCCAATCACCATGAACTTGCCAGGTGTTTGATTCCAATCACCATGAACTTGCCAGGTGTTTGATTCCAATCACCATGAACTTGTCAGTTGTTTGATTCCAATCACCATGAACTTGTCAGGTGTTTGATTCCAATCACCATGAACTTGTCAGGTGTTTGATTCCAATCTCCATGAACTTGCCAGGTGTTTGATTGCAATCACCATGAACTTGTCAGGTGTTTGATTCCAATCACTATGAACTTGTCAGGTGTTTGATTCCAATCACGATGAACTTGTCAGGTGTTTGATTCCAATCACCATGAACTTGCCAGGTGTTTGATTCCAATCACCATGAACTTGCCAGGTGTTTGATTCAAATCCCCATGAACCTGCCAGGTGTTTGATTCCAATCACCATGAACTTGTCAGGTGTTTGATTCCAATCACCATAAACCTGTCAGGTGTTTGATTCCAATGACCATTAACTTGTCAGGTGTTTGATTCCAATCACCATGAACTTGTCAGGTGTTTGATTCCAATCACCATGAACCTGTCAGGTGTTGGATTCCAATCATCATAAACTTGTCAGGTGTTTGATTCCAATCACCATGAACTTGTCAGGTGTTTGATTCCAATCACCGTGAACTTGTCAGGTGTTTGATTCCAATCACCGTGAACTTGTCAGGTGTTTGATTCCAATCACCGTGAACTTGTCAGGTGTTTGATTCCAATCACCGTGAACTTGTGAGGTGTTTGATTCCAATCACCATGAACTTGTCAGGTGTTTGATTCCAATCTCCATGAACTTGCCAGGTGTTTGATTCCAATCTCCATGAACTTGCCAGGTGTTTGATTCCAATCACCATGAACTTGTCAGGTGTTTGATTCCAATCACCATTAACTTGTCAGGTGTTTGATTCCAATCACCATGAACTTGCCAGGTGTTTGATTCCAATCACCGTGAACTTGTCAGGTGTTTGATTCTAATCACCATGAACCTGTCAGGTGTTGGATTCCAATCATCATAAACTTGTCAGGTGTTTGATTCCAATCACCATGAACTTGCCAGGTGTTTGATTCCAATCACCGTGAACTTGTCAGGTGTTTGATTCCAATCACCGTGAACTTGTCAGGTGTTTGATTCCAATCACCATTAACTTGCCAGGTGTTTGATTCCAATCACCGTGAACTTGTGAGGTGTTTGATTCCAATCTCCATGAACTTGCCAGGTGTATGATTCCAATCACCGTGAACATGTCAGTTGTTTGATTCCAATTACCATAAACTTGCCAGGTGTTTGATTCCAATCACCAAGAACTTGTCAGGTGTTTGATTCCAATCACCATGAACTTGCCAGGTGTTTGAATCCAATCACTGTGAACTTGTCAGGTGTTTGATTCCAATCACCGTGAACTTGTCAGGTGTTTGATTCCAATCACCATAAACTTGCCAGGTGTTTCATTCCAATCACCATAAACTTGCCAGGTGTTTGATTCCAATCACCATGAACTTGTCAGGTGTTTGATTCCAATCACCATGAACTTGACAGGTGTTTGATTACAATCACCATGAACTTGCCAGGTGTTTGATTCCAATCACCGTGAATTTGTCAGGTGTTTGATTCCAATCACCATGAACTTGTCAGGTGTTTGATTCCAATCTCAATGAACTTGCCAGGTGTTTGATTCCAATCACCATGAACTTGCCAGGTGTTTGATTCCAATCACCATGAACTTGCCAGGTGTTTGATTCCAATCACCATGAACTTGTCAGGTGTTTGATTCCAATCACCATGAACTTGTCAGCTGTTTGATTCCAATCACCATGAACTTGTCAGGTGTTTGATTCCAATCTCCATGAACTTGCCAGGTGTTTGATTGCAATCACCATGAACTTGTCAGGTGTTTGATTCCAATCACTATGAACTTGTCAGGTGTTTGATTCCAATCACGATGAACTTGTCAGGTGTTTGATTCCAATCACCATGAACTTGCCAGGTGTTTGATTCCAATCACCATGAACTTGTCAGGTGTTTGATTCCAATCACCATGAACCTGTCAGGTGTTTGATTCCAATCACCATGAACTTGTCAGGTGTTTGATTCCAATCACCATGAACTTGTCAGGTGTTTGATTCCAATCACCATGAACTTGCCAGGTGTTTGATTCCAATCACCATGAACTTGTCAGGTGTTTGATTTCAATCACCATGAACTTGTCAGGTGTTTGATTCCAGTCACCATAAACTTGGCAGGTGTTTGATTCCAATCACCATGAACTTGTCAGGTGTTTGATTCCAATCACCATGAACTTGTCAGGTGTTTGATTCCAATCACCATGAACTTGCCAGGTGTTTGATTCCAATCACCATGAACTTGTCAGGTGTTTGATTCCAATCACCATGAACTTGTCAGGTGTTTGATTCCAATCACCATAAACTTGGCAGGTGTTTGATTCCAATCACCATAAACTTGCCAGGTGTTTGATTCCAATCACCATGAACTTGTCAGGTGTTTGATTCCAATCACCATGAACTTGTCAGGTGTTTGATTCCAATCACCATGAACTTGTCAGGTGTTTTTTTTTGTTTTTTGTTTTTTGTTTTTTTTGAATACTGAATCGAGGCTCGTGAAAGAGCTAACATTTATTTCACAAACAAATCAACCAGACAAACAAAATATACAAAAAGAGGGAGCGGAAGACAAGATGGGGAGAGAAGGGGAAGCACACAACCACAACATTTGAGAGCAGGGAGAAGTGTGGGAGGGAGAGGGCTTGGGGGCAGGAGGCGTGGGAAGGGGAGGGGGGGGGGGGAGAGGTATAAAACACAAGGGGACCGAAATTAGCGGGGGTAGAAAAGATCAAGGTTTTGGATGGGGGAGGATAAGAGATGGTGGTGAACAGCTGTTTTGAAGACCTGGAGGGTGGAGTGGGATTGAAGAGAGTGAGGGAGTTTGTGTCAGGTGTTTGATTGTCAGGTGTTTGTGTCAGGTGTTGACCATGAACTTGTCAGGTGTTTGATTCCAATCACCATAAACTTGGCAGGTGTTTGATTCCAATCACCATAAACTTGGCAGGTGTTTGATTCCAATCACCATGAACTTGTCAGGTGTTTGATTCCAATCACCATGAACTTGTCAGGTGTTTGATTCCAATCACCATGAACTTGCCAGGTGTTTGATTCCAATCACCATGAACTTGTCAGGTGTTTGATTCCAATCACCATGAACTTGTCAGGTGTTTGATTCCAATCTCCATGAACTTGTCAGGTGTTTGATTCCTATATCCATGAACTTGTCAGGTGTTTGATTCAAATCACCATGAACCTGCCAGGTGTTGGATTCCAATCATCATAAACTTGTCAGGTGTTTGATTCCAATCACCATGAACTTGCCAGGTGTTTGATTCCAATCACCGTGAACTTGTCAGGTGTTTGATTCCAATCACCGTGAACTTGTCAGGTGTTTGATTCCAATCACTGTGAACATGTCAGGTGTTTGATTCCAATCTCCATGAACTTGCCAGGTGTTTGATTCCAATCACCAATAACTTGTCAGGTGTTTGATTCCAATCACCATGAACTTGTCAGGTGTTTGATTCCAATCACCATAAACGTGCCAGGTGTTTGATTCCAATCACCAAGAACTTGTCAGGTGTTTGATTCCAATCACCATAAACTTGCCAGGTGTTTGATTCCAATCACCATGAACTTGTCAGGTGTTTGATTCCAATCACCATGAACTTGTCAGTTGTTTGATTCCAATCACCATGAACTTGTCAGGTGTTTGATTCCAATCACCATGAACTTGTCAGGTGTTTGATTCAAATCACCATGAACTTGTCAGTTGTTTGATTCCAATCACCATGAACTTGTCAGGTGTTTGATTCCAATCACCATAAACTTGTCAGTTGTTTGATTCCAATCACCATGAACTTGTCAGGTGTTTGATTCCAATCACCATGAACTTGTCAGGTGTTTGATTCCAATCACCATAAACTTGTCAGTTGTTTGATTCCAATCACCATGAACTTGTCAGGTGTTTGATTCCAATCACCATTAACTTGTCCGGTGTTTGATTCCAATCTCCATAAACTTGTCAGTTGTTTGATTCCAATCACCATGAACTTGTCAGGTGTTTGATTCCAATCACAATGAACTTGTCAGGTGTTTGATTCCAATCACCATGAACTTGTCAGGTGTTTGATTCCAATCACCATGAACTTGTCAGTTGTTTGATTCCAATCACCATGAACTTGTCAGGTGTTTGATTCCAATCACCATGAACTTGTCAGGTGTTTGATTCAAATCACCATGAACTTGTCAGTTGTTTGATTCCAATCACCATGAACTTGTCAGGTGTTTGATTCCAATCACCATAAACTTGTCAGTTGTTTGATTCCAATCACCATGAACTTGTCAGGTGTTTGATTCCAATCACCATGAACTTGTCAGGTGTTTGATTCCAATCACCATAAACTTGTCAGTTGTTTGATTCCAATCACCATGAACTTGTCAGGTGTTTGATTCCAATCACCATTAACTTGTCCGGTGTTTGATTCCAATCTCCATAAACTTGTCAGTTGTTTGATTCCAATCACCATGAACTTGTCAGGTGTTTGATTCCAATCACAATGAACTTGTCAGGTGTTTGATTCCAATCACCATGAACTTGTCAGGTGTTTGATTCCAATCACCATGAACTTGTCAGTTGTTTGATTCCAATCACCATGAACTTGTCAGGTGTTTGATTCCAATCACCATGAACTTGTCAGGTGTTTGATTCCAATCACCATGAACTTGTCAGTTGTTTGATTCCAATCACCATGAACTTGTCAGTTATTTGATTCCAATCACCATGAACTTGTCAGTTATTTGATTCCAATCACCATAAACTTGTCAGTTGTTTGTTTCCAATCACCATGAACTTGTCAGGTGTTTGATTCCAATCACCATGAACGTGTCAGGTGTTTGATTCCAATCACCATGAACTTGCCAGGTGTTTGATTCCAATCACCATGAACTTGTCAGTTGTTTGTTTCCAATCACCATGAACGTGTCAGGTGTTTGATTCCAATCACCATGAACTTGCCAGGTGTTTGATTCCAATCACCATGAACTTGCCAGGTGTTTGATTCCAATCACCATGAACTTGTCCGGTGTTTGATTCCAATCACCATGAACTTGTCAGGTGTTTGATTCCAATCACCATGAACCTGTCAGGTGTTGGATTCCAATCATCATAAACTTGTCAGGTGTTTGATTCCAATCACCATGAACTTGCCAGGTGTTTGATTCCAATCACCGTGAACTTGTCAGGTGTTTGATTCCAATCACCGTGAACTTGTCAGGTGTTTGATTCCAATCACCATTAACTTGCCAGGTGTTTGATTCCAATCACCGTGAACTTGTGAGGTGTTTGATTCCAATCACCATGAACTTGTCAGGTGTTTGATTCCAATCTCCATGAACTTGCCAGGTGTTTGATTCCAATCACCATGAACTTGTCAGGTGTTTGATTCCAATCACCATTAACTTGTCAGGTGTTTGATTCCAATCACCATGAACTTGCCAGGTGTTTGATTCCAATCACCATGAACTTGTCAGGTGTTTGATTCCAATCTCCATGAACTTGCCAGGTGTTTGATTCCAATCACCATGAACTTGTCAGGTGTTTGATTCCAATCACCATGAACTTGTCACGTGTTTGAATCCAATCACCATGAACTTGTCAGGTGTTTGATTCCAATCACCATGAACTTGTCAGGTGTTTGATTCCAATCTCCATAAACTTGTCAGTTGTTTGATTCCAATCACCATGAACTTGTCAGGTGTTTGATGCCAATCACCATGAACTTGTCAGGTGTTTGATTCCAATCTCCATAAACTTGTCAGTTGTTTGATTCCAATCACCATAAACTTGTCAGTTGTTTGATTCCAATCACCATGAACTTGTCAGGTGTTTGATTACAATCACCATGAACTTGTCAGGTGTTTGATTCCAATCACCATAAACTTGTCAGTTGTTTGATTCTAATCTCCATAAACTTGTCAGTTGTTTGATTCCAATCACCATGAACTTGTCAGTTGTTTGATTCCAATCACCATGAACTTGTCAGGTGTTTGATTCCAATCACCATGAACTTGTCAGGTGTTTGATTCCAATCACCATGAACTTGTCAGGTGTTTGATTCCAATCACCATGAACTTGTCAGTTGTTTGATTCCAATCACCATGAACTTGTCAGGTGTTTGATTCCAATCACCATGAACTTGTCAGGTGTTTGATTCCAATCACCATGAACTTGTCAGTTGTTTGATTCCAATCACCATGAACTTGTCAGTTATTTGATTCCAATCACCATGAACTTGTCAGTTATTTGATTCCAATCACCATAAACTTGTCAGTTGTTTGATTCCAATCACCATGAACTTGTCAGGTGTTTGATTCCAATCACCATGAACTTGTCAGGTGTTTGATTCCAATCACCATGAACTTGTCTGGTGTTTGATTGCAATCACCATGAACTTGTCAGGTGTTTGATTCCAATCTCCATGAACTTGTCAGGTGTTTGATTCCAATCACCATGAACTTGTCAGGTGTTTGATTCCAATCACCATGAACTTGTCAGTTGTTTGATTCCAATCACCAAGAACTTGTCAGTTGTTTGATTCCAATCACCATAAACTTGTCAGGTGTTTGATTCCAATCACCATGAACTTGTCAGGTGTTTGATTCCAATCACCATGAACTTGTCAGTTGTTTGATTCCAATCACCATGAACTTGTCAGGTGTTTGATTCCAATCATCATGAACTTGTCAGGTGTTTGATTCCAATCACTATGAACTTGTCAGGTGTTTGATTCCAATAAGCATTAATTTGTCCATGTGATTCCATGACACCATTTCATTCAATGTCAATTCGTTCTGTGTTCCAAGCAACGATGTTGCATTTGATTCATTATCTGTTACATTGCAAGACAAAACAAACACCTTGTTTTAAGACCTACCCATTTGTTTTGTTGGTGAATGCCTTTGTGTATCTCTGCTGCCATATTTCGGAATCTCGCGGAAGTAACAAAGAAATTCCTGATTTTCCCTCTGTATTTAAATTATTATTGCAGTTGGCCCCTGACATTCGCGTTCCTGGAAAACGCCGAATGTTGGGGATATTGTTTGAATGGGTGGGGGGTGGGGCTGGTGGTGGTGAGGAGATGTGGGGAGGGCCTGCTAAATTATTTTTTTTCATCCATGGTGTCGGCTCATGGAAGAGCTATGACACAGAACAAATCAGGAACAAAGGGAACAACAGGAGAGAGGGGAAATACCAACAGCATGGCGAAGGGGGAAAATAGATGTAGACGGACAAAGAAGGGATGCAGGTAATGATGAGGGGTAAGGGAGAACGCAAGGTGTAAGCAAGATTGATACATAAGCAAAACATTTGGGAGGGGTGGGGGATGGTTTAACAGGTGTAGAAAAGATCATGATTTTGGATGGAGGATGACTTGAAATAGTGGTGAACAGCTGTCTTGAAGACCGGGAGGGCAGAATGAGAATGAAGAGAGTATGGAAGGTGGTGCCACAGGTGAGGAAAAGGAGGGATAGATGAGTGTAGGTGAGCAGTTGTTCTGGATTTATGCAGTTTCACTACGAGGGGGTTGCTGCTGGCCCATGTGCATCCTACAGATACCTGATGGGGACAAAGCACTGAGAGGGCAGAGGGTGCAAGTCTTGGCAAGGCGCTTCAGGTTTTATAGGAGAGAGATGAGTTTGAAAGCTCATTCTTGAGATTGCACAGATGTTGTTTTCTGGCTCTGCAGAGAGTAGACACACTTGGTCGTGATCTGAGGTTGGCTTCAGTTGGATTTGCCATCCAGGAGGAGAATGGAAGTTGTTTTAATGCAACCGCCTCATCACATGATTCAGAGTACTAAGAGAGGGAGGATGGGTAAGATAATTGAAGACGAGATGGGATGAATCTGTGCATGAGAGAGAGAGAGCAGGTTTCTGTGGAAGAATTCCCAAGTTGAATTAATATCAGCGGAGGTGGACATAAGAGACCAGTACTGATATGTAAATTTTTTAAAATGAATATACATTTAAAAACCAGGAATACACAAATGTAGAAGCAGGACACATGCTATGAACTGCAAATACGCAGGGCCTGCAAATGTCGAGGTTTCCGACTGTACTGTACTTTTAATATTGCACCTCAAACTAATATTCCATGTCTTCTATGTTTATAAATGAGTCAAGCAAATAATTTAACCTCCTACCTCCTCTTAAATTAATTAAATTAGACAATAAACAAAGATTTTATCACATCTTGGACTCGTAAAACCTTCACCGTTTTAGATCTACCTTTGTTTTTGTCATGTTGCTTTGTTTCTTATGAATCCAGGTGCCATTGTTGACTCTGATAAGCACTCGGGGGAAACACCATTCAAGAATCACATCATGTCACACAGGAGAATAATATCATACCTCGGACAATAATCTACAATCTGTCCAGAAATGACCGTTCCAAATTCAAACTGTAATAATAATAAAAAGAAATGAGATATAACGACGCAGTTTGAAGCATGTGAAAGAACATTTCTGAAAGTTTTATTGCTTTTTCATTTCCAGGTGTCCCCTGTGACACAGGACGTCACATTTACTACAAATGGCATCCTCTCAAGAAAAAAGTGCAATATGTTGCCTGGTTTATAGAGACCAAATGAGCTGCATAGCTGAATCAGTCAAATCAAGTGACTAAAGGCTTTACCATCCTTTGAATTCTCCCACCATTTTTCCCTTTTGAATTCCCCAACTGCCATCCTTCCATTTGAATTCTCCACAATTGCCATTCCTCCCATCAGTTTCCCGCTTTATTGCTCATTGCCTGTGTGTGTAATAAATTCATGAAAGTGATGATTTGTGTCTTGACTTATCCTGTTTGGGTTTGATTTGGGATAGTGCTCCTGGGACGACTGGTCCGAGTACAGAATCGCAGTGGTAGCTCATAGAGAGCGGCATGTGGCATTGGTTCGCTCGGCCAATTTAGTAACCACCACGTCGTCGCCACCATGGTTCACCATCTGCTTCGTTCATCTCACAGCTACGGTAAACCGACATTGGGTGTGACGATCCGGACAGAGGTGAGCGTTGCAGTCGACGGTGTTCATTGTCTTTTTTATGGAGATGCTCCGGGATCGGAGTTATCCGCCTGCATACCCACCCTGATATATATACTGTTGCAGTTTTGAGAACCCACACAGGTAACATCATTAAAGGTTAAAGGTTGCACCGCATAGTTAGGCCACAAGCAACACGTAGGTCACCTTAGGACATCAGTTAATTCATAGTATGTGTTTAGGATAAGGCCATTCCCAATAGTTGCATCTGCGTTGTGTAGAACAAATAAGAGTAGGCCCTGTTCGTCCATTTTGCAGCCTCCCTCCAATCGACGCCATTAAGCGCTATCCAGTCTGTACTCCATCGCCCCTTCCAGTTTGTTACACTTTGGCTGCCAGCAGCGTTTGCTGCTCTTGCTCGCCCAAACCAGCCCAAAGGCCATGAGGTAAGGCCCGAAAAAGGGGCGGAGCAAAAGGGGGGAGGTGTGGCCACGTCAAGCAGCCGTCAAAGGCGGAGCCGGTAAGCACTCACCAGCCAATCAGGGCTGAGGCGACATCGCCTGACAGGGTGTGGCTGGACATCCGAGAGGGTTCGCTGGGCGTGGCAATATAACCCTTCGCGCGAGGCCCCCACCTCAGATGAGACGTGAGTTCGCTTTTGAAGTTCTGATGGGAGAGGCGCTTGGTTCGTGTTCAGAGTTACGAGAGGGAGAGAAGCGCGCGGACAAGCCTTGATTGATTGATTGCGCTTTACAAAGGGCTGGCGCGCGGCACGCATTGCAGAGAACTGCAGCGTCGAGAAGGACTATTGTGGAAGGTGCCCATAGTGAAGAGTTTACGTGGCATTGCAGAGAACTTGGGGAAAGTGGCGTATTGTACCCCGGCGATACCGCGATACCGGGAGCGTGCATAAGGGCGCCGGTACAAGTATTATAATCGCAATATAATCGCCACCTACTGATCCCCCGATATAATTGTCCGCCTCGCGTCTACGCCACGCGGAGAGCTGCCTGCCGTCTTCCACCATCTGCACGGGACGAGTCGGGGACCGGACGAGCTGTGGACCCTCAACCCGACCATCTACGAACCCCGTGTGAGTGAGCCTGAGAGTGAGTCTGAGAGTGAACAGGCCCGTGTCCAGGGATAAGTATAAGACTGTTTAAGGCTGCCCTGTGTACCTGCTTCTTCCTCTTTCCTGTAAATTCTTTCTGTTCCTTCCTCTTCTTATTTGTACAAATTGTAATAAATCACCTGTTCTTCCTGGTTTCCTCTCAATTCGACCGTATCAGTCTTTTCCTCAATTGGGTAAGCGTGGCACGATTAAGAACCGCTCAAATCGGGTTTAGTACCTGTTAACGGCCCGAATCGCGGCTCGCTTCGCTCGGCGTGTCCACTAATGCCGTGGTTCGGGTGGGGTTATTTTCCTTGCTTCACGGCCGGTGTTAGTACTTAGGTAATAGGACTAATTCGACCAACAACCCTATTTAACACCGACCGGAAGGAACGTGATAGCCTCGGGATCGTGTCGGCTAGTAAAAGGACAAGGGGATTAATCCCCCCTTGATAAGGGGAAGGCCGACATCGGAGATCCGCAACAATTGGTGTCAGGAGTGGGATTTGGAACCCGAACCAAAATTTTTATCTTTTGGACAAATTTGGTCAAAATGACGGGCAACCCAAATTTAGCATTAACATCTAAATTTTAAATCGTGCCATGGATAATCAAGGCGGTCGGATGCCGGTGGGGGGAAAATGAGGGAGTAGAGGGAGGGTTAGAATCAACCCAGGACCCCAGGGAAGAATGGGAGCAATTGGCAATGGAAGAGGAAATTGGAGAGGGTGCAGCAGCAGGGGTTGCACGCGAACAAAATGGCGGCGCCTCGCACATGGCGGCGAGGGCCGCGCCCGCTGCGATAATGCGGGTGGGCAACATGCAAGCCTTCATGGTGCAGCTCATGAATGAAATGAATAAAATGAATGGCAAATTAGACACCCAAAAGGACGAGACGAAAGGCCTGGGAAACCAAATTGGGGAATTGAGAAATGATGTGGGAAACCAAATTGGGGATTGAGTAAGGAGATGGGAGAAATGAGGGCCGATAGTGAGCGAATGGAAAACAGAATGGGGGAGCAATTGGGAAATCAAATTGGGGGATTGAGAAATGATGTGGGAAATCAAATTGGGGGGGTTAGAAAGCAAATTGTGGGGATTCGAAAGCCAATTTTGGGGCCAATTGAAGGACGTAGGTGGCCACATGGGAGAAATGAATGAGGGGTTAACGGGGTTTGGAAAACATGATGGCCACCCGAGAAAATCAAATGAAAGGAATGAAGGACGGGTTAACGGGGTTTGGAACCAGAATAGGTGGCCAAATAAAAACAATGGGGAAGAACATTGACTGCAGGTCGAGCGGGAAAGGCACAGTGGTACGCGACGAGGGAATGCGATTTGAGAAGCGCGGGGAAAGCGAGGTGGAGCAAAGCACAGCTGGGTGGGACCGGGGTAGAAATCGCGACACGGGGTATAGAGAAGCCGACGGCCGCTGAATTGGAAAATTTTATTTTATGTGCGCCAGCGGTCGTCGAGCTGAATAAGGAAAAAGAAATTATAGTTGCAATCGGGGTTAAGGAGACGGCAGAAGCAGAAATCAAATCGGAGGAAAAGATGGAATTTGTGCAAAGTCCGTGTTCGCATCATGATGCCGTACTTGCTAACCCCAATGGAAGTTTGCAGTTGGTGCAGGAGAGGAGGATCCCGAAGTTAAGCAGGATTGTGTATGGCGCGAAAAGGTTTGGCGCGAACGTGTTTGGCGCGAAAGGATTTTTCACGCGCTTGGGATCCCGACGTCACCCGGGCGCTTGTGGAAGGTCCGTGGTGCGCGGTGTGAAAGTGCATGGCGCGCGTGTGCAAACGGCGTCGGAGCGTGAGTATGAAACCGAGAGTGAGGGAGAATGCACAATGGAGTGTATGTGTGAGAGTGAGTGCGACACAGAGTGTGAGATGGATGGAGAGAGTGTGCGAGGATGCACACCGGAGCGTGTTGTAAAGCGTGTGCAGGAGTGCACACCGGAGCGCATGATTGGGTGTGCGACCAGAGAGTGCACACCCGTGGGTAGGTGTGCGCTGAGTGGGTGTATGCAGGAGTGCACACCCATGGTAGTTACAGAGGATGTAACGGAGTGTGCGAGTAGGATGAGTGTGCCAGAATGTGCGCCAGAGAAGTGTCTAATGGAGTGTGCGAGCAGCGAGTGGTGTGCACCTGAGTGTGGAATGGAGGAGTGTGCACGAGAGCGTGCGGTGGCAGAGTTAACGGAGTGTATGGGATGTGCGAGTGAGAAAAGGGTCGCGTGTGGATGTGAGAATGCGATCCAAGCATCGACGCAGACCGGGGCAGCATTCAGGCTGACGGATAGCCGACGCGAGCTCTCGGGGCGTGGTGCACTTTGTGTGCTGCGGGAGCCGGCGGGGATCGTTGCCACGGCGGTTTCGCAGGGACCGCCGTGCACGATTCGGGCCGGGCCCCGCCCTGTATGGTCGGTGCCGCGCCTTCGAGGGCAAGGCGAACGGCATGATTCCGGGGGGGGTCGGCCAGGTTGGACCTTCACCCCTGGCGGGCGTGGTGCTCCGGCCGGGGGAGGTTGGGTCATCGTGCCGGAGACCGAAGGGCTCCGCGCCGAGATGGTGCCTGGAACCTCGGTCCGAGTATGCCTCCTCCCCAGAATCGAAAATGCCGGACGGACCCAACCAACAGGAGACTGACCATCCGCATACATTGCTCGGTGTTTCGAAGCCGAGCTGTAAAAATGTATTTCCGCACCGAGAGGCTCGAGAGTAGTAGACAAATGGCGATAGTGATAGCGAATGGTAGTTGTACCATTCACATTTGGGGCACATGAGCTTTAGGTTTATGGGTTTTGGCAGTGTAAACTAGCTCGGGTGGGCTAGGATAATTGTTAGGGATCTAGAAAAATGACAGTAGGAGACTGAGATTTAAGTAGAGACATTGTACAAGTAGTGGGGACGTAGAGAGATTAGATGGATGGTAATGACGAGGGATGTGCTTAGTATAAGGGATGACAGGGAAAGCACTAGTATTAGAAGGAAGTAGTTAGATAGATGATGCTGTGTGTATGAGCTTGAGGATGCGCTTTAGGCGCAAATGAGGCATTGTGAATGAGATTCTTGGTGGTGGGCGTGAGGAAATGAGGCAATGCTCGTGAATGATGTGTGTGTGTGAAAGTGTATGAGTAGAGCATTGTGGACAAGTGTAATGGTGTGGAGTGAGTAGTGTGGAGTGGGTGTGTGGAATGAGTGGTGTGGAGTGCATGGTGCGAAGGAGTGGATGGGGGGAGATGGACCCCTTCACGAGTACCCGGGGAGGGTAGTGTTTAAAGTTAGGTAGAGGGAGTAGGTAAATTGTTTGGATATTGACATCTGTGGTGCAGATAGTAGCAATGTGGTGCTTAGAGGGGTGCATAAGTAAGTGGAATGGCTGGGTGTGTGAGCTTAATTGGTAAGTATGGTTATTGGGGCACTCCGCCACTGGTAGTCTGTTGGCCAAGTGAGGCCACAGGTAGGCTCTGGGAGCCAGGTAGAGTTCAGTTAGAGTTCAGCGGGACCCGAGGATCCGAGGAGAGGACCCGGGTAGCCCAATGCGAGAGGGGGCATTAGTGGGGTGAGAGAGCCAGGAGGGCCTTCCCCAAGTTAGGGTAGTCACAGGAGCTAGGCAAGCTCGGGTGGCGACTTCAGTGGCGGAGGTGCACAGGTAGGTAGACCTGCTGGTAGAGCCACACGACCCAGCCCCGAAATTGTGCGAGGGCACAGTGTGAAAAAAATGGGGGAGTGAGACCCCAAATTGGAAAGGCACCACAGGATGGTCAATGCGAATTGGTTTTTAGAACCGCATAGTTTAAAGTTGCCAATTGGCAGGGCAAGACCCCGGGTAGTTTTAAGAGTTAATGTCAATTAGAAGGATAGTTAGGAATTCAGAAATCTCTTCGCACCATCCGCATCCACTCACCAAGGTGACAGGATTCCACACCAGGTTTTTGCAGATATTTGGAATGTTAGACGCATCTTGACATGGGTGGGACATTGTGTGTGATTCCATCCCTTCCTTCTTGGGAGGGATTGGAGACGAATTTGGTTTAGGGGAGATATGGGAGACGAGACGGTAGAGACGAATTTGTAAATTGTGTAAATACGGGGAAGGGCAAGGGTAGAGTAGGTGACATGGGGGGTGACATACGAGTAGGGACGAGCTTTCTCCGCTCGCTCTCCCGCGCCCCTCTTATCGCATTACCTTGCATTGTGTGTACCCTTGCGCCCTTGCCCCCGCTAACCTCTGCTTTGTCTTACTCCCCACTCATGGACCCATGGTCTTTTGTTGAGGGGAGTGTGCAGGTGTCCTGAGCCATGCGGCCGCACTCTGCGCTGCACCCTGCTGCCTGCACTGATGCACCATATGGACCACACGTTCTGTGGCCTGGCACCTTTGCTGGAGCAGACCATTGCTGCCAGCACTATCTTGCCTTGCGGACCACTGTTCTTAAGTGGCGCACATGCCATGCAGTCGGACCACCTAAGCTGGCCCTGCTGGCCAAAATAAAAAGCGGACACGGTTTGTGCCTTTTTATTAAACTTTGGTGTGCCCGGACAAGAAGACATCAAGTCTAACGATGGCACACCGAAGAACATGAAGCCAGAAGATACAACAGCCCATCAGTCAAGCACAAGGCATCACCCAGGATTTTGAAATGTTTTTGTGCATTTTTGGTGATGGGGCTTTTCATGCATTTTGTTTATTTTTGTGCATATGGGTATGGTGTATTGGTGCAGTGCAGTGCAATTGGTGTTTCCTCTTCTCAAAACATCCTTCTTTCTCCCACAAAAGACAGGTCCTGGGTTGTAGTTTTGTAAATAATTAGTGTCTTGTAAATAACATGCTCCCCACCGGCTTTATGTATAGTTTGAGAATAATTCCGTAATTCCGTTAATTGTGGGCGTGAGTCAGTTAGATAGTACACAGCGCAGCAGGTGGGACATATCTAGTGTTTAAAACTGTCGCACTCAGGGTAGTAGGTTAAAAGTAGAGGGAAACTACACCTAAGTGTCACACTAATTGTTAAAGAGTAGTCCTGACCCAGGTATCAGAATCGGCCGTCCTCACTGGTATGTGGTTCGGCTCGGGATGAGCCTGGCGAAAGGAGGGGTGCAGTGTTGCGGTTTTGAGAACCCACACAGGTAACATCATTAAAGGTTAAAGGTTGCACCCCATAGTTAGGCCACAAGCAACACGTAGGTCACCTTAGGACGTTAGTTATTTCATAGTACGTGTTTAGGATAAGGCCATTCCCAATAGTTGCATCTGCGTTGTGTAGAACAAATAAGAGTAGGCCCCGTTCGTCCATTTTGCAGCCTCCCTCCAATCAACGCCATTAAGTGCTATCCAGTCTGTACTCCATCGCCCCTTCCAGTTTGTTACACTTTGGCTGCCAACAGCGTTTGCTGCTCTTGCTCTCCCAAACCAGCCCAAAGGCCACGAGGTAAAGCCCGAAAAGGGGGCGGAGCGCAAGGGGGGGGGAGGTGTGGCCACATCAAGCAGCCGTCAAAGGCGGAGCCGGTAAGCACTCACCAGCCAATCAGGGCAGAGGTGACATCGCCTGACAGGGTGTGGCTGGACATTCGAGAGGGTTTGCTGGGTGTGGCAATATAACCCTGCGCGCGAGGCCCCCCACCTCAGATGAGACGTGAGTTCGCTTGTGAAGTTCTGATGGGAGAGGCGCTCGGTTCGTGTTCAGAGTTACGAGAGGGAGAGACGCACGGGGACAAGCCTTGATTGATTGATTGCGCTTTACAAAGGGCTGGCACGCGGCACGCATTGCAGAGAACTGCAGCGTCGAGAAGGACTATTGTGGAAGGCGCCCGTAGTGAAGGGTTTACATGGCATTGCGGAGGGCTTGGGGAAAGTGGCGTGTTGTACCCCGGCGATACCGGTAGCGCGCATAAGGGCACCGGTACAAGTATTATAATCGCAATATAATCGCCACCTACCGATCCCCCGATATAATTGTCCGCCTCGCGTCTACGCCACGCGGAGAGCTGCCTCTGCCGTCTTCCACCATCTGCACGGGACGAGTCGGGGACCGGACGAGCTGTGGACCCTCAACCCAACCATCTACAAACCCCGTGTGAGTGAGCCTGAGAGTGAGTCTGAGAGTGAACGGGCCCGTGCCCAGGGATAAGCATAAGACTGTATAAGGGTGCCCTGTGTACCTGCTTCTTCCTCTTCCCTGTACATTCTTTCTTTTCCTTCCTCTTCTTATTTGTACAAATTGAAATAAATCACCGGTTCTTCCTGGTTTCCTCTCAATTCGACCGTATCAGTCTTTTCCTCAATTGGGTAAGCGTGGCACGATTAAGAACCACTCGAATCGGGTTTAGTACCTGTTAACGGCTCGAATCGCGGCTCGCTTCGCTCGGCGTGTCCACTAACGCCGTGGTTCGGGTGGGGTTATTTTCCTTGCTTCACGGCCGGTGTTAGTACTTAGGTAATAGGACTAATTGGACCAACAACCCTATTTAACACCGACCGGAAGGAACGTGATAGCCTCGGGATCGCGTCGGCTAGTAAAAGGACAAGGGGAATAATCCCCCCTTGATAAGGGGAAGGCCGACGTCGGAGATCTGCAACAATACATATATTTATTTATATATATATATATATATATATATATATATATATATATATATATATATATATATATATATATATATATATACGTATATATATATATATATATATATATATATATATATATATATATATATATATATATATATATATACGTATATATACGTATATATACGTATATATATATATATATATATATATATATATATATATATATATATATATATATATATATATATATATATACATATATATATATATATATATATACATATATATTGTTGCGAATATGGCATTTGGCCTCCATATCCGCTTGTAAATATTCCCCTATTTCCCCAATACTCCCCAACTATCCCCAATCCCCCATTCCCTAGTCCCATTGCCTGTAAATAACACTCTGTAGAACCGACCGCTCCTTTTTCCCCCATTAAATGTCGTGCCCAGGTCCACCGCATCTCACGTAGACAACTTTCGGACATCTTGCTAGTTATTCTTAGTCTATGTCAGTTAAGGACTCGTTTCCATTAATTCTGACTCTTCGTTGCACCAGAATGTGATCGTATGGCACCAGTAGTGAGTTTAGGACCTCCCCTTACCTCCTCCCATCTTCCCCACAACAACTACAACAACAACTACAACAACAACTACAACAACAGAGGGGCGCGGCGCGGCGTGCGGGGAGTGTGCGGCCTCACTCCGGCTCGGTTAGCCGCCATTACCCATGTGCGCCGACGGGGTTACCAAGAAGGGGCTGCCTGTCGGCCCCTCGTCAAGGGCGGAGCCGGTAACCCCCCCCCCGCACGCACCCAATGAGAAGCAACGGGCCGATTCCATCTGGGGCGGAGCTAACGAGCCGAGGGCGTGTCACTCCCCGCCGGATATACGCAGCCACTGACCGGACGTGACGTGAGATGCGCCCCGAGCTTGAAGAAGAGCCAGTCACGACCTTCTAGCGCTGAGAGAGACCTCCCGCATCTCTGGACTGGACCGGGTCGATTCTGTCCTTGAGCCAAGAGTGCACCTTGAGCCATCGACTACCCGCTTTCCTTGCCATCAATCCCCGTGTGAGTCAGTTTTTGTCCTGTTTATCTGTCGTCTGTCGGGGCTATTATAAGACCGTGTTTAAGTGCCTATCTTCCTATGCTGTCCCTCTCATTCCTGTAATCTAACCTTCCGCCATAATATAACCTCCTCCGGAGGTCTTGAGAACTGAACCCTTGGTGTCGTGTCATTTTAATCCCAGCCGTTGTGTCTTTTTCCTTCATTGACCTAGCATAGCGCGACTCGGCCAAGGTTCGAGTATAATCGGGTAAACGTGCAGGCGCGGTCATACCAAACCGCTCGGTAAACCAACATCCACAACCGCGTCTGTAACAATTGGTGTCAGGAGTGTCGGATTCGGACCTGGGACTAAATTTATTAGGCCCAAATTTTGGAACACCAATTGTACCACTAGGGTAACAATTGGTGTTGGGAGGTAGAATTCGATCCGGAGCGCGTTTCCCGCGCTCGAAATTATAACGACGAAATTCGATTGTGTTTTACCAAATATAAAAACCCGAATTTTGAAAGTCGCGCTATGGCGGATCAAGACAGCTGGGGTCCGGTAGGGGAGAGTGAGGCAGGGTCGGTCCAGGACCAAATTGAGGGACGCGAGGAGAGCGAAGCAGCGAGGGTAGCAGACGCACAAAATAGCGTCGTTGCGCCCGACGTTGCGGGGGCGCAAAATGGCGCCTCGCTGGTCACCGCGCCCGCGACCATGGCAGCGCCCCTGGTGGATTCGAACCTTTTCCTCCTGCAAATGGGGGCCCTTATGGAGAGGCTAGAAGCAAAAATGGGGGTAATGGGAAACCAATTGGGGGTAATGGGGAACCGGATGGATGCTCAGGGTGAGCGATTAGAGGGACAAATGGGGGTAATGAGGGACGAAGCGAGGGGTACCGGTGAGGGGTTAGACAATAATTTTAAGGGATTAGACAAGAAATTTGGGAAATTCGACAATAGATTAGGGGAAATACAGGAGGGGTTAACGGGGGTAGAAAACAGAATGGCCGCTCAAGAGAATCAAATGGAAGGGATGCAAAAAGGGTTAGAGGGGTTAGAAAACACCATGGAAGGCAAATTGAGGGACATGAGGGACCAAGCGGAAAGGGAAGTTAAACAAATGGGGCAGCAGATAGAGGGGGTCAGAATGGGGGTAGAAACCAAACTGGATGCTCACAGGGAGGAAATGGAGCAGATGAGGGTGGCATCTGGGCAGGAGATGCAAGTGATGGGAGAGGAGATCAGAAGAGGTGTGAGTGAGGAGGTCGGAGGAGTGCGCGAGGAGGTGAGGCACTGTGAGGAGCACATGGAGAAGGAGGTGAGAAAGGGGACTGTAAAGTTACAAGGGGGCATAGAGGACCTGACGCAGGAGGTGGAACAGCTGACGGAGGGACAAAAAGAAGTAACGGAGCAGGTTCAAAGGAACACTGCGGTATTAGGAGGATTAAAAGCGACACAGAAAGAACTAAAAGATGACTTGGTAGCGACGAAGAGGGAATGTCAGATGGTACGTGAGGGACTGACAGCGAGGTTGGACGAGGTGGTAGAGGTAATGGAGACGAAGGACCGGCAGGTGAGGACGCACATGGAAACGGTCAAGGTAGCCTTGGAGGACGAGCTTGAGGAGACGTACCGGGGAATAAAAGAGGTGAAGCAGAAATTAGAAGAAGTGGAAGAAGGGGTGAGCGAAATTAAGAAGCGACGGAGAGGGGATAAGAAAGAGATAAAAGAGGAGATAAAAGAATTGGTCCAAAGTCTGTGTTTGGATCGTGATGATGTGCTCATTAACCGGATGAGGGATTCGCAGGTGATGGAGGAGAAGCGAAGAGGAAGAGGACCCGGTGTAAGTGGTGACCAATGTGGTCGTGCGTATGATGCGCCAGGTGATTTAAGAAACTTGGGGTTCGAGATGGACCCGGGTGTTCGTGAGAGGCCGTTGGTGAAGTGTGCGACAGGTCTGGTGTGCGAAAAAGGAGGTGTGCGAGAAAGTCCGACTATGGGGTGTGTGAGGAAAAAGTGCGTGCCAAGGAGTGAGGGTGCTGGCGAGAGTGAGTCGGTCGTAGCGCGTGTGCGAGGGAGCACATGGAAGCGTGGTGTGGTAAGTGTTACAGAGGGTGTGACGGGAGAGTGTGTGCAAGAGTGTGCGCGAGAAAGGTGTGTGACGGACAGGTGCATGAGGAAAGAGTGCGCTGTCAAGAGTAAGGGTGAGTGCGCTGTCAAGAATGGAGGTGAGAGTAGTGAGAGTGACAAGGAGAGTGAGTTGGTTGTGACAGGTGAGCGAGGATGTACACCTGGGATGGAAGGATGCACACCTGGAATGGTAGAGCGTGAGTGGGAATGCACGCTGGAGTTGGTGGTGAGGCACGTGGTTGGGTGTGCGAATGAGAGCACACCTGTGATTGTCACAGAGGAGGTGACCGAGGAGGGGGCGTGAAGAGGTGTGTTGGTGAGGTGTGCGACCAACGAATGTGTGCCAAAGTGTTCGGTGGTCAGGTGTGTGACCAAGGCTGTGAGTGGAATGGGTGTACCTGGGTGTGTAAGGAAAGGTACGAGGAGCATGGAAACGGCTGGATGTGTGAGCAAGGAACGGGCTGCGGGGTGTAAGCGTCCAGGTGAAACATCGACGGTAACCGGTTTAGAGGTTAGAGCGACTTTTAGCCGAATCGGGCCCTCGGTGCGTGCTGGGCCTCGCTTTGAACGGCCGCGTCCGTGCTCCACTAGGCGGAGCGGGCAGCCCGATAGAAAGGGTCGTCATGGCGACCACTTTTTGTTGAGGCAGTCCGGCAGGTCGAGATCGGGACATTGGATGGCTCCACGCCGAGATGGTGCGTGGGATCTCGGCCCGGGTAAGCCCCCGTCCCTGCACCGAGTGCCGGACGCATCCAGCCGCTGGCGCAGAACAACCCGCATTCATGGCTTGGCTTTACGAAGCCGGGCTTTGGACAGGAATTGGCGCACCGAGAGGCATTAGTGAGTAGACTGGGTGATGAGGTTAGTGTTTTGGACCCAAAATTAGAAAAAAAACAAAATTTGGTGATTGGCAAAGGATTGGCAGTAGTGATTGGCAGATGATGGGTAGTGATTGGCCAAATTTTTTGATTTGTTGAAATTTGATGTGCAAAATTGGTAGTGAGCGATGGGCCCGGTGGGTAAGGGGGGCATCCCTGCCACCCTTCCCATGTGGGGGCAAAGGAGCAATAGCTTATGGGGTGTATGGCAGTGAAAACTAGCCCGGGTGGGTTAGGTTATATGGTAGGGATCTAGCGAAGAGATTGACATTAGGTGACGTTAAGGTTAGTTAGTGACTGATACCTGTAGTGGGGACGCAGGTAGATTAGTATGGATGATAATGACGAGGGAGCGCAATAGTTTAAAGGGACGACTGGGAAGCGCAAGTTTCAGAGGGGAGTAGTTAGCTGAGATGATGCCGTGTGTGTGAGGATTGAACAGGTGAGAATTGAACAGGTGTGATTGCACAGGTGTGCAATTGTACAGGTGTGATTGCACAGGTGTGCAACTGGACAGGTGTGTGGAGCAGTGTGTGAGTAATGAGTGTTGTGGATCAGCGCGAATGCGCTTGGGGAGAGAAGGGTGCAGGTGGCACCAGGTGTGAGAGCACAGGTGTGCAGGTACAGGTGTGTGGAGAGAGTTGGAGTAAGTGGTACGGAGTGGTGTGCATGGTGCGAAGGTGTGAATGGGGGAAGAGTGGACCCCCATCACGGATACCCGGGGCGGGTAGTGTAAGTGTTAGGTAGAGGGTACAGGTAAATTGTGGTTGGATATTGGCATCTGTGGTGCGGTTGCAGAATGGTGTTGTGAATGGGTGCATTAGTGTTGTGGAAATGGCTGGGCGTGTAGCCTGTTAGTGTGTGTAGTTGGTTGGGCACTCCACCACTGTGAGGAGGTCGGCCAGGTGAGGCCGCAGGTGGGCTCCGGGAGCCGTTAGTGTCAGTGGGGCCCGAGGATCCGGAGGACGGACCCGGGTAGCCCAGTGCCAGAGAGGGCACCGAGTGGGGAGAGCGCCAGAGGGCCTTCCCCAGGTAGTTAGGTTAGGGTAAGGAGCAGGTAAGCTCGGAGGCAACTGCAGTGGTGGGGGTGTGCAGGTGGGTAGACCCGCTGGGAGAGGTACACGTCGCGGCCCAGAAATTGTGCGAGGGCACCGGGAGATGAATCGGGGGAGTGAGACCCCAAATTGAAAAGCACCACAGTTTGGTCAATGGGCATTGGTTTTTAGAACCCATAGTGTAAGAGGGCCAATGGTTTGGCCGGAGAAAGACCCCGGGTAATGTAAAGTTGTTAAAGTCATTTAGGAAATAGTTAGGATTGATGAACCTGTCGCACCATACGCAGCCACTTACCTGAGGTGATGATGATGACTCCACACCTGTGTTTTCTTTGTTTTGTGTTGCAGGAAGTAAGGACTGCTGTTGGATTTGTGAGACGCATCACGACGTGGATGAGACATTGGGGTGATTCCATCTCTCCCTCCCTCGGAGGGACTGATGATGAATTGGTGATAGCAAATTATGATGTTGAGTTGGAGATGGCAAATTTTGATGAAAGTTGAAAATGGCAAATTTGATTGGTTAGGAGGGAGAGAAGACGAATTTGGTTTATGGGAGGAACGGGGAAGACAGTAGGGATGTTTGTTGATTTGTAAAGTAGATGTTTATGGGTAGTGTTGTGTTTTGTGGATACAGTAAGGGGTAAGGGAGGGGCCATGTAGGTTACCTGGTGGGGGGGGGGGGGGCGTACGATAGGAACGTACCTGTCTCACCTGGTTCCCATGTGCCCCAGTGTGCATCATCTTGTATTGCGTGCACTTTTGAGCCCTTACCACCTTACTCACTTGTCTGCTTCTTTTGTCTCCCACCTCCGAGGATCTGGCTTTGGGGTAGAGAGAGAGGAGAGAGAGGTGCTGGCTACGCAGTTGTGGGCCTGCACTTTCGCTGCTTGCTGCCTGGATCGATACACCATATGGACCGCAATGTTTGTGGCCACCCACAATGGACCGCAGTTCTTTTGCGGCCAAGCACCACCCATGGATGGACCTATGGGTCAACGTGGCACCTATGCCATACAAGGTGAACCACTAACAGTAGGCCCCCTGACGGCCACAATAGAGAAATGGACGCGGTTGGCGCCTTTCTTTATTTTTTTTGAAAGAGGCAAGAACACCAAGTGCACCACACGAAGGCAAGACCAGCGGCAGAACATCGGCCGGCTGCGACACCACCGGTGATTTATAAACACTTTATTGGTGCACCGGATGGTGCTGACTGTGTTATGGGGTGGTGCTTTTGATGCTTGGAAGGGGTGCTCTGCACATTATTAAAGGCCATAAGGCCACAGAGCACTCGTGGGTTGGTGTATCGATGCTGGCATGCGTGCTCTCTCTATGCATAACATCTGCATGTGTTCCTCCAAAAACAGGTCCTGGATCGTAGTGTAAATATCAGCGTAGTCTTGTAAATAATGCTCCCTACCGGCTGTATGTTTAGTTTGCGAATTCTTTCCGGATTCGGTTATCCTGTGGGTGTGTTTCTGTGAGGAGAAGGGTGCAACGTCGCAGGGGGACATATTTACTCATTTGTGAATATCTGTAAAACTGTCGCACTCAGGGTAGAGTTAATAGTAGAGGGAAGTACATCTGCGTGCCACACTAAAGTAGGTAAAAATTTATCGGGTCGGGACGCCCCGAGGGTAGAGAAGGGTGCAATGTTGCGAATATGGCATTTGGCCTCCATATCCGCTTGTAAATATTCCCCTATTTCCCCAATACTCCCCAACTATCCCCAATCCCCCATTCCCTAGTCCCATTTCCTGTAAATAACACTCTGTAGAACCGACCTTCCCCTTTTTCCCCCATTAAATGTCGTGCCCAGGTCCACCGCATCTCACGTAGACAACTTTCGGACATCTTGCTAGTTATTCTTAGTCTATGTCAGTTAAGGACTCGTTTCCATTAATTCTGACTCTTCGTTGCACCAGAATGTGATCGTATGGCACCAGTAGTGAGTTTAGGACCTCCCCTTACCTCCTCCCATCTTCCCCACAACAACTACAACAACAACTACAACAACAACTACAACAACAACTACAACAACAACTACAACAACAGAGGGGCGCGGCGCGGCGTGCGGGGAGTGTGCGTCCTCACTCCGGCTCGGTTAGCCGCCATTACCCATGTGCGCCGACGGGGTTACCAAGAAGGGGTTGCCTGTCGGCCCCTCGTCAAGGGCGGAGCCGGTAACCCCCCCGCACGCACCCAATGAGAAGCAACGGGCCGATCCCATCTGGGGCGGAGCTAACGAGCCGAGGGCGTGTCACTCCCCGCCGGATATACGCAGCCACTGACCGGACGTGACGTGAGATGCGCCCCGAGCTTGAAGAAGAGCCAGTCACGACCTTCTAGCGCTGAGAGAGACCTCCCGCATCTCTGGACTGGACCGGGTCGATTCTGTCCTTGAGCCAAGAGTGCACCTTGAGCCATCGACTACCCGCTTTCCTTGCCATCAATCCCCGTGTGAGTCAGTTTTTGTCCTGTTTATCTGTCGTCTGTCGGGGCTATTATAAGACCGTGTTTAAGTGCCTATCTTCCTATGCTGTCCCTCTCATTCCTGTAATCTAACCTTCCGCCATAATATAACCTCCTCCGGAGGTCTTGAGAACTGAACCCTTGGTGTCGTGTCATTTTAATCCCAGCCGTTGTGTCTTTTTCCTTCATTGACCTAGCATAGCGCGACTCGGCCAAGGTTCGAGTATAATCGGGTAAACGTGCAGGCGCAGTCATACCAAACCGCTCGGTAAACCAACATCCACAACCGCGTCTGTAACAATATATATATATATACATATATATACATATACATATATATACATATACATATATATATATATATATATATATATATATATATATATATATATATATATATATATATACATATATATATATACATATATATATATATATATATATATATATATATATATATATATATATATATATTGTTACAGACGTGGCTTGGATGTTATTTACCGAGCGGTTTTATGGTATGACCACGTCTGCACAAGTTACCCGATTGTGCCCGAACGTTGACTAGTCGCGCGATGCTGGCTCAATAAGAAAAAGAAGCCACCCGGCTGGATTACAATAACACAATACGACACCAATGTTTCAATTCTCAAGACCTCCGGAGGAGATTATATTCGTACGGAAAGGTCAGATTACAGGGGCTAGAGGTATAATCACAGAAAGACAGGCACTTAGACACACTCTTATATTAACCCCGGACAGACGACAGACAAACGGGACAACGGCTGACTCACACGGGGGTTGATGGCAGGAAAG
This sequence comes from Myxine glutinosa, assembly GCF_964187855.1. Lineage (NCBI taxonomy): Eukaryota > Metazoa > Chordata > Myxini > Myxiniformes > Myxinidae > Myxine > Myxine glutinosa. The sequence continues at coordinate 143,423,239 of NC_136264.1, forward strand.
CGGGTATCGATGGCTCCAGGTCCTCCTGGGCTCGGGGCAGGGTACAGTACGGTCCGGTCCGGTCCAAAGATGCGGGGAGGTATCGTCGCGCTGGGGGTGGCGGTGGCTTCTCTCTCCAAGCTGAGGCGCATCTTTCGTCACATCCGGCGCGGGGCCGCGTATATCCGGCGGGGAGTGACACGCCCTCGGCTCGTTAGCTCCGCCCCAGATGGAATCGGCACGTTGCTTCTCATTGGGTGCGTGGGGGGGTTACTGGCTCCGCCCCTGACGAGGAGCTGACAGCCAGCCCCTTCGGGGTAACGCCGTGGAGCGCATGGTCATGGCGGGTAACCGAGCCGGTGTGAGGACGCACACTCCCCGCCCCTCTGTTGTTGTAGTCGTAGTTGTAGTTGTAATTGTTGTTGTAGTTGTTGTTATTGTTGTTGTTTGGGGAAGAAGATGGGAGGAGGTATGGGAAAGGTCCTAAACTCACTACTGATGCCATATAATCACATTCTGGTGCAACGAAGAGTCATAATTAATGGAAACGAGGCCTTAACTGACATAGATTAAGAATAACTAGGAAGATGTCCGAAAGTTGTCTACGTGTGGTGCGGTGGACCTGGGCACGACATTTAATGGGGGAATAAGGGGAAGGTCGGCTCTACTGATTGTTATTTACATGCAATGGGACTAGGGAATGGGGGATTGGGGAAAGTTGGGGAGTATTGGAGAAAATAGGGGAATATTTACAAGCGGATATGGAGGCCAAATTCCATATTCGCAACATTGCACCCTTCTCTACCCTCGGGGCGTCCCGACCCGATAAATTTTTACCTACTTTAGTGTGGCACGCAATGTAGTTCCCTCTACTATTAACTCTACCCTGAGTGCGACAGTTTTACAGATATTCACAAATGAGTAAATATGTCCCCCTGCGACGTTGCACCCTTCTCCTCACAGAAACACACCCACAGGATAACCGAATCCGGAAAGAATTCTCAAACTAAACATACAGCCGGTAGGGAGCATTATTTACAAGATTACGCTGATATCTACACTACGATCCAGGACCTGTTTTTGGAGGAACACATGCAGATGTTATGCATAGAGAGAGCGCGCTTGCCAGCATCGATACACCAACCCACGAGTTCTCTGTGGCCGACGGCCTTTAATAACGTGCAGAGCACCCTTTCCCAGCATCAAAAGCACCACCCCACCACCAATCGGTGCAGTCACCATTGTTCATTGGAATAAAAATAAATTCGACAACCCCTAACCCTGCAGGTGTCTCTTGCTCTTCGTGTGGCCTTCAGTGGTGGTGTTAACTATTAGTGGTTCACCTGTATGGCATAGGTGCCACGTTGATCCATAGGTCCATCCCCGGGTGGTGCTTGGCCACAAACGAACTGCGGTCCATTGTGGGTGGCCACAAACATTGCGGTCCATATGGTGTATCGATCCCGGCAGCAAACAGCGAAAGTGCAGGCCCACAACTGCGCAGCCAGCACCTCTCTCTCCTCTCTCTCTACCCCAAAGCCAGATCCTCGGAGGTGGGAGACAAAAGAAGAAACAAGTGAGTAAGGTGGTAAGGGCGCAAAAGTGCACGCAATGTAAGGTGATGCACACTGGGGGCACATGGGAACCAGGTGAGACAGGTACGTTCCTATCGTACGCCCCCCCCCCCACCAGGTAACCTACATGGCCCCTCCCTTACCCCTTACTGTATCCACACAACACAACACTACCCATAAACATCTACTTTACAAATCAACAAACATCCCTACTGTCTTCCCCGTTCCTCCCATATACCAAATTCGTCTTCTCTCCCTCCTAACCAATCAAATTTGCCATTTTCAACTCTCATCAAAATTTGCCATCACCAATTCATCATCAGTCCCTCCTAGGGAGGGAGAGATGGAATCACCCCAATGTCTCATCCACGTCGTGATGCGTCTCACAAATCCAACAGCAATTCTCATTTCTGCAACACAAACAAAGAAAACACAGGTGTGGAGTCATCATCATCACCACAGGTAAGTGGCTGCGTATGGTGCGACAGGTTCATTAATCCTAACTATTTCCTAAATGACTTTAACAACTTTACACTACCCGGGGTCTCTCTCCGGCCAAACCATTGGCCCTCTTACACTATGGGTTCTAAAAACCAATTCCCATTGGCCAAACTGTGGTGCTTTTCAATTTGGGGTCTCACTCCCCCGATTCATCTCCCGGTGCCCTCGCACAATTTCTGGGCTGTGGCGTGTACCTCTCCCAGCGGGTCTACCCACCTGCACACCTCCACCACTGCAGTTGCCTCCGAGCTTACCTGCTCCTTACCCTAACCTAACCTAACTACCTGGGGAAGGCCCTCTCGCACTCTCCCCACTCGGTGCCCTCTCTGGCACTGGGCTACCCGGGTCCGTCCTCCGGATCCTCGGGCCCCATCCACAACTCTACCGGCTCCCAGAGCCCACCTGCGGCCTCACCTGGCCGACATCCTCACAGTGGTGGAGTGCCCAACCAACTACACACACTAACAGGCTACACGCCCAGCCATTTCCACAACACTAATGCACCCATCCACAACACCATTCTGCAACCGCACCACAGATGCCAATATCTAACCACAATTTACCTATACCCTCTACCTAACACTTACACTACCCGCCCCGGGTACTCGTGAAAGGGGTCCACTCTTCCCCCATCCACACCTTCGCACCATGCACACCACTCCGTACCACTTACTCCAACTCTCTCCACACACCTGTACTTGCACACCTGTGCTCTCACACCTGGTGCCACCTGCACCCTTCTCTCCCCAAGCGCATTCGCGCTGATCCACAACACTCATTACTCACACACTGCTCCACACACCTGTCCAGTTGCACACCTGTGCAATCACACCTGTACAATTGCACACCTGTGCAATCACACCTGTTCAATTCTCACCTGTTCAATCCTCACACACACGGCATCATCTCAGCTAACTACTCCCCTCTGAAACTTGCGCTTCCCAGTCGTCCCTTTAAACTATTGCGCTCCCTCGTCATTATCATCCATACAAATCTACCTGCGTCCCCACTACAGGTATCAGTCACTAACTAAACTTAACGTCACCTAAGGTCATCTTCTCTAGATCCCTATCAATATAACCTAACCCACCCGGGCTAGTTTTCACTGCCATACACCCCATAAGCTATTGCTCCTTTGCCCCCCACATGGGAAGGATGGTGGATTTGCCATCCCACCACATCGGGGGTCTCTCACTACCAATTTTGCACATCGAATTTCAACAAATTAAAAATTTGTCAATCACTGCCCATCATCTGCCAATCACTACTGCCAATCCCTTGCCAATCATCAAATTTTGTTTTTCTCTAATTTTGGGTCCAAAACACTAACCTCATCACCCAGTCTACTCACTAATACCTCTCGGTGCGCCAATCCCTGTCCAAAGCCCGGCTTCGTGAAGCCAAGCAATGGATGCTGGTTGTTTTGTGCCAGCGGCTGGATGCGTCCGGCACTCGGTGCAGGGACGGGGGCTTACCCGGGCCGAGATCCCACGCACCACTTCGGCGTGGAGCCATCCACTGTCCCGATCTCGACCTGCCGGCACGTCTCCACAAAACGTGGTCGCCATGACGACCCTTCCTATCCAGCTGCCCGCTCCACCTAGTGGAGCCTGGACGCGGCCGTTCAAAGCGAGGCCCGGCACGCACCGAGGGCCCGCTTCGGCTAAAAGTCGACCTAACCTCTAACCTGTGTAACGTCGATGCTTCACCTGGACGCTTACACCCCGCAGCCCGTTCCTTGCTCACACATCCAGCTGTGCCCATGCTCCTCGTACCCTTCCTTACACACCCAGGTACACCCATTCCACTCACAGCCTTGGTCACACACCTGACCACCGAACACTTTGGCACACATTCGTCGCTCGCACACCTCACCAATACACCTCTTCGCGCCCCCTCCTCGGTCACCTCCTCTGTGACAATCACAGGTGTGCTCTCATTCGCACACCCAACCACGTGCCTCACCACCAACTCCAGCGTGCATTCCCACTCACGCTCTACCATTCCAGGTGTGCATCCTTCCATCCCAGGTGTACATCCTCGCTCACCTGTCACAACTAACTCACGCTCCATGTCACTCTCACTACTTTCACCTCCACTCGTGACAACGCACTCACCCTTACTCTTGACAGCACACTCTTTCCCCATGCACCTGTCCGTCACACACCTTTCTCGCGCACACTCTCCCGTTACACCCTCTGTAACACTCACCACAGGTGGACACTCTTCCTTACTTCTGACAGCGCACTCTTTCCTCATGCACCTGTCCGTCACACACCTTTCTCGCGCACACTCTCCCGTTACACCCTCTGTAACACTCACCACAGGTGGACACTCTTCCTTACTTCTGACAGCGCACTCTTTCCTCATGCACCTGTCCGTCACACACCTTTCTCGCGCACACTCTCCCGTTACACCCTCTGTAACACTCACCACAGGTGGACACTCTTCCTTACTTCTGACAGCGCACTCTTTCCTCATGCACCTGTCCGTCACACACCTTTCTCGCGCACACTCTCCCGTTACACCCTCTGTAACACTCACCACAGGTGGACACTCTTCCTTACTTCTGACAGCGCACTCTTTCCTCATGCACCTGTCCGTCACACACCTTTCTCGCGCACACTCTTGCGCACACTCTCCCGTCACACCCTCTGTAACACTCACCACCCCGCGCTTCCACGTGCTCCCTCGCACACGCGCTACGACCGACTCACTCTCGCCAGCACACTCACTCCTTGGCACGCACTTTTTCCTCACACACCCCAGAGTCGGACTTTCTTGCACACCTCCATTTTCGCACACCAGACCTGTCGCACACTTCACCAACGGCCTCTCACGAACACCCGGGTCTATCTCGACCCCCAAGCTTATTAAATCCCCTGGCGCATCATACGCACGACCATATTGGTCACCACTTACACCGGGTCCTCTTTCTCTTCGCTTCTCCTCCATCACCTGCGAATCCCTCATCCGGTTAATGAGCACATCATCACGATCCGAACACAGACTCTGGACCAATTCTTTTACCTCCTCTTTTATCTCTTTCTTATCCTCTCTCCGTCGCTTTTTAATTTCGCTCACCCCCTCTTCCACTTCTTCTAATTTCTGCTTCACCTCCTTCATCTCCTCGTGCGCCCCTTTAAGTTCTTCCTCTAACTCCACTTTATTTTTTTCTATGTGCTCCCGCACCTCCCGCTCTTTAACCTCCATCACCTCTACCACTTTGTTCATTTTTTTCGTCAAGTCCTCATGTACCGTCTGACACTCTTTTTTAATTACCCCTACGTCCTTTTTCATCTCCTTCTGCGTCGATTTTAACCCCTCTATTACCGCTGTGTTCTTCTTTACCTGTTCCCCCAACTCCTTTTGTCCCACTGTCAGTTGTTCTACTCCCAGCGTCAACTCCTCTATACCCCCTTGCAATTTTACAGTCCCCTTTCTCACCTCCTTCTCCATGCGCTCCTTACAGTGCCTCACCTCCTCGCGCACTCCTCCGACCTCCTCACTCACTCCTCTTCTGATCTCTTCTCCCATCACTTGCATCTCCTGCCCAGATGCCACCCTCATCTGCTCCATTTCCTCCCTGTGAGCATCCAGTTTGGCTTCTACCCCCATTCTGACCCCCTCTATCTGCTGCCCCATTTGGTTAACTTCCCTTTCTGCTTGGTCCCTCATGTCCCTCAATTTGCCTTCCATACTGTTTTCTAACCCCTCTAACCCTTTTTGCATCCCTTCCATTTGATTCTCTTGAGCGGCCATTCTATTTTCTACCCCCATTAACCCATTTTTCACTTCTTTTATCCCGTTGTCTAACCCCTCAAAATTATTGTCTAACTTCCCAAATTTCTTGTCTAACTCCTCAAAATTATTGTCTAACTTCTCAATTTTCTTGTCTAACTCCTCAAAATTATTGTCTAACTTCTCACCGGTACCCCTCGCTTCGTCCCTCATTACCCCCATTTGGTTTCCCATTACCCCCATTTGGTTTTCCAATCGCTCACTATTCTTTTCCATAAGGGCCGTCATTTGTATAAAAAAAAGTTCCAATCTTCCCAGCGGCGCTACTTCGGTCGCGGGCACGGTGACCAGCGAGGCGCCTTTTTGCGCGCCTGAAGCATCGTGCGCGAGAGCGCCATTTTGTGCACCTGCTACCCCAGCTGTTTCGCTCTCCTCATGTCCCTCATGTCCTCAATTTGGTCCTGGACCGACCCTGCCTCACTCTCCCCTACCGGACCCCAGCCGTCTTGACCCGCCATAGCGCGACTTTCAAATTCGGTTTTTTATTTTATTTTCGTAAAACAAATTCAAATTTCGCCGTTATAATTTCGCGCGGGAAACGCGCTCCGAATCGATTCTACTTGTTACCAATTTGGGCCTAATAAATTTAGTCCCGGGTTCGAATTCCACTCCTCGACACCAATTGTTACAGACGTGGCTTGGATGTTATTTACCGAGCGGTTTTATGGTATGACCACGTCTGCACAAGTTACCCGATTGTGCCCGAACGTTGACTAGTCGCGCGATGCTGGCTCAATAAGAAAAAGAAGACACCCGGCTGGATTACAATAACACAATACGACACCAATGTTTCAATTCTCAAGACCTCCGGAGGAGATTATATTCGTACGGAAAGGTCAGATTACAGGGGCTAGAGGTATAATCACAGAAAGACAGGGCACTTAGACACACTCTTATATTAACCCCGGACAGACGACAGACAAACGGGACAACGGCTGACTCACACGGGGGTTGATGGCAGGAAAGCGGGTATCGATGGCTCCAGGTCCTCCTGGGCTCTCGGGGCAGGGTACAGTACGGTCCGGTCCGGTCCAAAGATGCGGGGAGGTATCGTCGCGCTGGGGGTGGCGGTGGCTTCTCTCTCCAAGCTGAGGCGCATCTTTCGTCACATCCGGCGCGGGGCCGCGTATATCCGGCGGGGAGTGACACGCCCTCGGCTCGTTAGCTCCGCCCCAGATGGAATCGGCACGTTGCTTCTCATTGGGTGCGTGGGGGGGTTACTGGCTCCGCCCCTGACGAGGAGCTGACAGCCAGCCCCTTCGGGGTAACGCCGTGGAGCGCATGGTCATGGCGGGTAACCGAGCCGGTGTGAGGACGCACACTCCCCGCCCCTCTGTTGTTGTAGTCGTAGTTGTAGTTGTAATTGTTGTTGTAGTTGTTGTTATTGTTGTTGTTTGGGGAAGAAGATGGGAGGAGGTATGGGAAAGGTCCTAAACTCACTACTGATGCCATATAATCACATTCTGGTGCAACGAAGAGTCATAATTAATGGAAACGAGGCCTTAACTGACATAGATTAAGAATAACTAGGAAGATGTCCGAAAGTTGTCTACGTGTGGTGCGGTGGACCTGGGCACGACATTTAATGGGGGAATAAGGGGAAGGTCGGCTCTACTGATTGTTATTTACATGCAATGGGACTAGGGAATGGGGGATTGGGGAAAGTTGGGGAGTATTGGAGAAAATAGGGGAATATTTACAAGCGGATATGGAGGCCAAATTCCATATTCGCAACAATATGTATATATATATATATATATATATATATGTATATATATATATATATATATATGTATATATATGTATATATATATATATATATATATGTATATATATATATATATATATATGTATATATATATATATATATATGTATATATATATGTATATATATATATATATATATATATATGTATATATATATATATATATATATGTATATATATATATATATATGTATATATATGTATATATATATATATATATATATATATATATGTATATATATATATATATATATATATATATATATATATATATATGTATATATATATATATATATATATATATATATATATATATGTATATATATATATATATATATATATATATGTATACGTATATATATATATGTATATATATATATATATATATATATATATATATATATATATATATACATATCAGGGTGGGTATGCAGTAATATGTATATACATACATACAGTAATATAACATGTGTGCGTCCTAATTAATCCATGTGTGCCAAACATGTGATGAATGTAGTCATGGATTTCCCATTCAGGTACTGAACTTCCCAGTGCTGTACACTCGATTCTTCCAAATGGGGTATGACGTAAACGTATTTTTTTATGTAATTAAAGTTGATTGATATTGGTTGAACAATAAAACGGGGCTTTGTCTTTGTCGTGCGTGATCGGGTCTGTCAGTGCTCTTTGCCTCACTCACGCTCAGCATGTAAAGGTTGATCACCTGATCCTGATCGAGCCGTTAAATCGCCGTCCTGGCAGCCAACTGTCCGCCTAATCTCGCTATCGACCACGTGATGAGGAGGCATGTCCGCTCAGACATCTTTGACGGTTTCCATGGAGCGTGGTGGGTCCATCGGTCCTCGTGGGAGTGATGGTAATCGGCTGCTACGTGACGGTTTTTCGTCATACAAAACGGACATAAAACAGGACACCATTCTCTGGTTACTAAAACAAAGTTAGAAAAAATGTAAGCAAGTTTAAAAAGGGAGAGAGGGGAGGGGAGCGAAGAATGAACTTGAAGGGAAGAGAGAAGTGAACGACTATATAGTATATGTGAAGTGGAGGTGGAGGTGGAGGTGGAGGGAAGCGGGGGAGGGGGCAGGGGTGAAGATAGGGGGGGGGGGTATGAAAGAAAAAAATTAAATAAATTCAGTGGACTGACGGAGAGAAGGGACGAGGGAGGGAGGAGGGGGTGATGAGAGCGAGGACGGGCAGTGCAGAGGAGGTGAAGAGGATGAGAATGAGGAAGAGAGGATGGGGGAGGGGTTGTGGAAGAAGGGACCAGAGGCGATGGATGGATGTGAGAGAGAGAACGATGGGGGGAGGGGAATGAGAGTGGAGGGGGAGGGAGGAAAAGGAGGAATTAAGTGAAGACCGGGTGGGGGGCGAATGAGAGAAGGACGGTAGGGAATGAAACAGATTTTGAGAATGAATACGTGGGACGAATGAGAGCAAGACTTGGGTGGGCGATGAGAGAGGGAATGAGAGCGGAACGGGGAGGATTGAGAGAAGGAATGAGGGGCGAATGGGGGTGGGGGTAATGAAAGAGGAATTGAGAATGAACCCGGCCGGGCGAATGAGCGAAAGAATGAGGGCTGTACGTGTGGGGGAATGAAGCGAAATCGAGAATGAGGACGAGAGCGAATGAGAGCAGGACGGGAGGGAATGAAATGAGTGAGTCGTGGAGACTGGAGTGGAAGGAAATGATGGAAGAACAGAAAAAAGCGAAAACGAAGAGGAATTGAGACGAAGTAGGAATCCTCACACAAGGAGGAAGAATAGGAAGAGAGATAAAGATAATAGAATAGTCGTTCGGAGTGTCAGGAGAATAATACAGGCTGGGTGAGCCAGAGGGGGGAGACCCGGGAGCGGGGGGTTAAAGGGGTTAGAGGACGAAGGAGAAAAAGAAAAGAAGAGAGAAAAATAAAGATGTGATTGAGAAAAAGAAACAAAAGGGGAAAGTGGCGTGGAGAAATAAAAAATTAATAATAGAGGAACAGAGTTGGTTCGTCCGCAGTCCGAGGCCCCATGGCGGCGAGTCCAGCGACTGGTGACAGGGCCAGATCCGGGATTCCGACTCTCGGGCCGGCCGCTGGCCCGGATAACGACGTCTCTCCATTGCCTCCGGAGGAGTCCGGGATCGGTGCTGGCAGGCTCCCGACTCTGGAGCCTCCTTCTAGGCCGCAGGAGGCTGCCGAGAGCGCCGCGCCTCCCGGCGAGCAGAACATGGCGCTGGCGGTTGGGCCGCTGTCCGCCCGAGAGAGAGAGATCCTCGCCGGCATGGACAGGTGTGGGACACCTTGTTTGTACACACACTTGTACGTGTCGTATGCCGCGCTTGTTTTGTTACTGCCTTTTGTTTATGTCGTGTCTCCTCTCTACCCAGCTCTCTCACTCTCTCGTTCTCTATCCCTGTCTCTGGTTACCTCTCTGTTGGAGAGACATGCAACCTGGCTCGGACAAACAGACATGCACATGGACAGACAAATGCAGCTCGTTAAAAATAGGGTTTTATAATAAACCCCGAGATTGCTTTATGTTTGTTGCTGTTTGTGTCTGCCCTGTGTCTATGTGCACGTGTTGTACTTGTCTCGATGTCCGTATCTCCTCGTCCCATGAGCTCTGCTTTTTAGAGCTTATTGGACGAGGTATTGACGACGTGATGGGGATAACTTCGTCCGGGGATACATGGCATTTGCAAAGCTGTTTGCATCCCTTGGTGTTGTGCTTTGGATGTTTCTGTATGGGTCGGTCCTGTTTATGTTTTTGTCGTGCTGGTTCTGTCTAATTGCTAATGCTGAGTGTGAGGGATGTCTGATGGTGATAGTTGGATGCTTGTGATTATCCTTAATAACAATCAGCGAATGATGCTGAAAACGTGTACGCACAATCGCACGCACAATCGCACGCACTCTCATACGCACTCACACACACTCACACGCACAACGCACGTGCAATCACACGCACTCTCATACGCACTCACACGCACTCACACGCACAATCGCACACACAATCACACGCGCTCACACGCACAATCACACGCACTCACACGCACAATCACACGCACTCACACGCACAATCACACGCACTCACACGCACAAACGCATGCACTCACATACACACTCACACGCACAACGCACGTGCAATCACACGCACTCACACGCACACTCACATGCACTCACACGCACAATCACATGCACTCACACGCACAATCACATGCACTCACACGCACAATCACACGTACAATCACATGCACTCGCACACAATCGCACGCGCAGTCACACGCACTCCCACGCACAATCGCACGCACTCACATGCACAATCACATGCACTCACACGCACAATCGCACACACTCACATACCCACTCACACGCACTCACACGCACAACGCACGTGCAATCACACGCACTCACACGCACAATCACATGCACTCACACGCACAATCACAGGTACAATCACATGCACTCACACACACAATCGCACGCGCAATCACACGCACTCACACGCACAATCGCACGCACTAACATGCACAATCGCACACACTCACACACACAATCACGCGCACAATCGCACGCATCCACATGCACATGCACAGTCGCACGAGCAAAAGCGCACGCACTCGCACACGCACAATCACACGCACTCACACGCACAATCACATGCACAATCGCTCGCATTCACACGCACAATCGCACGCACAATCGCTCGCACTCACACGCACTCACGCACAATCACACGCACCCACATGCGCAATCGCACATGCACTCACACGCACAATCACACGTACAATCACATGCACTCACACACACAATCGCACGCGCAATCACACGCCCTCACATGCACAATCGCACACACTAACATGCACAATCGCGCACACTCACACACCCAATCACGCGCACAATCGCATGCACAATCGCACGCATCCACATGCACATGCACAGTCGCACGAGCAATAGCGCACGCGCTCACACACACACAATCACACGCACTCACATGCACAATCATGCACAATCACATGCACAATCGCTCGCATTCACACGCACTCACGCACAATCACACGCACCCACTTGCACAATCGCACGCGCAATCACACGCACTCATACGCACAATCGCATGCACTCACATGCACAATCACACACACTCACACACACAATCATGTGCACAATCATGCGCACAATCGCATGCGCAATCGCACACATCCGCAAGCACAATCGCACGCACAGTCGCACGCGCTCCCATGCACTCACACGCACTCACATGCACTCACACGCACTCGCACGCACTCATGCACAATCGCACACACTCACATATGCAATCACACACACTCGCACACAATCACACGCTCTCACACTCACTCACACGCACAATCACACGCACAATCACATGCACTCACATGCACTCACACGCACAATCGTACGCACAATCGCTTGCACTCACACGCACAATCGCACACACTCACATGCACAATCGCACACACTCACATGCACAATCGCACACACTCGCACACAATCACGCGCACAATCGCATGCACAATCGCATGCACAATCGCATGCACAATCGCATGCGCAATCGCACACATCCACATGCACAGTTGCACGAGTAATAGCACGCGCAATTGCACGCACTTCCATGCACTCCCATGCACTCCCATGCACTCCCACGCATTCCTACACACTCCCACGCACTCCCACGTACTCCCACGTACTCCCACGCACTCCCACGCACAATCGCATGCACGCACTCGCATACGCACCCGCACACGCACAATCGCATGCACTCACACGCACAATCGCACGCACTCACATGCACAATCACACACACTCACACACACAATCACGCGCACAATCACGCGCACAATCACGCGCACAATCACGCGCACAATCACGCGCACAATCACGCGCACAATCACGTGCACAATCGCATGCGCAATCGCACACTTCCACATGCACGGTCCCATGAGCAATAGCACTCGCACACGCGCAATCACTCACACGCACAATCACTCACACGCACTCACACGCACTCACACGCACAATCGCTCGCACTCACATACACAATCGCACACACTCACACGCGCAAGCACACGTACACACACACACACACACACACACACACACCATTGTGCTGCCCCACTGCCCTCCCTCACAATCACCGACTGCTGCCAGATATCACCCTCACCCTACCCCCCTCCACCCAAATCACCGTCTGCAGCCAGGAGATACCATCCCCCAAATCACTGTCTGCTGCCCAGACCCCTCTCCAAAATCACCGTGCGCTGCCCACACCCCTTTCCTTAACTGTCTGCTGCACACACCCTCTCTCTATCACCCTGCACTGCCCACACCCCTCCCCATCACCGTGCGCTGTCCACACCCCCCTCCATCACTGTGCACGGCCCATACCCTCTCTCCATCACCGTGCATTGTCCACACCCACCTCCATCACCGTGCGCTGCCCACACCTCCCTCCATCACGGTGAGCTGCCCACCCCCCCCTCCATCACCGTGCGCTGCCCACACCCCTTTCCTTAACTGTCTGCTGCCCACACCCTCTCTCTATCACCCTGCACTGCCCACGCCCCCCTCCATCACCGTGTGCTGCCCACGCCCCCCTCCATCACCGTGCGCTGCCCACGCCCCCCTCCATCACGGTGAGCTGCCCACACCCCCCCCTCAATCACGGTGCGCTGCCCACACCTCCCCTCCCTCACGGTGCGCTGCCCACACCTCCCCTCCCTCACGGTGTGCTGCCCACACCCCCCCTCCCTCACGGTGCGCTGCCCACACCCCTCCTCCATCACCGTGAGCTTCCCACACCCCCCCTCCATCACGGTGAGCTGCCCACCCCCCCCTCCATCACGGTGCGCTGCCCACACCCGCCCCCCCTCCATCACAGTGCGCTGCCCACACCCTCCTCCATCACATTGCACTGCCCACACCCCCCTCCATCACAGTGCGCGTCCCACACCCCCCTCCATCACAGTGTGCTGCCCACCCCCCACTCCATCACTTTGCGCTGCCCACACGCCCCCCTCTATCACAGTGTGCTGCCCCCCACCCCCCACTCCATCACCGTATGCTGCTCACACCTACAGTCAGGGCCGAGCTCCGCTCCACTCCCAGGACACAGGCAGAGGCCGAGCTTCATCCCGCGCCTGGGATGCGGGCAGTGGCTGAGTTTCACCTTGCCCCTGGAATGCTGGTAGTGTCTGCGCTTTGCCCCGAGAAGCAAGCAGGGGCCAAGCTTTGCCCCACGCCCGGGATGTGCGCAGCAACCGAGCTTTGCCCCGTCTGGGATGTGCGAAGCAACTGAGCTTCGCCCCGCCTGGGACGTGCTTTGCCCCATGTCAAGGGTGTGTGCAGGACCATGCTTTGCCTACGCCCGGTACACGGGCAGCAGCCGAGCTGTACCCAGTATGCAGGCAGTGGCTGGGCTTCACCCTGTGCCCGGGACGCTGGCAGGGGCCAAGCTTTGCTCCGTGCCCGGGATGCTGGCAGGGGCCAAGCTTTGCTCCATGCCCGGTACGCCAGCAGAAGCTGAGCTTCTCCCCGCGCCCGGAACGCGGGCAGGGGCCGAGCTTCGCCCCGTGGCCGGGGCCAGGCTTTGCCCCGGGATAGGGGCTCTTTGCTCTTTGGCACTCTTTGCCCTCGCCAGAGACATGGGCGGGGATGGTTTTGGGCTTCGCCCAACACCCAGGATGCCGACAGCAGCCGAGCTTCGCCCGGAAGGTGGGCAGGGGCCGTGTTTTGCCCCGCGCCCGGGATGCGGGCAGTGGCCGTGCTTTGCTTTGCTCTGCGCCCAGGGTGGCGGCCGGGGCCGCACTTTGCCCCATGCTTGGTATGCGGGCAGGGGCTGCTCCCTGTCCCGTGCCCAGGACACGTGCAGGGGCTGCTCCCTCTCCTGCGCCAGGGACCACACACTGCCGCCCGCGTGCCCAGGATGTGGGCATGGGCTGCTCTCTGCCCCGTGCCCGGGATGCGGGTAGGGGCCGCTCCCTGTCCCGCTCCAGGTGTTGCGCCCTGCCCCGCGCCCTCCCAGGGGTCAAGCCACTGGCGCAGTTTCACTTCCACTTTAGTTCCGGTGTTGAGCAGGACTTGGTTCGGGGCATGGCGTTGGGCCAGCGGTGCGGGTCCTGGTTTCGGGATTGCTTTGAGCCAGCAGTGCGGGCCCAGGTTATGGCGTTGCTTTGTGTCAGCGGTGCAGGTCCCTGTTCCAGAATGGCATTGCACCAGCGACGCGGCCCCTGTTCTGGCATTACATTGCGCCAGCTGCCCCGGTTCCTGCGTTGTATTGCAGAAGGCGGGTGGGCTCATTTTCATTTTCCGGCGTTGAGCAGGCAGGGACGTTTCCAGGTTATTGCGTCCAAGGTTGCACATTCAGAACTGTACTGTTCTAGCTGTCTTACCCCGCCTTGTGTATTCTTGCGTTTTTAAAGAAGTTAATAATACTCTATGATTTTTGAAATAATATTTCTCTTTGGGATTTATAGTTACTAATTGGGTCCTATTTAAATGGTGTAACATGGCATTGGGTTGGTCTATCAATTTGAAATCGAGAGGAATATATTTGTTGTAACTGTTGGGTAGACATTTTATATACACACTCTGTATTTCTTTGTTGCAAAATAGAAATTGCATATATTCACTTTCCTTTATTTCGTTTTATCATCGTCTTTTACTTTTACCTCTTTCACCGAAGGTGGAGGTGTATGGAGGTTATGTTTTCACTCCTGCTTGTTTGTCTGTCTGTCTCTTTGTTTGTGAGCAGCATATCTTAAAATGTTGATGTATTCAGACAAAATTTGGTGGACAGGTTGGTCGTGTGACAAGGAAGAATTGTCTCGATTTTGGGGAAAATCCGGATCCGGGAACGAAAATTTTAAAAACATTAAAAAAAAACTCTTGGATCCAAAAATTATGTATGGCATGATATTTCACAAACTGTTGGGGACAGTTTATGACAACTCGGTGGATGAGTTTGTTACGTGGCAAGAACAAGCCGATTACATTTACGTTCAGGTCCGAATCCAGATCTGGCCTATCGGTGGGATACGAAACGTAAACTGTTCAGCCTGGCGGAGGTATGTGCTCTGCCGAGTGCCGTTCTAGTTTGTACATGTTTTTCTCTTTCTTTCTTTTTTTTCTCTCACCTTTTTCAACATGCAGTTGTCGGTTTGGCTTTATGAAAGGGAGTGGAGAAGAGATGGCAGCAAAAAGAGCCCTACTCATCAAGGTGGGAATTGTCATTTGGTTTTTGCCTCATGTAAGGTTATTACCAAATTAATCTTTGCCTCCTAGATGTCCCCTTGCGGCATTTATGTATTTGTTTTTATCTATATATTTATTCACTCATTCATGAATTTACTCCTCCATTCGTTAATTTACTCAATTGCTCATTGATTCATTCATTTATTATTGTATTCGTTTGTTCCTGTATTCATTTATTAATATCGTAATTCATTCACATATCGGTCTTCATCTCTTGATTTCATTTTTATGCTTACACATTTTGCATTCCCCCTCTCTCCTTCTCGCCCTTCAATTTGTCTTTGATCTTTGAGATCCAATTGCTACATTTTCATTTATTTGTAGAGATATGTTCAAAATCGTGTAAGTTAACCCTGGTTGTGTGAATGTGCTTCTTATATATTTAAAACCCTCCAAGCAGGCAGTCAGACACTACGATGCTTTGGTTCGAAGAGGAGAGGGTAGAGTTGATGAAGAGATATACTGCAAGTTAGGCCATCTACACCTTCTTCTGGAAGATTTTCCAAAAGGTACTTTTGCAGTCCTTCCATTTTTCAAAGTTTGTTTATTTTCATCAAAACCTACTTTTGTACCCTCCTCCGTGAGAGGTTGCCTGCCCCACTGTTTTCACAATGGTACTCGACTGTAGCTTCCACTGCCCATTTTTTGAGCTGTTGCTTTTCTTTTCTTCCCCATCTCATCGTCATCGCCATCGTCATTCGGATGCAGCACGTGGTTATGGGTTTTTCATCTGTTCTCCCATGGGTGTAGCAATGGCATTGATTCAGTGCCGCTTGTAGGTTAGAGCAGGAATTTCGAATTTTGTCAGGGTGCTGGTGATAGCTCCCCCGCCCTACAAATGACTATATTCACCTTCTGTATGTGCTCTCCGTATTTTTTGAATGTTGCTGCTTCTTTCCTTTGCTCTTTTTTCCAATCCACTTTCACTTCTACCAGCTGGGCCTACCATCATCTGGCCTGCCATCATCGCTCACCATCGCCCACATTGCCCTCTCACCCATGAGCAATACCTGTTGCGTCATCGCATCAATGGGTGTGCCTGTGCCATAAGATGGGATGTTCAGATACCACAATGTCTTCTGTTAAGAGGCACAGGGGATTGTTGGCAGCACCACCCCTAGCACGATTCTTGCCAGCATACTAGAAAATGATGCAAACCTGCAGCCATGTGCTGCACAGGAATTCATAATTGATCCTCCTCTTCCTCCAACAGTATCGTTGCTTTCTTCTTTTCTTTTTTTTGGAGATGTCCTGGCTAGAAAACTGGAGGACAAAGATTTTTGAAGGCCAACATTTAACCAACAATAGGGAAGCAGAACAGCAATCCGACAAACAACAACACCAATCATTTATAAACCTGTAGGTTGACAAAGACTCGGTGGCTTAATAGTTCGAGCATTCGCTCTGAGTCTTGGGGGGTCAGTGGTTCAAATCATACCAAAGACTTTTAAAATGGTGCGTGCTGTTTCTTTTGTTGACATGCAGCATTTAAAAGGATGGGTCAGGAGGATTGTGGGAGTGAAGGGGGGTGGATAGAGGGAGGATGGATGAACTGAAGGATAAGATTGGTGTGCAGATGACCTTGATGGGGAGATTGGTAAAAAGCCAGCTGAAGTGGGCTGGACATTTGGTGTGGATGGAGTAATAAAGAATGACAAAGAGAGCGGATAAGTTAAGGGAGCAAGGTAGGAGAAAAAGAGGTAGTCGGCGATTGAGATGGGAAGATTGTGGAAAAGGGATATCAGTAAGGTGGGGGTGGTTGGAGAGTGTTGAGAATTGGCTGCGGACAGAGGGGAGTGGAGGAGTATCGTGGTCAAGGCAGGGCAGAAGCTTGGTACTGTTGGACTTCACCCCTTATCGAGGGAAGAGAAAAAGATGAAGAAGAGCTTGGAAAGCAATCGTTTGATCGGCCAAATCGCGTCCTCCTGCATTGAAGTTTTTTGTCGGGAACATGTATGATTATATTATATTTTAAAGAGAGCAGGGTTGGTGAGAATATAACCAGATCGATAGTCTAACAATAGCCGGGCTTCTTTGATACTTTAGTTGAAGAGGATAGTATAACCTGGGTGGGGATACCAATTAACAGTTAGCAAATAATGCAAGTGTTGAATTTTTTTGACTTCAGGCATGGACAGCCAGTTCATGAATGACTTGGGTGAGAAAAATGGCGAATGACAAATGATGAACCAATAAATTCCACATTCCTGTGGAATGGAGGAATCTAAGTGACAATAAATTCCAAAGGATAATGGTTGAGAGACCAAACTTGGTAAAAGTTTATATTATGATGAAAATGTGAACTGATTCGATTTATGCACCAAAGGTCAGCGGTCATATCAGATAAAAATGTGATACTTGAGAACAGCTGAAGGGATTTGAATCAAACTTGGTACAAGTACAGAGTGGCCACAAAGTCCCTATGCACACAGTTAGAATTTAGTTAGAATTTATCTGTATGCTCCCCTCCATTCTCTGCACAAACTTGAATTTTTCTCCATGTTCTTCTGGACATCTTCCATGTTGAGGGTTGGAGGTCATAAAAGCAGCCCCTGACAGTTGTTTTGAGGTCTTCAACTGTTGTTAGGCAGAGATGAGAAATTTCCTCTTTCACAATGCCCCAAAGCGAGTTGTCACATGTTATTAAGTCCGGATTTTGAGGAGGCCACACTATCTCAGATCCACGTCCAATCCATCGTCCACTGAATTTGTCGTTGAGATATTCTCTAACTGCGAGAGCATAATGTGCTGGTGCACCATCTTGTTGCAGGATAGCTGTTGCCTCAAGACCTCTCTCTCTCTCATGCTGTTGTGGAACAAACCTCGTCTGAAGCATGTTCAAATAAGCAGTGTGATTGACACTTGTATCGAAAAAATATGGCCCTATCAAGTGATCTTCCGAAATTGCTGCCCACATCATGACATGAGGAGGATGCTGTTCAATTTCCTCATTAAAAAGAGGATTTGCTTTGCACCAAAAATAAACATTCCTGGATCGATTGCTGAGGTAAATAGCACATTCATCCGGAGAAGAAAAAAAAACGCTTAGTCTTGATTTAATGGTGGGGAATCGCTGCAGAAAAGCCTTGCTCTAAATGGAGTCAAATGAAGGACACTCCCTTTTGAAAAAGCCTTCTTCTCCCATGCCCGCATCGTGTTGGGCATAGGAGCTGCCTTTCGAACCTTTGCGAAAATCTTGTCCTTGTCTTCAAAACTTGCTCCTTCTCGCATGCGGTCATGAACCCAAACACAAGTAATCAGTGTCTCTTCTATCGTGTACTCACTGGTGTCTGTCATGCTGAAGCCGTATCTGGAAAACAAATGAAACAAACAAGACGATGTCATGCAGAGCACGATACTTGCAAAACCCACCTCCCCCCCCCCCCCCCCCCACCAAAAAAGGATGCCATTGATAGAGCAAATTGTCCATTTCATCAAGATTAAAATTGACGATCTTGATGAAAGCATCGGTCAATAGGATGAAAAGTGACGATTTTTCAAATGAAAATGGATGATTTTAGACGTTTCACCTTGAGTTGACCTTTGACCTTTTAACCTCAAAAATAGTTGGTTTCCCAATTCTGTGAGGCACTATACAAAGGCTGTAAATTTTTCAAATCAATCAGATGAAAATTGATGGTTTTTCAGATGAAAATTGATGATTTTGGAAGTTTTACATAGATAGAGTTGACCTTTGACCTTTTGACCTCAAAAATAGTTGGTTTCCATATTTAGTGACAATATGCAAATGCTGTTCTATTTTCAAGTCAATCGGATGAAAATTGACAGGTTTTTTCAGATAAAAATTGATGATTTTGGAGGTTTGACCTTGAGTTGACCTTTGATATTTTGACCTCAAAAATAGTTGGTTTCCCAAATCAGCGAGGAACTATGCAAATGCTGTTCAATTTTCAAGTCATTTGGAGGAAAATTGATGGTTTTCAGTTGAATATTGATTTTGGAATTTTGACCTCCAGATGACCTTTGACCTTTGACCTCAAAATCAATAGGCTTCTCAATTTGGACGACCTCTACAACTTGGTGAAGTTTCATGTCGATTGGTTTAGAAATGTGACCTGTAGGCCGGTGTCCAAACAAACAAGAAGACATCATGCAGAGCACGATACTTGCAAATCCACCCCCTCCCCCCCCCCCACCCCCCACCCCAAAAGGATGCCATTGATCTGTCAATTTGTCCATTTCATCAATATTAAAATTGACGATATTGATTAAAGTTTGGGTCAATAGGATGAAAAGTGATGAATTTTCTGATGAAAAAGGATTTTAGAAATATGACCTCAAGTTGACCTTTGACCTTTTGACCTTTAAAATAGTTGGTTTCCCAATTCAGTGAGGCACTATACAAATGCTGTTAAATTTTCAAGTCAATCGGATAAAAATTTATGATTTTTAAGATGAAAAATTGATGATTTTGGAATTTGACCTAGATTTGACCTTTTGACCTAAAAATAGTTGGTTTCCCTATTTAATGACTCGATGTGCAAATGCTGTTAATTTTCAATTAAATCGGATGAAAATTGACGGTTCTTCAGATGAAAATTGATGATTTTGGAAGTTTGACCTTGAGTTGACCTTTGAACTTTTGACCTCAAAAATAGTTGGTTTTATAATTTAGTGACAATGTGCAAATGCTGTTCAATTTTCAAGTCAATCAGATTTAAAATGGCGATTTTAGAGATTTGACCTCCAGATGACCTTTGACCTCAAAATCAATAGGCTTCTCAGATGTGACGAGCTCTACAACTTGGTGAAGTTTTGTGACGATCGGTTTAGCATTGTGACCTTTCGGCTGGTGATAAACACAAAAAAAACAAAAACAGACAAACGGACTTATTCTTTTTTTCTTTTTTTTGTATACAACATCGAGGCTCGTGTAAGAGCTAACATTAATCACAAAAAACAAACGGACACATAAAAAAAACATAATAAAGGAAGCGGGAGACAAGATGGGGAGAGAGAGGGAAGCACACAAGTACAACAGTAGAGAACAGGGACATCGGGAGATCTGTGGGAGGGAGAGGGCTTGGGGGGAGAAGGCATGGGAAGGGGGGTGGGAGAGGTATAAAAACATGGACACTGCTAGAACAGACAGACAGAATAACAAACGTACCCGACCAATATACTTGAAAAATCTTCGATTTTGCAAGTAATAAGTAACAGAGGACACTCCATTATGCATAGGGACTTTGTGGCCACTCTGTACTAAAATTGTGTCATTACGTGGGCAGAGGCATATCGATCGACGTCGCAAAATCAGAGTGCCGTTGTAGTTCCGACTTTCTTTAGTGTGCCATTATTTTACCCCTTTTTGGCATAAAACTGCCATTACATGGGCTCAGGCTTGTAATAGATCTCATCCGCCCTTTGCGAGGTGTTGTTTTTGGTCCTTGCAAAAGCAAAGCCAGTGAGGGGTGTCAATTTAGTCGCCAACCAAAGGGGATGTGACACGCAGGTACCACTGGGTTGCATGTTAACACTAGCAGTCCCAAAAGACTGACCTGACCCTTTCTCTCTTTTGGATTGTTTTGTTTTTACCTACCCCCTTGCTCTTCATCCCATGGGCTTTTTACTCATTTGTGTTCCTCTCTTCTCCTTCCTTAGCTCTTTCTGCATACCAGCGTTACTACACCTTGGAGCCAGATTACTGGAAGGTGAGTCATTGCTGTGTTTTAATTGTGATTTTTTTTTCTATGATTTAATCACCACAGAGATCATGGTTACGTTAGCCTTATCAGGTTGATGTGAAATGTCTTCTTTTGAGAAAAACAAATTCAGGAAAAAGTACAAGTGACATTTTAATTTTGTATATAGTGTCGAGGCTCATGGAGGAGCAAGAACACATAATGGATCAGGGTGTAAAACAACATTAGAAAGGGAGAAAGAAGGAGAGCAAAAGGAGGATGAACATGATGGCTACAGCAGCAAACTCTGTCATGGAAGTAGAAGAAAAACTTGAAAACACAGAAAGAGGTGGGCTTAGGGAAGGTTAATGGTGGCAGAAAGGATTAGGTTTGTGGATGAGAGATGACCTAAGATTGTGGTGAACAGCTGTCTTGAAGCCCTGTCGGGAAGGATGACGTTGAAGAGACTGAAGAAGTTGGTTCCATAGGTGGGGGAGGGGGGAGGGAGGAGGGAGGGAGAAATATAGGAATGAATGATTGCAGTTGAGCGATGAGTCTGGATTTTGGGAGTTTCCCCAAAAGGGGGTTATTGGTAGATTGTATGAGTCTAGCAGAAAGAGGGACAGAACATGGAAGGGGCAGAGGGTGCATGACCAGAAAAGAGGCGTTAGGAGACGGAGGCCACAAACCTCTGCCATGTGAAAGTAATAGTTCCAGAGACTCGGCTTCATCGCGAGGGATTCCAATGATTTTGAAGGTCTTTGTTTCCGTGGTGTAAAGCTCAGCAAGGTGTGAGAAAGGTGTTCCATCCCGGGGGTGTGTGTGTGTGCGTGCGTGCGTGCGTGCGTGCGTCCGGCCGTCCGTGTGTGTCCGTCCATGTTTGTGCAGTGTCCGTGTCAGGGCTGTAACCTTTTTACCATTTGGGTTTTGTCATCAAATTTTCACCAAAGCTTTATTATGAGAATATGGAGAAGGCAAATTAATATTTTTGTTAAAAGGTCAAAGGTCAGCGTCACATAAAAGCATCCATTTTCATACGATTGACCTGAAATTTTAAGAATTTGCATATTGGGTCAATTAATTTGTTCACCAATCAAAAGCTAGAAGCAGATTGTTTTTTTTTAGATCTAAAGCTCAAAGGTCAAGGCTGCATAAAATCATCATTTTTCATTTTGTATTTTTTAAACTTTTCATTATTTTGAGCATATGGAAAAAGAAGAAGAAGATGCGTAAATACAAACGGATGGGCTTTGCCTCTTCAGATGCTTTCTGGTTTAGCAGTTGGAACTGCTGTTAAACTCAATTCTGCAGTTTATAATTTGAAAATCCGTTCAGATTAAGAGTTTGTAGAGCGTATCGTATTTTGGTTTTGAACCATGCACGGAAATAGCATTCACTCTGAGTTTTGGGGGGTCAGTGGTTCAAATCATATCAAAGACTTTTAAAATGGTGTGTGCTGCTTCTTTTGTTGACATGCCGCATTTAAAAGGATGGGTCAGGAGGATTGTGGGAGTGAGGAGGTTGGATAGAGGGAGGATGGATGAACTGAAGGAGATTGGTGTGCAGATGACCTTGACGGGGAGATTGGTAAAAAGCCAGCTGAAGTGGGCTCGACACTTGGTGTGGATGGAGTAAGAGAGAACGACAAATATATGTATGTATATATATGTATATATATATATAATGTGTATATATATATATATATATTTTTAGAATAAACATCTCACCTCAAAACACAATATTATATATATATATATATATATATATATATATATATATATATATATATATATATATATATATATATATATATATATATTGTGTTTTGAGGTGAGATGTTTATTCTAAAAATGTATTTGTGTAAAAGCAAAGTAACAGTAATGTTGAAGTTAGTCTTTGACCTGTGTTGAAAGAAAGCCAGGGTGTGAGAGATTTCTGGTTTCCTCTGGATAGAGAATCTTCTAGCCAGAATGGGCAGTTTGCAGATGAGGAGAAATGAGGGGTTGGGGGGGGGGGGGGGTGCTTCATGAATGTTCTCCCTCTTCAAATATATAGAGGGGAGGTGGAAAAAAAGAATAGACCGCTTCGAGTTGCTCTGTGTGCTATACCCTGTCAGGGTTTTGTGTTTTACTTTTGAAATAAACCCAAGTTTAGAGGACATTTGCCTGCTGGTTCAGATTGATGATTGAATGGAGAACGTTAGGGTTTGAGTCACACTCTCAGGGCTCCAAAAGGTCAGAGCTGTTGTATTGATCAGGAGAAGATTCATCCTTATCCAGGAAAATGGCAGTTTTAAACCCGTACTACGCAAGTAAACAAGTGAGGTACCCGTACTACGCAAGGGTGGGAGTACAAAAAAAGAAGTTTTGAGGAATTTTAGGGAAACCCCTCCGCCCCTCCCACACTTTCGGACACGTGCAGGGACCCACAAAGGTTGCACAGAAAATTTGATGGGGCTGGCCCCAAATCTGTGGAAGTAGTTCTATGTAAAATCAATGTACCTTTAATGATGATGGTGAAGCTGATATCAATGATGCTTGGTTGGTGATGGTGTTGGCTTGGGAGGGGATGCCATGATGAAGGAAATTGGTTGTTGCAAGAGAAAGAGCAAAAAGTCTCAAGTGACTGTCGTGTGATCTTGACGGAAAAGTCTATATACAGATACAGATAATGCGGAAACAGTGAATATTTCCACATTCGGTGAATGTCGAAACTGAATAAACGTTGTAGCCTTCCATTCTGATCGGCGACAAAGCTTGATCTCTTCCACAAATAGAAATGCCGTTCTAACGTGATAACCACTACAGATGAAACTGCCGGAGAGCATTTTATCACATCATTTCCTCATTCTCCTTTAAGCTCAATCTCTATATTTTTATTCCAAACAGCATAATTCCAATCACAAATTAATACGATACCATTAATATAACATACAATGTTACAAACATTTGTGAGGTAAACGAATATTTGAATGCCGCTCTAACATGATAACCAATACAAACTAATCTGCCGGCGAGCAAGGGCGGATACGTAACACTTCGTACATGTCGAAACTCAAACTCATAATTGTTTTGAGAAATTTATGAAACCTCCCACCCACCTGAGGATGGATAAAAGCGGCGTTGTTCGGGTGTAAACTCAAAATCACAATTGTATCGAGATATTATCAAACCAGCGAATGTTTCCATATGCAGAAAATGGCGAAACTGCAAATGCCGAACCCGTGACTGTGTTTACATGCGGATAGGGAGCAGTTGGGTGTAAAGTCAAAATCATAATTTAGAAATTTATGAAATTTATGAAACCTCCCACCCACCTTAGGACACCCCCTGGGATCCCAAAAGGTGCACAGAAAGTTTAGTGGGGCTTGCCATAAAACTGGGGGAGTAGTTTTGGGACGGAGTGACGAACGGACGGATGGGGGTGTGGCAGAGAGGGGACAGAGTTAGGAGAGGGTGTTGAGGCTTTGGGGGGAGGAGAGCGGGGGTGTTGAGGACTTGGGGTTTAAAGTGTTGGTTTAATAAAGTAACTATTTCTTGCACAATATTGTTCAAGGCACATTTCACATTACGAGGAATTTCCATGGGCACCTGCTAGTTCTTTATTGGCAAAGTCAACCTCTTTCACTTCACTGAACAAATTCTTGTTCATGTGTATCATTCCATCTTTTAATGGCGCCGTTTCAAGGAGTTCCCTTTTTCCTGACAAAAGTGTTGTTCAGATGTTCACATGAGCTCGTCTGTTCAATCTGCACAAAATTTAAAATTTCCTTGTTGAGACAGTGGTCCTTGCTTTGTTACCACCCTTATTTACATGCCCCTAACCCCCACCACCTCTTCCAAAAGCTTCATTGCCAAAGTGATGTAAAGTTTACTTTGATTTGTTTTTGCGAGGAAGTTCTTGAATTGTAAAGCACAATCGTGTTGCAACATTTCATGGATTACAATGCCAATTCCAAGTTTTCTGAAAGGTCTACCCAATCTCTGTTAATTTTTCATATTCATTTTTCAGCCCTGGGCGAATGAAACCTATCTCTCAACATAATTGTACTAGAAGAAGTGTTTACGGAGATGGGAAGTTTTGCCAGTCAAACTGGGTGGCATAATGGTCAGAGCGTCCTTTCTAAGTCTGGAAGATTGGCATTTCAAACCCCGACTTAAATCCCTGCTGAGTCATACCAAAGACTTTTTTAAATAGTATGTGCTGCTTCCTTGCTTGAGCCTTAGCATGTAAAAAAAGGATAGAGCATGGACAACAACCATAAGTTGGTTATAATAGTGCAGGTTTTGATGGGCCTAATGTCCCCCTGTGCTATGTTCCTTCTAAGGCAGGGGTTCCCAACCTTTTTTGTGTTATGGCCCCCTTGGCACCCCCCTCCCTTTCGCGAGGTTCGAGCGGCGGAGCGCGTGTAAGCAGGCTAGGGGGATCTGGGGGCATTCCCCCCAGAAAAAAAAGATTTCTAGATGCTCTGTGGTGCATTCTGAGAGGTGTTTTTTCCTTTATTTGGCTATTTTGTTTGTATGACAATTGGTAAATTATTACACAGAAAATGAGGAATTCCAAGTAGCCAACATGAACATTTAGTTCCATAGTTTTTTTCTGTTCCTTACTGGCTCCCAACTACATCGTTTTTGGAAGAAGCAAACAAAGCAATGTTGCTCAAATGATGCATGTTTGATATGAGATTTTAATATTATCAGTAGCAACACTATGGACAGCATAAAATAGAAGTCACACAAGAAAAC
Source organism: Myxine glutinosa (assembly GCF_964187855.1). Taxonomy (NCBI): domain Eukaryota; kingdom Metazoa; phylum Chordata; class Myxini; order Myxiniformes; family Myxinidae; genus Myxine; species Myxine glutinosa. The sequence goes on from NC_136264.1 coordinate 143,449,517, forward strand.
AGTATGAAAAGGTTCCAAGTCAAGAATATGTAAAAACTAAAAACCTCCGTTGTGTCTGTATTTAACGCAGTGTGTTATAATCTCACAAAAAGAAACTCAATTCGACAACAACTCAGGTAATCAAAATTAGGGACACGGTGCATGCACCGTAAAAGTGAATTAAAAACTCAGTGGGATGGCTGAAATTGCATTTTAGCTACCACTTGGGGTATCCGTGGTTGAGTCAGTCAGGGCACAGCGGAGGTCATCTTCCACGTGGAGCCGATTACGCTGTTTTGATTTGATATTCAACAGCGTGGAAAACCCCGCTTCGCAGAGATAGGTAGACGAGGATGGCAGAAGCACCCGGATAGCTATCTGGCTGATATTAGGGTAGCGACCCATTCCCACCCAAAACTCCGTCAAGCTCTTCTCTTCGAATGTGTCTTTGGCAAATGAATCGTTTCGGAGATCCAGGAATTCATCTTGCATTGCCTCCGGCATGCTCGCCACGCAAACGTTGACGGAAAAAGGATTCCTCACAATTTTTGCCTCATTGTCATCTAAATCAGGAAAATACTTATGAAATTCTAGCTCCAGTGACTGCAGATGCTCAAGAATGTCATTTTTCAGTACGGGATCAAACTCTTTTCCCATGCTGTCTTGCAATTCAGACATTCTTTCGAACATAGCAATGTTTCCTGTGTTCACTTTCCTGTGCCAGTTTTGGAGCTTGGCAACAAATCCTCTGAGATGATCGTGGAAAATAATAATATTAGTCGCTCTTCCTTGGAGCTTGAGGTTCAGCTGGTTCTGCTGCTCGAAAATGTCAGCAAGATAAGCAGGTCGTTCGTTCCACAATTCTTCTTCGTAATGCTGCAGGAGGTCATGTTTCCCTTGAAGATTCAAGAAATGTTTGACTTCCGCGCGAAGTTCAAAGACGCGGTTCAGAACATTCCCTTTCGAAAGCCAGCGTACAGCAGTATAGTACAGCAACGTTTCATGTTCCGCATTCATGTCTTTGTACAGCTCCTTGAACATTCGGGTGTTGAGAGCCCCTGCCTTGATGTAGTTAACAATCTTGATTACGACTTCAAGAACTTTCTTCAATGAGAGAGAGAGAGTCTTACAAGCCAGGGCGTAACGATGAATCATACAGTGGGTTACTTTCGCTTGTGGTGCCAGCATCTTCACTTTTGCTTGGAATCCGGATTTGGAACCAAGCATGGCAGGAGCACTGTCAGTACAGACACCGCATACATTCTCCCACTGAATTCCTCCCGCATCGAAGAACAACTTCATTTTTCCATGATGTCGTTAGCTTTTGTCGTTGTTTCCAGGACACTGCAGAACAAGAATTCTTCCTTGATATCATCTCCCTTGACATAGCGAACGAATGCCAGTAGCTGGGAGCAGGAACTAACATCGGTCGATTCATCAAGTTGAAAAGAAAATGAGCCGAAAGGCGCCGCCTTAATCTCATTGATGATCTGTTGTTTCACATCTTCCGACATGTCACGGATACGACGCTGCACTGTGTTATTCGATAAAGACACCTGTTCAACTTTGTGAGCCTCTGCCTTGCCGAGAACCCTTTCGACAATGAGGAGGGTGCAAGGCTTGATGAGTGTCTCCCCAATCGAGTGGGGTTTTTTCTTCTTTGCAATTTCAAGATAAACTTCATAAGAAGCCTGGACAGTTACTACATTTTGTTGTTGAAAAGCTCCTCCCTCATCCAACTTCTGTCGCTTTAAATTTCTTTCATGGCGCTTGAAAAATTCGGGATCCTGCTTTGCATGTTGTGCGTGATTCGTCTCGAGGTGCAACTTCAACTTGGATGGCCTCATGGATTCAGTACTCAAAACCTTGTGACACAGCACACTTTGTGGTTTCTCTTGGCCAGACATGGTAATGGATGTGAATCCAAGCTTTATCTATTCGTCAAGATACTTTCTTTTTTTTTACTCCCAGAAGCCATAACGTCAAATCTGCAATAGGAAAAAAACAAAACAACATCAAAGTCAAATCAATATAAAAACAAAAACAAAACAATATTTAATTTTTAGTATGGTTCAAATTACCCCATGGCCCACCGAGAAATACACCATGGCCCCCAGGTTGGGAACCACGGTTCTAAGGGAACCCGTAGCTTTTTACAGAAACGTGATATTATGGCCTTTTGGTAAAGGGGGAGGGCAGGAAACTTTTGTGATGACCTTTGTAGATAAAGGGGAATTAAGCATCTTATTCTTAATAACATGATATTTATTTTAATTCTGTAGAAAGCTAAATTCCCGAGCTCTTAAGTTTGAGTTTGTAATGTCACTTGTTTATGAGGAATTTCATCTGCCTCCCACCTTCCCCATCTAAATAAATGTTAGTTATTTTCGTGCAAAATTTTAATCGCTTGGGGACCTGAAGGAGAGAATATCAATTGGATTTTGATTCATGCTTACATTTTGCAAATTTGCTGCAAGCATTGTCACTTTTTTTCATCTTCCACAAGGAGATTGTATCCAGATAGGTGAGAGCACCTTGTAAGAGTGTGGAGGGCTGGGGAGCTTGTGGGGACATGAGGTAGATTAAGACAACCTGCAGTGGAGGTTAAATATTGATAATGGTGTAAGGCATATTGAAAAGATGTAGGAGAGTGGAGAAGACAGCCACATGGAGCAGCAACCAAGAGAAACGGCACCCTGTGATGCACCTCCATTGCACCTCTGTCAGCTTTCGGTGAATAGTGGATTCGCACATATTGTACAGCAGAAACAAGAACCTGCGGCATATAACATAAGGGACATCACAGGGTGCTGTATATAGGTCATAACCTCCTTAAGGGAATGAGGAAGTGCTTTTCACTTGGTCATTGAAAATATATTGTGTGACTCGCTTTGTACACAGATAAATCCATATAAATGTGAGAAATCAACATGATGAGGAAGATCTCATCTTGCATGTTAAATGCAGAAGGGAATTTATGTTTCAACTTGAAAAGTCTTAAAATGAGGCCTCACCCATAGAAATTAAAGAAAAAAAATCTATGAAGGCCTGAACATTGACTTAAGTATCATGGCAAACCATGATGGATAAAAGTACTATCCCATTACAATCGTCAATTGCTAACCTTTATCTTGTTTATTTTGCTTATTCAAAAAATTTCCTTTATCAAGTTGTCTTTCTCTAACTTAAAAAAAATTGTTGCCCATTTTAGTCAGATGACTTGGGGGGTGGGGGGGGGGGGGGGGTGGGAGGGGAAGGGGGGAGGAGGTGGGGAGTTTAGCATTTGTACGTCACTTGGAAGGCCAGTAAAAATTCATATCAAGTACAAAAAGTTCTTTCTACATCTGATTCTATCATTAGTCCTCCCCTGTTTTCACCCCTCAGCCCAAATTGGGCTAAGGGGTATTGTCGTCACGGGCGTCGTCCGGGCATCCGTCGACTTTTGGTTTCCGTCAATTTCAAGGAGAACGGCTTTAGTCAGGTTCACTATGTTTTTTCGTTCAAAATCATGGTAGATTAGCAAACCTATACATTTTTGGAAACGTTATTACATGGAAAATCAGAAAATCAATGTTTACATTTGCCAATTTCGACCAATTCGACCAATCGCTTCGATCGACCATTCGACCAATTCGATCGATTCGATTCGATTCGATCGACCATTCGACCAATTCGATTTGCCAATCAATTTGACCGACCTTTGCTTGTGTGGAACGGACTGTGAAAACGATGCGGACTATATTGTCGGATACGACACACAGGACAGTGATGACGAACTCTAAATGGCATATTCTGTAATCGTGTATGTTTGATGCCATTGACTGCCTGTGTCTATTTTGTCATTGACTGCCTGTGTAGATGTGAAGTTATACTGACTGCATGTGTATATATGATTTTGCTGACTGCCTGTGTATGTTTGGTGATATGAATTATTGTGACACATTTTGATGGTATTAACTGCCTGTACAAAATGATAACATGTATTTGATTATGCAACTTATCGCGAATATAAAGACAGTATTTTGCAATTCAAAACCTTTGATTCGTGTCTTACCATTCCCCATAGCACTAATTTGATACTTTCATTGGATTCCTTGTCCCTGAAAATATAGGTTTAGTATATTTTAAAAAGTTTTTTGGGTAATTAGAGGCAGAAATAGAACAAAATATGTATTTTACAGTGGCCATTTTGAAAATCCAAAATGGCCGCCATACAGGTATCTCTCCAAATGTAAACATTGATTTTTAGTTTCCTTATGCTATAACCTTTCCAAAAATGTATAGGTTTGCTAATCTACCATGATTTTGAACGAAATATAATTTATTGACATAGTGAACCTGACTACTTGTCCAATTAAATCCATTTTTGCAGTGTGTTGGGGCTGGGTAGAGGAAGGTTCCTTTCGAAAATAGGCGCGCTGCGATTTTCAATATGGCTGCCACGGCAGCCATCCTGAAATTGGTTTCCGTCAATTTCGAGCAGAATGGCTTGTCCGATTAAATTCATTTTTGCAGTGTGTTGGGGCTGGGTAGAGGAAGGTTCCTTTCGAAAATGGGCGCGCTGCGATTTTCAATATGGCCGCCACGGTAGCCATCTTGAAATTGGTTTCCGTCAACTTCGAGCAGGGCGGCTTGTCCGTTTTTTTTTTTTTTTTTTTTTTTTTTGTATACAAGATCGAGGCTCGTGAAAGAGCTAACATTAATCACACAAAAAGTCAAACCGACACACAAAACACAAAAAACAAGGGGAGCGGCAGACAAGATGGGGAGAGAGGGGGAAGGACACAAACACAACATTTGAGAGCAGGGACATGGGGAGGACTTGGGGGGAGGTGGGAGACGTATAAAACATGAACACTGCAAGGACTCTGGGGTGAATTACCGGGGGTAGAAAAGATCAAGGTTTTGGATGGGGGAAGGAAGATAAGAGATGGTGGTGAACAGCTGTTTTAAAGACCTGGAGGGAGGAGTGGGATTGAAGGGAGTGGGGGAGTTTGTTCCAGAGGCAGGAGAAAAGGGGAATGAAAGAGTGAAGGTGAGCAGAGAGCCTAGATTTTGGCAGTTTATCCATAAGAGGGTTGCAGGCAGATCTTGTGCGACCTGAAGGAATATTGGAGGGACAGAGCACAGAGAGAGCTGGGGGAGCCAGGCCGGAGAGGAGTCGGTCGAAGACAGCGTGTTTCGAAAATTTCGAAAACCCTTTCGAAAATGGGTGCGCTGCGATTTTCAATATGGCCGCCACGGCACCCATCTTGAAATTGGTTTCCGTCAATTTCAAGCAGAACAGCTTGTCAGATTAAATCCATTTTTGCAGTGTGTGTTGGGGTTGAGTAGAGGAAGGTTCCGTTCAAAAATGGGCGCGCTGCGATTTTCAATATGGCCGCCATGGCAGCCATATTGAAGTTGGTTTCCACCATGCATGGGCTGAGGGGTTACGCCCACTTTGCGGTGCTATTTATTGGTATTGTATTCAAGGAAGTGAGACCCAGCACTGGCAGGTTTACTTCAGGGTAAGGGTAATCGTGGGGGGCCCTGACTGATGTTATCAGCTGATCTGACTTCGGCGATCACCTTCTCCTACTTGACCTCTGTGAGGCCTTTTGGGGGAGGCTGGTTACCCTGTTGGATCTCCCGACCTGGATGATCAATCCCCCAGCTTTTAATTGGCCAGACGGAGAAGAGGCTGTGAGCCAAAGGGGGAGTCCTTATGGGACTCCCTTTGTCATAGCCAATTCTCTGCTTCATTCACATGTGGTGGGCCTCGTCGGCAATGAGAACAGCCAGATGAGCATTTGGATATCTTGATGACGATCCTCGTGGAGTGTGAGGCCTATCGGCATTCTGCATATGCAGAAACAACCTGGTGGCTGTCTGATCTCGATCTGTGGTGAAAGCTTACAAGGAGTTGGACACTCTTTTGTGCAGCCGCATCTCTGCAGGCACATTGATCTTCGGTCATTTCACCAAGCGATCTTCCTCGCAGAGGTTTTCGTGGTGCGTTGGGAGTACCAGGCTTCCAACGGTCTCCTGCAGGATTTGCGAGCCTATGTTTAGGTTACACCTGGACTGGGTGGACACAGGAGCTTGTTGTGTATCCCTCAGTAGCTGGGTTTCACCTCGAGACGCACAAGGTGATGGTTTTGGAACTTGATCATTTCTATCTTGGCCAGGGGGTGACCAGATAACTTTGGCACCTTTTCATTTAGAATATTAGATATGTTGTTTTTTTTGTCACAATCTGATTGTAGTTGCTTTGTTGGTGTTTAATGTGATGTGATATACCTTTACCCATGAGAGGGTGCTATGTGTTTGCAAGTTCCATTTTTGTTATTGCATTTTATTTTTTAAATTGTTTATATACACTCTTTATTTTGCATCTTCAGGCCTCCTAACTATGCCCAATCTTCATTGCTCCTTTCATCATGCTCGCTTTATTAGTCCCCTACCGGTGTACACCGGAGGGGACTATAGGTTTGCACGCCGTCCGTCCGTGTGTCCGTCCGTCAGTCCGACAGTCCGTCGGTCTGTCAGTCCGTCACGCAAAGAACAGTTTTCCGGACTTTTTTTTCTAAACTCTTAATGCTAATATTTTCAAACTTGGTACATGGTTTCCTCATGATAAGTTACAGAACAAGTTCGAACCTCACGACGTTTCGATCATTTTTGACAAAGTTATGGCACTTTGAACTTTGGTAATTTCCCCAACAGTTTTCCGGACTATAATTTGGAGTGCGGTAAGTCAAAGCTGTTAATATTCCTTGTTTTAACTCCAATTTACATTCTGTTTCCACTTTTAGTGAGAAGTAGGGGTCTGTGCAACCATTCATAAACTTTATTTGGTGCAAATTGGATAATGTTTAGCCGAGTTACCTCAGACCGTGAGTTGGTAATTATATAATCCACACAGTGCAATACGTGCAGGCTGCTCCACGGAGCGACCTTGCGGGCTTTTTAGTCCCCTTCCGGTGTTTTCCGGACGACAGACTGCCGGTAGGGGACATGTATTGCAGCGCAATACTCAGAATGCTTGTTATTCTTGGAGATGAACCATAAAATTGCTGCACTAATGTTATCCATAGGAGCATGTGTTCATCTGTTTTCCATGTTATCCAAAGGAGCAAAATATTAATGTTAGAGGCCACTTGAACTCTATAGCAAACAGCGATGACTCGGTAAGCTCATACACTTATGCATGTGCTCAGGGCTCATTAAATTTGGGGAAAATCTAGTTACCCTTAGGGCAACCCCCAGTAGAGATTTTGAATTGAATTTTCCCTGATTTTGTGGAACTGTATTGGATACAAAGAGACTGGAGGTTACTGTGAGTGTAATAAAAAGGCATCAAAATATCCAATTTGTTTTCTGCCTCTTTATTAAGCCACTTGAAACAACCATTTTGCAAATCTGAAATTGTATCTGAATGTATCCCGATATCCCTGCTCTCAAATGTTGTGCTCGTGTGCTCCCCCCTCTCTCACCATCTTGTCTGCCGCTTCCTTTAGTTCGTCTTATGTGACCGTTTTTTTTTTTGTCATTAATGTTAGCTCTTACACGAGCCTCGATGTTGTACACAAAAAAAAAAAAAAAGAATGGAAAAATTAATAAATTAGCTTGGTAAATTACAAAAAAAAATCCACCAACTTTATTGTTCGCACATTACATGCAGACAATGAACTTTGTGAAAATAATCAAACCGTGTAGCAGGCTTTCAAAATGTTGAGTTCTAACCACCTTTAGAGGCCATTTTTCCCTGCAAAGCAGGGGTTGGCCTTTTCCGGGAACCGTGGTTGTTGTTGTTTTTTGGTCCCCTTTTTGAAGCAATGTTTTACGGCCGGATGCCCTTCCTGACGCCAACCCTTTTTGCCGCCTTTAACGACAAACAGGGAATTACCAGTGAACTGGTACTCAATTAGCCGACCTCGGAAGGATGACAGGCTGAGTCAACCCCCCTGGCGTTAATTCAGCGATCGACCAGGATTCGAACCCAGGATCATAGGATCCTAAGCTGGCACCCTAGCCGCTAGCCCAACACCAGGGTTTAGGGGGCCCAACACCAGGCCCAGCACCATTTTGAGTTGATAAACTGAAACACAAAAGGGGCCGTTTATCTTTGGGAGAAACACTACCTCCATTTGTAGTGCATAAACACATTTCACTGTGTAAACTAAGCTTGGTGTTGGCTTAATTGTTAATGTGGCTGGCTTAAAATGCTAAGGTCTTGAGTTTGAGCCCCTCTTGTGCCGTTAAACATCACTGCATGTGGGTTGACGCAGCCTGTCATCCTGCCGAGGTCGGCAAAATGAGTACCTGCTACCGGTAACAGGGACACTGTATCAGAAGCAGAGCTGCGCTTCCAGAAAACATGATGCACCCAGCAGCCACAGGCTGCATACGAAACAACAATTGTGTAAACTCAAACTTAAGTGCACTTTTCAGGTGATAATTTTGAGAGCGGAAAGCCATATTGAGGTTTTCTTCAACGCTAATTGGCCCTGCAAGATAGCAAGACGTGATGATAAGAACATGTATTTATTGTAAAATAACTGACCTATCAGACGTCATCTTATTCGCTCCTCCTGTGTTTTGGTTCATTGAGTAAAAGGAGTGAGGTATGGAGCGAGTTGAGGGGTTGAGGCTCTAATTATTATGTCCCATCATTTGTGAAAGAGAAATGTGAGGAAAATATTATATATATATTTATACATATACATATATTTTGGCAGAAACAGCTTACACCAGCAGACGACCCAAGAAATGTATTGGTCAGCATCGTATTGGTCAGTCTTGCCCTGTCTATCCCAGTCGGAAATTCAAAGAACCTAATGCCTAGGAAAGGTTTCTGTTCACAAATATGGCTCAACAGCCAAGAAAATCTGAATGTTACATGGTCGTGGCCTCTTATGCCGAAATTTATATAAAACTCGGCATTTTTACCCGTTGCTTTGCTGACTTTTAATCAAAAGACAACATGTACTTCACAAACATTCTGCTCTATTCGCCCTATCATTTGCCTGAGGTCATCTTCCATGTGCTTGAAATCGGCTAACATCACCTTTGTCAGCCAACTTTATTACCTCCGCCACCAAAGGTGGTTGGAGGTTATGTTTTCACTCCTGTCTGTCTGTTTGTCCGTTTGTTCGTTTGTGAACAAGATATCTCAAAAAGTTGTGGATGGATTCGGACGAAATTTGGCTGAGATGTAGCATATGTGACAAGGACGAAATTATTAGATTTTGGTGAAGATCCGGATTTGGATCTGGCTAGTATAATTTTTTAAGTGATTCTTCAACATTGCGAGATAGGGCCCAAAACTATACATAGCAGGATATCTCAAAAGGTTGTGGATGGATTTGGTCGAAACTTGGTGGAGATGTTGTGTGTGTGTGTGTGACAAGGGCGAATCGATTCGATTTTGGTGAAGACCTGAATGTGGATTCGGATATGAGAATTATTTAATTTTTAAGTCATTCTTCACCATTGAGTGATTGGGCTAAAACCCACATATAGCAGGATATCTCAAAAAGTTATGGACGGATTTGGACGAAACTTGGTGGACAGGTTGTGTGTGACAAGGAAGAATTGATTCAATTTTGGTGAAGATCCAGATCGGGATCCGGCTAGTAGAATTTTTAAAGGGATTTTTCACCATTGGGAGATGGGGCCAAAAACGATACAAAGCAGGATATCTCAAAAAGTTGTGGATGGATGATTTTGATTAAATGTGATTCTGTATTGTGATTTTCTGGTCGACTCTGGGATAGAAAACGTAAACTGTTCACCTGGCGGAGGTATGCTCTCTACTGATTGCCGTTCTAGTTGTTCTTTAATGGCCACAATTATTCACATGTTATTGTGGGGTTTGCCAAGGGAAGCTTGTCTCAAGTCTTTCATGAACTGGCTGTTCAGGCCTGAGATTCGACTATGGTTAGGACAGGAATTTGGAATTTGGCCAGCTTGCTGGTGATAGCTCTTCTACTCTTCGCGAAGGACACCGTGGGATCCTTAACGCCAACCAACTAATGCGAGCAGACGGGAAGCCTAGTTTAATAATGGCACACACTTTGCCCATGAAGGCGTGGGATGATGGTTTATAGCTGGGCCGAGATTCAAAATTAGGCTAGTCGGCTTATAGGTGAGTGTGCTTACCTCGAGGCCACCCTGCCACCCATCTTCATCAGCCATCCTTTAATCACTCGCTTTGCTGTGAAGATCCGTGTTGGATGCAATGGTTTCAACCTCTGTTTAAAATGAGTGCAATTAAACATTTTGAAAATTTTTAATTATTCTCGCTCAGATTTAATCACTGGAATACATATTGTGAAGTTTGTGAAGTCACATATTGTGAAGTTGTTCAAACTTTTTTCATCGGTTTTCATCAGTCAGAATGATTATTACATTACTTATCTGAATATGTGCTGTTTAAAATACTAACGCATTATTGAAGGCATATCTGACCTTTTCATTGCTATTGAAATATAAATAGCTAACATCACCTTCATCAACTATACTTGCTGCTTACATCTGTATATGGAGCGAGCAAAAAATCACGTCCGCTTTGCTGTGAAGCTCAGCATTGGTTGCTTTGGTTTGAACCTCCACTTAAAATGAGTGAGATTAAACAATTAGAAAATTTTGAATTATTGTCCCTCAGATTTCAACATCACCATAATGTATGCCGTTAAGTGGTTTAAACTTTCTTTATACAAGATGATTTGTAATACCGGCTACCACTGGGTGGTGCTATACAACATACATTTACATAGAGAGAAATATGGTCTTATGCTAACCCAGATAGAAACAACACTTGGGGTACCCTTGGGCAACAGGAAAAAGTAGGTTTGATTTGGTTCTGTAGTTTTTTTTGTTTTTGAAGCATATATAAATAAACAAACAAACACACACACACACACACACACACACACACACACACACACACACACATAAATATGTATGTGTGTATGTATATATATATATATACATACACACACACTTTTCTACTATATATATATATATATATATATATATATATATATATATATATACACAGTGCATTCAGATACATTCACTTTCTTCACATTTTGTTATGTTGCAGCCTTATGCTGAAATCGTTTAAATTCATTTTTTCCCTCATCAATTTACACTCAATACCCCATAATGACAAAGAGAAAACAGGCTTTTGGAAAGTTTTGCAAATTTATTAAAAAGAAAAAACTGAAATAGCACATTGACATAAGTATTCATACCCTTTGCTATGACACTTGAAATTTAGCTCAGGTGCCTCCCATTTCTCTTGATCATCTTTGAGATGTTTTCACACCTTGATTGGAGTCCACCTGTGGTAAATTCAATTGATTGGACATGATTTGGAAAGGCACACACCTGTCCATATAACGTCTCACAGCTGACAATGCATATCAGAGCAAAAACCAAGCCATGAGGTCAAAGAAACTGCCTGCAGAGCTCAGAGACAGGATTGTGTCGAGGCACAGATCTGGGGAAGCCTACAAAAAATCTCTGCTGCATTGAAGGTTCCCAAGAGCACAGTGGCCTCCATAATTCTTAAATGGAAGAAGTTTGGAACAACCAGGACTCTTCCTGGAGCTGGCCACCCGGCCAAACTGAGCAATCAGGGGAGAAGGGCCTTGGTAAGAGAGGTGACCAAGAACCCGATGGTCACTCTGGCTGAGCTCCAGAGATCCTTTGTGAAGATGGGAGAAAGATGGGAGAAACTTCCAGAAGGACAACCATCACTGCAACGCTCCACCGATCTGGGCTTTATGGCAGAGTGGCCAGACGGAAGCCAAACTTCAATCTTGGTTTCATCAGACCACAGAATCTTGTTTCTCACAGTCTGAGAGTCCTTTAGGTGCTTTTTTGGAAACTCCAAGCAGGCTTTCATGTGTCTTTCACTGAGGAGACAACAACAACAACAACATGCATTTTAAAGGCCATTTTCCCTACTAGAGCAGGGGTTAGCCTTGCGGTCCCCATGACAATCTTGTCCATTTTGCCCTATTTTCTGCATCTCTCCTTGTTAACCCCCTTGCCCGCATTTCTTCTTCCACCATCTTTAGCCAAGTCTTTCTCGGTCTTCCCCGTCCGCTACTTCCTTCTACATTCATTTCCATCACTCTTCTCAACCAGTCACTTTCATCCTTCCTCAACACATGACCAAACCATCTCAACCTGTTCCTCTCCACAGCATCAACCACAGGCTCTATTCCCATCATCTTTCGCAATTCATCATTTAGCTTCCTCTCTCTCAACGATACTCCGCACATCCGTCGAACCATTCGCATTTCCACCCTTTCCAACCTTCGTTGCTGCTCTACGTTCATTACCCATGTCTCGCTCCCATAAATCATAACACTTCTCACACATGCAGCATACACCTTTCCCTTCAGCTTCAACGACACTCCCCTCATCATCAGCACGCCACTCAGTTCCTGAAACTTCTTCCATGCACATCTCACTATAGCAACCGTTGCCGAGTCTGATCCACCTTCTCCATTCAGCATGTCTCCTCAGTAACAAAATGTTTTCACACCTTCCAGCTTCACGCCGTCTCCAAGATCCAACTCAACATTTCCTCCATCTGCACACCCTCTGTGCACACCTTACATTTGAATGTAGCTGCCACACTGGTTAATGACCCTTTCAGACCACTACATTTTTGATGAACCCACTCAGCGCACATTGTACATTGAATGGAGTTCACTCCGATACCCTTCCTACACACAGCACAGGGCCACTTCCCAGTTCTTTCCACTTCACCACATGCTTTACCACTTGCCATCACCTTCGTCTTTCCGATATTCACCTTCAGACCTTTTGTCTCCATACATTCCTTCCACTTGTTAATCTTTTCCTTCAGTCCATCCATACTTTCCGCAATCAACACCAGATCATCTGCATACAACAACTCCCACGGTAAACCCTCCTTTACGTTCTGAGCCAGCACCTCCATCACAGCTACAAATAGTAGTGGACTTAGTACCGACCCCTGATGCACTCCCACCTTCACCTCAAACTCACCACTGTTCCCGTCCTTCGTCCTTACAGCTGTGCGCGCTCTTTTGTACATTGCCATCACTACTCTGATCAACCATTCCTCCACTCCTAACTTCCTCAATGCCCATGTCAATACTTTGCGTGGAACCCTATCGAATGCTTTCTCCAGATAAACAAACCCAAGAAACAACTTCTTCCTCTTCTCCATGTACTTCTCCTGCAACTGCCTCACAATGAAAAGCGCGTCTGTCATGCCTCTTCCTGGCATAAATCCAAACTGCATTTCGTCGATCTTCACTTTCTTCCTTATCCTCCTCTCCAACACCCTTTCCAATACCTTCATTCCATGTTCCAATAACTTTATCGCTCGGTACGAGCCACACTCTAGAGGGTCACTTTTCCTCTTGTATGGAGGGGCGAGGGTACTCAGTTCCCAAGCCACTGGAATGCGGCCTTCTTTCACCACCAGATTACAGATCTCTGTCATTCTCTTCACACCCCAACTTCCTGCTGTCTTCAACATATCTCCCACAACTCCCGTCGGCCCTCCCGCTTTTCTACCCTTCATTGCTTTTATCGCTTCCTCAACTTCCTTATCAGTTATCTTCTCTGCCGGTCCTAAAACTGGGTTACTCTCTATGTTGCCATCCCATTCATTCTCTGTATTCAACAGCATTTCCATATATATTTTCCATCTTCCTTTAATTCCATCTGGGTCGACAACGATTTGTCCCACTTCATCCTTCAAGCATGATGGATTTCTCTCATCTCCCCTTCCCGTTCAGGCTGGAGTTCCCCAAGGCAGTGTGCTGGGCCCTGTGCTTTTTCTGGTCTTTATCAATGATCTCTCCGACTCTCTGGAAAATCCTCTGTATCTCTTTGCTGATGACTCCACTCTCTGCCGCTCCATTCCTCTTCCCTCAGATCGGCAGTCTGCAGCCTCCTCACTCTCTGAAGACCTGGACAAAATCACAGACTGGTCAAACATGTGGAACATGTCTTTCAATCCTGACAAAACTCACACTCTTACTATGTCTCTCCGAAAAGATCGACTGGACAACCCTCCCATCTACTTTCTCAACAATCCTCTCCAAGAAGTTCTGTCGCTCAAGCTTTTGGGTCTCACCATCTGCCATGATCTTTCTTGGGAAAACCACATTTCCAAGCTGGCCTCCAAAGCCAGTCGCCGACTGGGCATCCTCCGTCGTGCGAAGTCCTTCCTAGGCACACCTGAGCTCCTCACCACATACAAGGCTTTCATCCGCAGCTCAATGGAATACTGTTCTCCCCTATGGGCTGGTGCTCCTGCCTCACACCTGGCTCGGCTTCACGCTGTTGAATCCAAAGCTTTCAGAATCATTGGAATCTCCCGCGATGAAGCTATCTCTGAGGGCCTTTCACTCACTCACCGCAGGCAGGTAGGTGGTCTTTCTGTCTTCTACCGACTCCTCTCCGGCCTTGCTCCCCCAGCTCTCTCTGTGCTCTGTCCCCCAAATATTCCTACAGGTCGCACAAGATCTGCCAGCCACCCTCTGATGGTTAAACTGCCGAAATCTCGGCTCTCTGCTCACCTTCACTCTTTCATTCCTCTTTTCTCCCGCCTCTGGAACAAACTCCCACACTCACTTCAATCACACTCCTCCCTCCAGGTCTTCAAAACAGCTGTTCACCACCATCTCTTATCTTCCCCCATCCAAAACCTTGATCTTTTCTACCCCCACTAATTCACCCCAGATCCACCTTGTTTGAAATTCCAACTTCTTTCCTGGAAGTCTTGGCAGTGTCCATATGTTTTATACCTCTCCCACCCCCCCCCCCCCCTTCCCATGCCTCTCCCCCAAAGCCCTCTCCCTCCCACAGTTCTCTCGATGTCTCCATGTCTCTCGGTCCCTGCTCTCAAATGTTGTGTTTGTGTCCTTCCCCCTCTCTCCCCATCTTGTCTACCGCTCCCGATGTTATTTGTTTTGTGTGTCTGTTTGTCTTTCTGTGTGATTAATGTTCGCTCTTTCACGAGCCTCGATCTTGTATACAAAAAAAAAAAAAAAAAGCAACTCACCCCCATCACATCACACCTCTCTTTCGCTATCTGCTTTGCAACCCCGAATACTGCTTTCTGACCCTCTTCCGAATCCAAGCGTTCTCCGAACATTTTCCTACATGCCTCCTGCGCCTTTGCTGCTTCCTTCTTTGCAGCCTTCCTGGATGCCTTATAACTTTCATGCTCTGCTGTTTCTGCTCCCATACCCTTCGCCTTCTGCCACTCCTTGAACTTCTTCCTCTTCTCGTCAATCCTCTTTCCAACTTCATCATCCCACCACCATGTTTCCGAGTGCCTCGGTGGTCCTTTTGTCCATCCACATACCTCACCAACGGCTCCCAACAGACTATCTTTCATTGACATCCAACTACTTTCAAGCTCAACCACATCATCCTCGACCCTACTCAGCCTCTCTTTTAATGCCTCCCTTACTGTCACCTCTTTCAACCTCCACACCTTCATTCTCGGTTGGTACTTCACCCACCGAGCTCTCCTCGGCCTCCGTTATTTGTTCACTAATTAATTTGTTGAACAATTCAATTAATTTGTTCACCAATCAAAAGCTAGAAGCAGATTGTTTGTTTTTTTGATCTACATAAAATTATCAATTTTCATTTTTTATTTTTTTGTCGCCAGAGGCATTATGTTTTCGGTTGTCTGTTCGTCCGTACATCCATCCATCCGTCCGTATGTCCGTTCGGGCTAAACCTCATTTTTCTCAGCAACCATATGTCCGTTTGAGACGAAACTTTCAGGGTAGGAGTGACACCCATGCAGAATGTTTTTATGATAATTGTGATGTCATAGGTCACGTGGTATGGCAGCCATCTTTGATTAAAAGCAAAGAATGAAAAAATTATTTCTCGGAAACCGCTGAATGGAAAAATTTGAAAATTTGCACATTGTCAAGTACTCCCAATGGGGAACAAAAGCATGATAATGATATCATAGGTGAAGTGGTACACCAGCCAAAAATATTTTAATCGAATTCCTTATCCTAAAAATCTGAAATTGCATGCACATGATCTATGACCCATTTGTATTGAAATATTAAATTTATGACGACATAGGTCACATGGTTTGGCAGCCATTTTGGATTGGAGGAAAATATTAAATAATTATATCTCTGAAACTGCTTACTCTGTTGATGTGAAATTTTACAAATATCATCTAACAGCGCTGTTGCATATAGTTAAATGATGATGTCATCGGTCATGTGGCTTAGCAGCCATATTGGATAGAAAAACGAACCTTAACCGATCAACACGAAACTTCACAAACGTTATCCCCTACCCATACATATGCAGAGTGATGGCATCTACCCGTTGTGGGACTATGCATATTGGCGACACAGTCACATTGTTCTAGTTTAAAACTAGCATTATATTCTGATACATATTCTTTATTGAAACATATAGCAATGTGTTAAAGAAAGATCCATCTTGGTCATTATGGGCCTGTTCTGATTGTGAGCCTGGCAACTAGGCGTCGTTGGAGCCATTTTAAAACCTGGCCCCTGCTCTCGGAACAGTCTGTTGCCAACCTATGGTTGTTTGTCCATGCTCTATCTTTTAAAATGTTGTGTGAGGCAAGGAAGCAGCACATACCAATTTTATTCTTTGGTATGACTCAGCTGGGGTTTCAACCACCGACCTCTTGGACTCAGAGCAGAGGCTCTAACCATTACGCCACCAAGTCGGTTAATGGCCATTATATTTTATTTTTCAATTTTAGACAAACAAAAAACATAATTATTTACTTTGGGAAGGGGTGGCATGTGGGAGAAATGTTTTGAAGGATTTTGATTCTGCTGTGAAAACTTTAATTTGATTTATGTTTTTTATTATTTAATATTGTACTTTAACTCAGAATGGGTTGCGAAGGCAAAGTTTTCTGAACCCACTGTAGTATTTAGAAAGCATTGTTCCATCTCTTCCTCTTCATCTTCATTACAGAATGCTGCGTTTCTGTATGGATTGGGCATTGTGTATTTCCACTACAACGCTTTTCAATGGTGAGTCATCCTGTTACCTTGATTATTCGACAATCCACATTCCTGACCTCAACTCACACCAACCTGTCATAACTGCAAAAGCTTCCCTCCTACTCCCAAGAGACATTCGAGTTGTAACCCTAACACTTTCTCAAATATTACAGGCCACATAATGAGCGTACTCTGCAAATTATCTTGACATATTAACATAACGGCACCTGTGTTTGAATGATTAATGTGAACTGCTGTTTTGTTTTCAATCAAAATGTGATACTTTGCTGGCATTTCAATTTTCCTAAACTTTGTAATGAACAACAACAGGCATTTTAAAGCCATTTTCCCTGCAAGAGCGGGGGTTAGCCTTGAAGTCCCCATGACGATCTTCTCCATTTTGCCCTATTTTCTGCATCTCCCCTTGTTAACCCCCTTGCCTGCATTTCTTCTTCGACCATCTTTAGCCAAATCTTTCTCGGTCTTCCCCGTCCTCTACTTCCTTCTACATTCATTTCCATCACTCTTCTCAACCAGTCACTTTCATCCTTCCTCAACACATGACCAAACCATCTCAAACTGTTTCTCTTCACAGCATCCATCACAGGCTATATTCCCATCATCTTTCGCAATTCATCATTTGTCTTCCTCTCTCTCAATGATACTCCACACATCCACCGAAACATTCGCATTTCCACCCTTTCCAGCCTTCGTTGCTGCTCTACGTTCATTACCCATGGCTCACTCCCATAAATCATAACACTTCTCACACATGCAGCATACACCTTTCCCTTCAGCTTCAACGACACTCCCCTCCTCGTCAGCACGCCACTCAGTTCCCGAAACTTCTTCCATGCACATCTCACTCCAGCAACCGTTGCCGAGTCTGATCCACCTTCTCCATTCAGCATGTCTCCTCAGTAACAAAATGTTTTCACACCTTCCAGCTTCACGCCATCTCCAAGATCCAACTCAACATTTCCTCCATTTGCAGCTCCCTCTGTGCACACCTTACACTTGAATGTAGCTGCCACACTGGTTAATGACCCTCTCAAACCACTACATTTTTGATGAACCCACTCAGCGCACATTGTACATTGAATGGAATTCACTCCGACACCCTTCCTGCACACAGCACACGGCCACTTCCCAGTTCTTTCCACCTCACCACATGCTTTACCACTTGCCATCACCTTCGTTTTTTCCGATATTTACCTTCAGACCATTTTGTAATCGATCGATTGATAACTCTGACTGAATTGTAATCCCAATTGTTTCAATTTTTGCAGGTGCTGAAGTGTTAATATGAACTTTTAAAACTCTAGCTTTTGCCTTTTACTATTAAAGGTTCTATTTTCTTTTTTTGTGTGGCTGAAATGTTGGACCCAGTAGTATGTGTTTCACGAAGAGCAGGCAAATTATCACCAGCACCCTGAACAAATAGCAAATTCCTGCTCTGACTACTGCTAGGAAGGCAAAAGCAAACCACCTTGTGAAATTCGTGTCATTAGCTCATTTTGACAGCACTGGGCCGATCTTTGGGTGGAACACCAAAGACATAGATTAGATGTATAATTGCCCATAAATACATCTCCTCTTCAATTTTGCATGTTCATTGTTACTGGTGGTGGGATCACATTGAGATTTGAATTGGTTATTATTCATCTCGGAGAATGGGGTTGGGCAAGGGTGTGAACACTTGCTTGTATTATGAAGAAGGAGCGGCTGTTGGTTATGATCTTTTTTTTTGGTTTATTATTGGTATTTGTCTTTCACAAACAGTAGGCATGTTATATCCGGCACCCTAGCGAAATGCCAAATTCTTGCCAGTCGAACGTCAAGCTTGACAAGTTGGTTCATGAAAGCCAAAACATTCCTTGTTGGGAATAAGTGGGAATAATCGGGGCCATCAAAGTAGTAGTATGTGATTGTGATTTATGTATTGTACATGCAGTAAATATTTACATTTTATCTGGATGGGTGCAGCCTACTTGCAAATGACATCACTAATAGATTTGCAGGAGAAAAATAGTTAGGAAGAAATGATCAAAATGACAATACTTCAGGATGCATGGAATACAGAAAATACAATTTATTGACATTGTGGATTGTACATCCTTGTCATCGCTTGTCAGCTGGCAAGCTGGCATCGTTCGACTGGCAAGGACATCGCTTGTCAGCAAAGTCCCCACGTCTACGCAACATCTATTGTAATAATCTATAGTTCCACTCTATTGTAATAATCTGAGCATCAGATTTGGCTCTTCCTCACCTCGTTTTCATTTGTCCAATGAAAGGAAAATACGACAAACAAAAATGTTATAAAATGACATTGTTGACTTCTAACCCATCAACCTTTTATTCTAAATTTGTGTTTAAATTTATTTCACATTTAAGACCGATAGTAAGTTGAGAGTTCACTAAATAAATGATGAGGTAGATGTGCTCTATCTTTCTCAAAAATGGAACTCCATTCCTCTGAAAACCAGATTTGCAAGGAGGACTTTATTTGACTGTGGTGAATTAACTCGCACATTTTTATTTTTTGTCGTTGCATACAAGTGTTCACGGAATGATAAAATACAAATTTTTATGTCTTTTCAAGCTTGCCACATTATTGCTGAATGTAGAAAACACAAAGGTATTAAGGGAGACATAGTGCCTTTAGAAAGTCTACACCCCTTTTAAAGTTTTCACCTTCACAAAACTAGAATATCTTCGTTGGATAAGTGTCCACCCCCATTATAATAACAATTGTAAATTAGCTTCGGTGTAACCAATCACCTTCAAAATCACACACCAAATTAATTGGCCTCCACCTGTGTTAAATTGTAGTGATTGATTATTTCGGAATAAAATCAGCTGTTTCTGTCGGTTTCCTCTGCTGGGTAGTGCATTTCACAGCAAAGACTCAACCATGAGCACCAAGGACCTTTCAAAAGAACTCCGGGATAAAGTTGTGGAAAGTCACAGATCAGGGGATGGGTATAAAAATATTTCCAAGGCCTTAAATATCCGTTGGAGCATAGTCAAGACAATCACTAAGAAGTGTAAGGCGTATGGTACCATCAAGACCCTGCCTAGATCAGGCCGTCCCTCCAAACTGGATGACCAAGCAAGGATGAGACTGATCAGAGAGGCCACCAAGAGGCTAATGATAACTTTGAAAGAGCTACAGGCCTTTATGACAAAGACTGGTCACTGTGTGCATGTGACAACAATATCCTAAGCACTCCACAAGTCTGGCCTGCACAGTAGGTTGGCAAGAAGGAAGCCATTACTCAAGCCCATCTTGAGTCCCGTTTGAGGTATGTAAAAACCACTCCGGATATTCTGAAGCCATGTGGCAAAACGTTTTGTGGCCTGACGAAACCAAGAGGGAACTTTTTGGCCTAAATGCAAAACGTTATGTTTGGCGCAAACCCAACACAGCACATCACCCAAAGAACACCATCCCTACTGTGAAGCATGGTGGTGGCAGCATCATGTTATGGGGATGTTTCTCATCAGCAGAGACTGGGACACTTGTAAGGATAGAAGGGAAAATGGATGGAGCAAAATACAGAAAAATCCTAGAGGAAAACCTGCTTCCCTCTGCAAGAAAGCTGAAATTGGGACAGAAGGTCACCTTTCAGCATGACAACGACCCGAAGCACACAGCCAATGCTACATGGGAGTGGCTAAGGAACAAAAAGATAAATGTCCTTGAGTGGCCCAGTCAGTCGTGACCTAAATCCAATCGAAAATCTGTGGCATAATTTGCCCGAAAAAGGCCAACCCCTGCTCTGCGGGGAAAAATGGCCTCCAAAGGTGGTTCTTGTCCATCAACGCTCCCCACATAACTTGACTAAGCTTGAACAGTTTTGTACAGAAGAATGGGAAAATATTGCCCAATCAAGTTGTGCAAAGTTGATCGAGACCTGTCCCAACAGACTCACAGCTGTAATTGCTGTCTTAGGTGCTTCCACCAAGTATTAACTCAGGGGGGATGGACACTTATCCAACCAAGATAATCTAGTTTTGTATTTTTAATTAATATTCTGAAATTTGTAGAATTTGTTTTTCACTTGGAAGTTATGGGTTACGATGTTTAAATAAAGGTGGGAAAAGTCTGATTGAATGCATTTTAATTTCAGGCTATA
This sequence comes from Myxine glutinosa, assembly GCF_964187855.1. Classification (NCBI taxonomy): domain Eukaryota; kingdom Metazoa; phylum Chordata; class Myxini; order Myxiniformes; family Myxinidae; genus Myxine; species Myxine glutinosa. The sequence goes on from NC_136264.1 coordinate 143,470,671, forward strand.
AGGCAACAAAAGGTGAAGATTTTAAAAGGGGGTGTAGACTTTCTATAGGCACTGTATGTAACTGTAGCACACGTGTAACATATCAGACCTACTTAACCATTGTAAATCAATTGTAATCATGACTAAATTAGACTTTAGACAAATGTGAACATTGATGCAGTTTTACCATTATTTTTTATTTTTGATCCACTTTTCTGGCATTGCTACTTTTTTGTGGTTGTTCTCCTTATCTGGGTGTGTGTGCTTGCTCTTACTACTTTAACATTGAGCTCTGGCATGCCGACAGTTTTGCCCATCATACTCCATTGTATTTATTATGCGACCAAGAAAAGTTGTTTTGTGTGATGCGACAGTCCTACAGGAGACTTTGTGCCTTACCAGTCTGGTATATGTCCATTTCTTGAGCTGTGCTTTGTCAGAGTCTTAACCCTTATCGTGAGGGGGATGGGTGGGGAGGAGGGGGAGGGATGGGGGCGGGAGGGAGGGATGGGGGCGGGAGGGGGGGAACCCAATAGACATGGTTCCAATTTCCTGACCAACTTCATATGTATATATACACGACCGGTCAAAAGTTTTTGAACACAATTTTTCCAGTTTTTGTTGAAATTTACGCAGTTTAATGTCTAGTGAATAACCTGAAATGGTACAAAGGTCTTGTAAACTGCTTGAGGTTAAAAAAAAAAAGTTTAGGTTAGCAAAAACGGGAAAATAATGTAAATTGCACAGTTATATTGTAAAAAAAAGCCTTCTTCAGCGAACAAGTAATGGGATAACAACTTACAGCTGTTCTGCAGCAATGTAAGTAAATTAAGCCTTGAAAGTTGATGCAAACAATTCCTACAGTTGCCCCAACCTCTGCTGATTACTTGATTACAAACCCCCTGTCTGTATATAAGCAGTATTGGAACAGACTGTTATTACACCCTCTGAAGTATTATTTGGACAATATTGCACTGCAGGAAGTAGTATATTACTATCATAATGGCGAGAAAAAGGCAATTAACAAAGGAAGACAGACACACCATTATAACCCTTAAAAGTGTAGGTCTTTCTTTTAGAGAAATTGCAAAGAAAGCCAAGGTGTCCGTGAGTACAGTTTCCTACACCATCAAAAGGCACTTGGGAACTGGAGGAAACTCTGACAGGAAGAGGTCTGGCAGACCCAAAGCCACAACAGAATCAGAAGACAAGTTTCTGAGAGTCAACAGCTTGCGTGATAGGCGGCTCACAGGACAACAGCTTCAAGCACAGCTGAACACTGGTCGAAGTAAGCAAGTCTCAGTTTCAACTGTGAAGAGAAGACTTCGAGCTGCAGGTTTGACAGGTCGAGTGGCAGTAAGAAAGCCATTGCTAAGATAGCAAAATAAGAAAAAGAGGCTTGACTGGGCCATGAAGCACCGCCAGTGGACTACTGAAGACTGGAAGAAGGTCTTATAGACCGATGAATCAAAATTTGAAATCTTTGGTTCATCACGCAGGGTTTTTGTATGCCGTTGAGTAGGCGAAAGGATGGTTCCTCAGTGTGTGACACCAACTGTCAAACATGGAGGAGGAAGCGTGATGGTCTGGGGCTCTTTTGCTGGATCCAGAGTCGGTGACTTGCACAGAGTGACTTGCACCCTGAACCAAAAGGGCTACCACAGCATTTTGCAGCGCCATGCAATACCCTCTGGTATACGCCTCGTTGGTCAGGGGTTCATCCTACAGCAAGATAATGACCATAAACACACCTCCAGGCTATGTCAAAACTACCTTCGAGGAAAATAACAAGACGGTAGGCTTCAAATCATGGAATGGCCAGCACAGTCTCCAGACTTAAACCCCATCGAGCTGGTTTGGGATGAACTGGATAGAATAGTGAAAGCAAAGCAACCTACAAGTGCAGCACATTTGTGGGAACTTCTGCAACAATGTTGGGAAGAACTTCCCGAACAATATTTGATTTCCATTGTAGAGAGGGCTAGCGGCTAGGGTGCCGGCTTAGGATCCAAGGATCCTGGGTTCGAATCCCGGTCAATCGCTGAATTAACGCCAGGGGGGTTGACTCAGCCTGTCATCCTTCCGAGGTCGGCTAATTGAGTACCAGTTCACTGGTAATTCCCTGTTTGTCGTTAAAAGGCGGCAAAAAGGGTTCGCGTCAGGAAGGGCATCCGGCCATAAAACATTGCTTCAAAAAGGGGACCAAAAAACAACAACAACCACGGTTCCCGAAAAAGGCCAACCCCCGCTTTGCGGGGAAAAATGGCCTCTAAAGGTGGTTATGTTATTTATAAAGAATGCCACGAGTGTGTTCGGTGGTTATATCTGCAAAAGGTGGTGACTTTGCTGAGTCAAAATTTTAAATTAAATTTTGTTAAATAAAATGATTCTATGATTTCTTTTTTATCTCCAATTGTTTATTTGTTCTATGCTTAATTTCCGAGTACATTGAGACATTAAACTGCGTAAATTTCAATAAAAACTGGAAAAATCGAGGTGTTCTAAAACTTTTGACTGCTGGTGTATATATATATTTTTTTTTACAAAAGTATGACCAATATTTATGTTCTTGATATCTGGATGTTTTTCTGATCTGCCACTGACTTGGTAGTTGCATGGACTGTTGTTTTTGTTGCAAAAAGGTTGCAACATGTTGCTGTACATCTTGCTTTATATTGTTGCTTTGCATGAATTACTGTGGTTGGGGATTGGGAGAAAGAGAGAGGTGGGATTCATGGTTAAAGTCTGCCAGATAAGTAATGCGGGAAATTGGATTTTGCAAAGATTCATGTGTTAGATCGCGTTGAGGCAATTTCATGAATATCATTGAGTGATTAACCTCCAATAGCAACGAGGGAATACTGTAAACAAATTGACCTCGTTACTTGGGATTACGTCTACATTGCTGATTCGCCATCACCAGTCACATGATGTGAAACATGATCACATCATCCATTGGTAGCACCACCATGTGGGGGTGCAGAAGTGTTGTTCCCTTGAATAAAAGAACAGCTCTAAATCCTCCCCTTGATATCTGTCTGAGTAGACTGCAATAAACGCTGTTGTTGAGCAGACGTGAGGATAACGTCCGAGATTGTTGGCTGTGCCGCCCAAGCTTTAAATGAGATCGGAGGTTGCTACCATCAATACAAACATAACTGGGCCGACTGGTGATGCTCGTGATGAAGACGGCAATGAAAGAACTTTTTTCCAGCTTATCTTTTCTGTGAATTTAAATATCGCAACCCAAAAAATATTTCTCATTAAATAGAGTGAAATGTAATATCATTCGTGTTATCGTAGACATTAAAAGCAAATAGAGTACTCTGATTGGCTAATTAATAAGACTAGTTCATGATTACAGTACACATAATCCTGAGGCATTTATTTCAGCTCTCGTAATTCAAATGTCAATTAGTACTATATTAAAAAACAAAATGCAGAGAGGGAGATTGCAAATAAATGACCAAAAAAAAAATTCACACCCAATACTCTTGCACGGTGACACATAAGTAATGTAATTAGCGTCGTTTACAGAAGCTTTTGTCGTGAAGGAAGGCAGAAACGTCGGACAAGCCATTTTGGTCTTCTCAATGTACGAGGAAAACTAGAATGGCACTTGGTAGAGCACATACCTCTACCAGGCTGAACCGTTTACATTTTGTATCCTGCTGATAGGCCAGATCTGCTGACATGAACCCAAATCTAATTGGCTTGGGATTGTTGGGAGCAACCGAGTTACCTCCTCTATTTCCAGTCATTTAACCAACTCAACCACCAAGTTTTGTCATCATCCAACCACAACTTTTTGAAATCTGCTCACCTTCACTTTCACTTTCTCTGCTCACCTTCACTCCTTCATTCCTCTTTACTCCCGCCTCTGGAACAAACTCCCTCACTCGCTTCAATCACACCCCTCCCTCCAGGTCTTTAAAACAGCTGTTCACCACCATCTCTTATCTTATCTTCCCCCATCCAAAACCTTGATCTTTTCTACCCCCGTTAATTCACCCCAGATCCACTTTTTTTGAAATATCGACTTCTTTCCTGGAAGTTCTAGCAGTGTCCATGTGGTTTATACCTCTCCCACTCCCCCCACACCCCCGCCCCCCCCCCCCGCATTCCCATGCCTCCTCCCCCCAAGCCCTCTCCCTCCCACAGATTTCCCGATGTCCCTATTCTCTGCTGTAGTACTTGTTTGCTTCCCTCTCTCTCCCCATCTTGTCCCCCGCTCCCTTTATTGCATGTTTTGTGTGTCCGTTTTTCTTTTTTGTGATTGATGTTAGCTCTTACACAAGCCTCGATCTTGTATACAAAAAAAATAAAATAATAATAATGTCATGCTACATGTAGTTTTTGCCCCATTTCTCAATGCTGTGAAGAATCGCTTATAAAAAGTAAATAATTCTCGTATACGTATTCGGATCTTCACTAAACTCAAATCAATTCGTCCTCGTCACACACCCAATCTCTCCACCAAATTTCGTCTGAAACCATCCACAACTTTTTGAGATATCCTCTTCACAGACAAACAAACGGACAGGTGTGAAAGCATAACCCCCATCCACCTTTGGTGCCAGAGGTAATAAAAGCTGGCATGGCCGCCACTTGCCCTACCTGCATTTGCGGTTGGAGAGCACTGATAAATCGGGAGCAGACTTGCAGAATAACCATACAGTGCCTCCATAATATTCCTCAGATGATCTCTTCCTTTTCAATACCACACATCTCTCCATCCTTCAATCAAAACAAAAAACTTATTCTTGACTCCAGCGAATTAGCTGATGCTATCTCGTACATGCTTTTAAAGGAATCTGCAAAGTGGAGAGCAATTCAAAAACGTCAAACAAAGCATTGTACAATGTGATTTGACATAGCTTCATTGTGGTTGATTGCCATTGTAAAAAGAACAAATGTGATGAGCCATCTAGTTACCTCCTCTATTTCCAGTTTGGGTGAAGGGAGATTACATACATTACATTTGGCTGTCACGTCATGAAAACACTTAACGACACCAAAAACCATGCCCAAATTTCCAGCAGCCATCTATTTGATTTTCGACATTCTTGTCCCATTAAATATTTTTGTTGGTTTCCTTGTGTCGATGTGACTTTTTCTCAACTGCTTGGAATTCAGTTTGATATTACACTTGTGAAAATGTTTGAGTTTTTGATCTTCTCTGCTCCGTTATTCCGCTATGTCCCTCCTATTTGCCAATTGGTTTATGTACCACTTTGCATCATTTGACCATTTAGGTTTCAAATTAAATTAGCCTTTCTGTTGCTGTGTAGGTATTACATTGTGAAGAATGCAGTCTTTAAGTTTTGGTTATATTAGAGTAAGACAACTGAACTGCAATCTGTATGTTCGGGTAAGTAAGCAAATATAATGTCGAGGTAAAGGCATGTTGTCGATTAAATTCACATGTACATTATAGGATATTGGGATGTAATGGCCTTTTCCTGCTTCATAGTTTCCTTGTGTATTCTTGTAATTTAAGAATCGCATTTGACTTTAATACTTTTGTACTTTAAATTTGCTTGTAAGAATTGTTTCAGAACGAGACGAACACATCGGTTAAAGTTTGTGTATCCTGACGATGACTCACGGACCGGTGTTTGTGCGTTTGTCAGACTACTCCTCCTAGAGTTCTGGGCCAATAACATCCAGACTTCCTACATTGGATCGGCATGATCCCAATTAGTGTATGGGGTTGTTTTTATCTTTGCTGGTGGTCTTGGGAGGGTGGGGGTCGCATATTCTGGATGTAAATGTGTATCGTGTAGCACCGCCTCCAGGTGGGAGAGGTTATTACAAGTCCCACCCTTTACAGTACAGTATTCCTGTCCCCATGTTTTCCAGTGCAGTGAGGTGTTTGAATTATTAGTAGGCATGTTTTTGCTTCATGCATATAACACTTTGGTTTTTTTTTGGGGGGGGGGGGGGGGGGGGAGCAATTGAGCGACCTGTCAGTTACCTATACACCGCCCAAGTAAAGGTATTTGTCAGAAGAACGTGTTGCATGTGGAGAACAAGGTTGCTCATAGGGAGGGGACTCCCTACGAGTCTATATAAATTGAAAGACAGCGTCTGTCTGTCTGTCTGTCCCCGCTGTTTCTGTTTTAGCTTCGTATCTCCTCTCTCACAACTTTGCGCATCATTACCAGACTTTGTCAGCATAAATAACCAACGCGCGAAGCGAAAAGCGGTGCTCGGCAATTGATTCACTCTGTCTGTCTACAGATGTCAATCTTTGATTGAGGAACTACTTGATTTCAATTGAATTTTATATTTTGAACACTAAAACACGAATCAGAAACAGAAATCAGAAACACTGTGAAGATCTGTATCCGGATTTGAATACTTTAATTTTAGAAGTGATTCTTTACCATTGAGAGATAGGGCCAAAAATGATACATTTGCACAATGTCTCAAAAATGTGGGGATGGATGATAACAAAACTTGTTGGATGAGTTGGCAAGGTGACAAGAACCAGGTGATTATATTTTGGTTCAGGTCCGAATCCAGATCCGGCCTATCGATGGATACAAAACGTAAACTGTTCAGCCTTGCGAAGGTATGCGCTCGACTGAGTGATATTCTTCTTGTCACGATTGTTGCTGAGCTGTTGTTACCTCCGCCACCAAAGGTGGATGGAGGTTATGTTTTCACCCATGTCTGTCCGTTTTTCTGTCCGTTTGTTACTTGCCGGAAAAAATTCCGGCAAGTATGTTGGTTGGTTGGTTTGTCTGTCCATCTGTGTGTCTGTTTGTGCGCAGTACTACGTCTACATCGATGCACTTAGCATCGCCATACTTTACACACATATTTGCCTTGCCCTGGAATAGACTGTGCCCAATGTTTAACTCTCTAGGCCCAAGGTCAAGCTCTAGCTCACCCAAAACGTGAAATCGGGGGGGGGTCGAGTTTTCATTTAAAATACATTTCAAACCACTATAACTCTAAAAGTACAAGAGATATGCATACACTTACTGTTACTGATATATAGGAAGTCACATATGACATTTAATTTGGCACCATGACCTTTGACCTTGAAAGGTCAAACTCAAGGTCAATTTTTAAAAAGTACATTCCAGCAAGTCCTCGGTCTCTGACCGATTTATAGTTTGTTTGTTTGTGAACAAAATATCTCGATAGGTTGTGGACGGATTCGGCCGAAATTTGGCAGAGATGTAGCGTATGTGACAAGGACGAAATGATTAGATTTTGGTGAAGATCCGGATTCGGATTCGGATCCGGGTACTAGAATTTTTAAGTGATTCTTCACCATTGGGAGATCGGGCCAAAAACGATACATAGCAGGATATCTCAAAAAGTTATGGAAGGATTTTGACAAAACTTGGTGGACTGGTTGGGTGTGTGACGAGGAAGAATCGATTCGATTTTGGTGAAGATCCAGATCCAGATCCAGTTAGTATAATTTTTTAAGTGATTCTTCACCATTGAGTGATATGGCCAACCAGGTGGAGGTATGCTCTCGACTGAGTGCTGTTGTAGTTGCTGTTGTTTTTATCTCTGTTGTTACCTCCATCACCTAAGGTGGGTGAAGTTTGTTTTCATCCCTGTCTGTTTTGTCTGTCTGTTTGTTTGTTTGTCTGTGAACTGAATATCTCGAAAAGCTGTGGATGGATTTGGACAAAATTTGGTGGACAGGTTGGGTGTGTGACCAGGACAAAATGATTAGATTTTGGTGAAGTTACGGACCTGGAACCGGTGAAGATACGATGAGTTGGGTCGATGACAAGAACAAGCAGCTGCTTTGATTTTGGAGGTCGGGATCCAGATCCGACCGATCATTGGGATACAAAACGTAAACTGTTCAGCCTGTTGGAGGTATGCGCTCTACCAAGTGCCGTTCTAGTTTTTGCTTCTGCTCTTTTTACTGGTGTTGTTGTTTCTCTATGGCCTTCCTATTGTATCAAATCCTATCACCTGTCCTTGAACCCTTATCAGCTTTATGGGTGGTGCTTCGTGCCATTCCTTCGATGGATTTTAAACCTCCTCACCAAAGGTGGGTGGAGGTTATCGATTCATCCCTGTTTGTTTGTGAGCAGGATATCTCAACAATTGTTGAATGATTCAGATGAAACTTAGTGGACAGGTTGGATGGGTAACGGACGAAATGATTAGATTTTGGTGAACATTCGGATCTGGATCCAGCTACTAGATTTTTTTTTGAAGTCATTCTTCACCATTGAGGGTTGATATGTAACATAATATTTCAAAAGGTTGTGGAGAAAGTTATGACAAAACTTGATGGATAGATTGGGTATGGTTATGGCTATGGTCCTCTCATCCTATGAAATCCAATAACATCTCATTCCCCCCACCCCCACCCCCTACCCTCCTTGATGAGTTTTCCACTATCATTTAGATATTTTGATGTATTAACATCATCTGTTTGTTCTCGCTCCTAAGTGCCACATCTGGGTATTCTAATAGGAACTCGTGTACCTGTTTAGGCGCTCCTTCACAAACGTATATGTGGAAGATCTCTATCAGACATAATAATGTGTAACAATTTTATATTAATTATCTTCGAGGGTTGGGGTGTTCAGTGATGCATTGTTTTAAAACGAGAGTAATTCGTGTTTGTTACAAACTGGTTACTTAAATGATACATTTCTGCTGAATGTGTATTACCTGCTTATCTAATATGTAGAAGATAATGCAGTGCTTATTATAGTTGTTTCTTACTATAAACCTGGGATTCTCCAGTGACAGACCAAAACTCCGTGGAAGTTTTTCTAAACACACATCCATTACAAGTATAATTGCACCAAAACATCCCAGCCCTATCACAGACTGATGCTTGGTGGAGGGAAGTGTTTTAATTTGCATTTTTTTCCTTGCTGTTGTGCAGACAATTGCAGTGCCTTTTCTCATGGGTGCCACCATCTTGATGTCACATGACCTTTCCACTGTGCTTCTATGTTTGATCGGCTAGCCGCTAGAGGTAGATTCATTTCTTGACGGACTGTACACTTGCAACCTTTTTCTTTTGCATTTCAAATGTTGAAATCGGTTTGAGACCCTCAAGGATTGAATCGAGAATGTTAAAAATCTCAATTGGTGAGTAAAGTGCTCTTTTTGAGCTGTTGGCTGCCAATTTATTGCTTTTCTTCCACGACATACAACCTGTGCACCCAAGAGTCTTCCAGCTCCCACCTCCACCATTACGATTGTTATCCCCGTGCTTTTCGAAGAAAAGTTGGGGAGCATGTGATACCTCTCATTTGTATGTGCATGTGTGCGTAATTGGAGTGTGGTTCGAGATATCAGAATCGTCGACTGGACGAAATGTAGATTTGTTATCCATAAAATTGAATGAAATGCAAGTGTACATTTCTTTTTTAAGTAGCAAATGTGCCTTGCTTGGGTCATGGGGGTGGACTCCAGGCCACCCCGACCCCCGTCCCTTTGTTGCACTTATAAAGACCATGAGGGCAATGTCGAGCGACCTCTCTACACTTCGGTGTATATTCTGTTCACATTGACTTGACTGTTTATGTCGGTTAAGCTCTGAGTTGGGAAGGACTGGGCGGACTGGGCTGAGTTGGGGCAAGCTGCACTGCCCGAGACAGACGGCGCAGCACGAGACAAGCACGAGGGTGAGGTCCTCAGTGCACTGCAACTGTGCACTTGCTTGAGTTCCATCAGGTCCTTATCGAGCTGTTAGGTACATTCTTGGGATGCATTGATTTTTGTAGAACATTTGTGAATACTGAGGAGTTTCCTTGTTTTGATATCTAGTTTATTGATTTTCGCTTGTGTCCAGTTTATTATTCCTCAGCTGTACTGGAATACTGGTGCTGCTAGTTGGTTAATTGGGTTTGGTTTTTTTTTTTTCTCAGAGTGAGGTAGGTTTTCAGGATCAGCCTTGTTCTACGCAGGTATTCTTTGGTAATTGTTTTGCACATTTGTTTGTGACATATTTTGGTGGCCCTCTTCTACTCCGAGGTATTTGTAAGATACTTTGTTGTTTTGCTCCTGTATTCTTGTATCTCGATCGATTTTTATGTTGTCCGTTTTTGTTTATCTACCTTGTAAGATTGTGTACCTGGCACACTAATCTAGGCCAAAATCCATTTGAACGTCTTCGGAGTGTTGTTTCACTAATTCAAGTTGCTCTACCAATGTTTCGGCGTTCGGTGTGAAGAGTTTAAAATTGTGTGTGCATGTGTTTTAAATGTTTAATACAACGCTGGTCAAATCTGAACATGGAAACTATCAACATACTGTTGTGTGTCTGGGTTTGAGTACAGCTGGGATTCACGGGGTGGTTGCTGGAACTGCTGCTCACCCTCTAACCCTGAGGCCACCAGGTCATGGATAAATCCATGGCCCAATGGGTTGTTAACCAACCACTAATGCCGGTTGAAGCCACCAAACCTTGCAGGGTCCTCGCTCGTATTAATCGCATTACCTTTCTGATGGTTTGGTTACTTTAATTGGGGAACCACTCCCTGAATGCCCACCCGACTACTTATTACAGACAAGCGGACCGTGGGTGCGGTGTTGGCTATCCAGCAGAGCCAATCAGTGGGTAAAAACTTATTGTATATAAATTGTGTACACACTATGTCGAACCAATGATGAAAAATACGCAGTCGAGTAGATTTGAAAAATGCTTATCAAGTCAAAAACAACGATCACTTATTCACACAAGCAAGCAATCAAGGAACAACACACATTTCCAGTGAAGTAATCTACGAATACATCTACATGCAGTAAAAACAAGGAACAGCAGACTTATCCTCTACCACATGTTTTTCGCTTTATGCAAACTAATTTAGACACAGGACATGGCACCATCATTCATCCGGGAGAAACGTAGAGCAGAAAGAGATGAGGCGATGAGGAAGCAGAGAGATGTATGGGTATGGCTCCTGCCTTACTGAACACAACCAGGTGTGGCTGTGTCTATCCCAAATATGTGGGGTGGGATTTGGATGGGGAGGAAGGGCGGTAGAGTGGTGATGCGATGGTCGTGAGAGGTGCAGCCTAGCTAATGTAGGCTTAGAGGAAGGGTGTGAGGCACGAACAAGGCCTCATCCACGTGGGGATGGAGGGTATTCATTGATATCCTCATCGGAGGGTTGATTCTCTTTGTGCATCCAAAGTAGACGATTATGGGTTCTTAGAGATGGAGAGAAAAGATCGTATAAGTCAGTACGGAGCTGCGGTGCGCTGAAGACCTGCCTATCCCCGTGCGTTTCACCCTTGAGCTCGTCTCACGCTGCGCCGTCTGTCTCGGGCAGTGCAGCTCACCCCAACTCAGCCCAGTCCTCCCAGTCCATCCCAACTCAAAGCAGTCCTTCCTGTCCATCATAGTCCTTTCAGCACTAACCGGCAGGCAGCTTCCTTCTGACACGATCCCCAGCACACACGAACAGCAGCAAACCGAGTTGTGTCTCAGCTTTTATGCCTCCCGGACCAGGTGCAGTTTTGAGAGGGCAAAGTTCATTCCGAGACCCTTTGACCCTGTGCGGGGTGTGAGTTCAGGGGCCAAGGATTTCCGCCCACCCTGACCCCTGAGTGGCTCATCCCCATTGATCCCCGCTCCTCCTGGAGATTGATGTAATAAACTAGGTGCTTCCCATAAGACGACATTGTTTAGGATGGGGTTGAGCTTCCTATAAGATGTCGTCGAAACCGAGGTTGTGCTTTGTGGTGGTTCTGGTCGGTGCGTGTGTGAGAAACGTTGTATAGTGTGTTTAAATACACAATCGTTGGATTGGGCAATAAAGGCTGCAAACAAAAGAGTGAGAGAAATAAATGGACGGATGGATGGACTTCATGGTCGATTGTGCTGTGAATAATTGTGAGGGATCAGAATGGACAGATGGATGAACAGATGAATTGAAGGACGAAGTGACCAAAGGATGGATTGTGGAGTGAAAAGAAAGATTGATGGATTGAAAGAGGGATTGATGGATTGAAGGATGGATTGTTGGATTGAAGCAGATTGAAAGTGGATTTAAGAGGTTGAAAGTGGATAGAGAAGGGGGGAATTTGGATGGGGAGGATCTCCCATCACACCAGGGATGAAGCACACTATCTCACAACGCATTCCCACCCCCGCAACCCCCTCTGGCCTCCCCCAATTGTCTGGGAACAGGGCAGGGATCTTTATAAACACATACTGAGATAACTGTCTGGGGAACTCCTTCGTGTTCATGGATGTTCTCCCTGAGGTCCATTTCCGCAACCACAACAATACACTATCCTTGCAGATTGACAGGGAATAACTATTATTCAAAGAAAGATGTAGGCAGGGATGCAGTTTTGCATGATAATTTATTGTGATCATCCCTACCTTGTTTACATTATTTTTTGTATGGCATCCCCACATCCTTTTAAATTTCTTCAAATGTTTTGTATTACTTGTTTCTGTACTTTAAAAAAATGTGTTTAAATGCTGGAGAGATTTATTTTGATAGCACGATGAATGATCTTGTCGATTATATGTGAATATACTTCGTATTAAATAGTGTTACCATTATATAATGGGCAGCAATAATATGTACAGCAGTATGTTGTGTCTGTGGCATCCCTACACAGGAAGTCCACCACCATCCTCACATTTTATACCACAAAGAATTGTAACACTTGTTTGCTAGCATTATGTAATTTTAAATGGCAAGTAGTACAAGTATACAAATAAGTAATACATATTTTTATGGCGTAGCTCATAGGGCAACGCCGCCTCGAACAGTGTTTGTCTGGCCATATGTATGTATGTATGTATGTCCCCTCAAACGTACACCAATCAGAGCTGAGGATCTGGTCACATGACAGGGGTGATGTGATGTCATTTTGATTCCAATGCTGTTCAGGCCAGACATATCATTGAACCTGTCATGTATCACAATCTGCATGCTCTACCTTTTACGTTTTTCATTCAGTGAATATGAATGAATGACTGAATGATCGTTTTAAGGCCATTTTCCCCGCTAGAGCGGGGGTTAGCCTTGCGGGCCCCATGATAATCATGGTTCCCTGTTTGAGGCAATGTTTTTATGGCCGGATGCCCTTCCTGACGCCAACCCATAGTCACCTCTTTCGATGCGCAAGGATACGGTGTACCTATTCTAAATCATGGTACACACTGTGATCATTCATCCCATAAGCTGGTGCTCAATTTGCCGACCTCGGAAGGATGACGGGCTGAGTCAATCCCCCTGGCGTTAATTCAGCGATCGACCGGGATTCAAACTCAGGATCCTAGGATCCCAAGCCTGTGCCCTAACCGCTAGTTGCTATTGGTTTATTAGAACACTTTAATAACTGCTTGCTATTTATCATTTCACCCCGAAGAAGATGCGAGACTATTCTAACACCCGTCTGTCTGTCTCTCTGTGTCTGTGTTTGTGTCTATATATTTTCATTTTGAAAATGGTTTTCTCTGCAACCGCTTGTCCGATCAATGTGAAACTTTAAACATATGTGGAACTGCCAATGTTTTTTTATTGTATTTTATTGCTAACTTTGACGTCATAGGTCACATGGTAATGCAGCTATATTGGATTAAAGCAAAAAAATGGTCATCATTTTCTCCAAAACCTCTCAACGGAGAAAATTGAAACTTGGCATATGTCATCTATTCCCTATGGGGTGTATAGGGTGATAACGATGAGGTCATCATTGAAGTGGTATTCCAGCCATAACTGGTTGAATTGAAATCCTTATCCCAAAAAACTGAAACTTCATATATCTGATCTATTACCCGAAGTGAGTGAAGAATTACATTTATAACGTTCATAACCCATGCCAAGAAACTACATGACAGAATGGGGTGCATGGATGATACGGGTATATGGGCCATAATAGCAGTGGGAAATAATTGTAGCGTGTTCTGTTGACGATGGTAATTTTGTTCAGAATGAACACACAAGGTAAGAAAGACTATGCGCTCGACGAGTGCAGTTATAGTTACAAAGGTTATTCGATTTCAAGAAGAGAGTTGATTTATTTGACTCTGGTGCAGTGTATAATTTATGTTCGAAAACTGAGCCTGATTCTCAATGCATGTTCCTTATGGATCCTTGAAAATACAGTATTATGAATCGCAGTGAAATTAAGGCCGCCCTATTATTGTATGCATCTGAAAAATGCTGTTAAAATCATACAGGTCACAACAATGATAATCTCAAAACAATAATTGCAGTTCACAGCCAAACTTGTGGTTAAGGAATCTATAGGATCTGGATAATCGGTTCACATGCTCTATATGAAATAGTTTGGATGGAAAGTGGTTTCCATCAAAAAGTCTGTTCCATTTGTTTTTAATCACATCTTTGTGTCGTGGAGGATAAATTTGAAATGTATTTCTTAGTTATATATTGGTATGAATGCATCAATGTGATTATGGTGTGCACCTCCCTGGGGACCTCTAAATTACATTTGCCACTGATGCATACAAATCTCTGACTGTAACAATGAAGCCCGAAGGGTAGAAGGTCAATTTAAAAAAGAAAACAATTCTGCCTCTCCAGCTGTCCAGAGGCTCGTTTGCTTTACAAAAGGGAGACGCTTGTTAATGGAACCGAATGACTGCAACAAACATACAAAGTATGACAAACCTGCTGAGAGTTGTCCAGAACCAAGCTGTGAATTGCTTTAACCATGATCGTGCAAGCATGTCATCTGTCTGGGTGTAAATTCTGTGGTTTTGCTAACGTTTGCACCTGTTAAATAAATAAAAAATTGGGCTTTCTGCTCCAGCATAGAGTTGTAGCAGATTTATTGTGACACGTTCAGTACATTAGGAATTTCAGATGTGCGCTGAGTTGCAGCATGGGATTTCTGTGGACGTGCTAGTCAAAAGCAGAAGATGAGGGTGATGATGATGAGGAAATTTGGTGGAAGGAAAGTTATTTACCATTGACAATATCACCGAATATGAAAGCTGTGCGATGCTTCCTAAAGCCGTCGTTCATCTCTGGAATCAGAACACAACAGTCCCCACAGCTCCAGCTTATTTGGCAAACTGCTCAATATTTTCCCCACTTCCTCTTTTATTCCCTTTGCTGACACATCTTCACAACTCTTTCTTCCCACCTTTCATTCTTTACCAGTTCAATTGTTTTTTTCTTGTTCTTTTGACGTTTGTTTAAATTGACAACTGGTTATCTCCACCACTGAAGGTGGATGGAGGTTATGTTTTCACCCCTCTTTGTCTGTCTGTTTGTCTTTCTGTTTGTTTGTCTGTCTGTCTGTGAACAGGATATCTCAAAAAGTTGTGGATGGATTTGGACGAAACTTGGTGGAGATGTTGCATATGTGAAAAGGAAAGGTTTATTCAATTTTAGTGAAGATTCAAACCCAGATCCGTATCAGAATTTTTGAAGTGATTCTTCACCAGTGAATGATCGGGCTAAAACAGATACGTAGCACGATATCTCAAAAAGTTATGGATGGATTTGGACGAAACTTGGACTGTTTGGGTGTTTGACAAGGACAATTCGATTCGATTTTGGTGAAGATCTGAATATGGATTCAGATACAAGAGTTGTTTAATTTTGAAGTGATTCTTCCCCATTGGGAGATCGGTTGAAAAGCAATATGTAACATGATATTTCAAAAGGTTGTGGACGAGGTATGACAAAACTAGGTGGATGAGTTGGTTCGGTGACAAGAACAAGTCGATTAGATTTTGGTTCAGGTCGGAATCCAGATCTGGCCTATCAGTTGGAGACAAAACATAGACTGTTCAGCCTGGCAGAGGTATGCGCTCTACCGAGTGCCGTTCTAGTTACCTCCGCCACCAAAGGTGGATGGAGGTTATGTTTTCACCCCTGTCTGTTTGCCTGTTTGTCCGTCTGTTTGTTTGTCTGTTTGTTTGTTTGTGAACAAAATATCTCCAAAAGTTGTGAACGGATTCGGACGAAATTTGGCTGAGATGTAGCGTATGTCACAAGGACGAAATGATTAGATTTTGGTGAAGTTCCGGATTCGGATCCGGCTACTATAATTTTTTAAGTGATTCTTCACCATTTGGAGATAGGGCCAAAAACGATACATAGCAGGATATCTCAAAAAGGTATGGACGGATTTGGACGAAACTTGGTGGACCGGTTGTGCGTGTGATGATGAAGTATCGATTCGATTTTGGTGAAGATCTGAATATGGATTCGGATATGAGAATTATTGAATTTGTAAGTGATTCTTCACCATTGTGTGATATGGCCAACCAGGCGGAGGTATGCTCTCTACCGAGTGCTGTTCTAGTTTGGGTTGCATTTGTTTGGCCAGCCGGGTTTCACAAATTTAGAAATGGGATGATGATTACCTTAATTATTTTGAAAGATTATGCGTATCTAAGGTTCAGTGCAATTGCTTTATATTCATACGAATATTGTTTGCTGTGTTATATCACTATTTCTTGCACAACCTGTTTTCTTTATAAAACACACATCTTGTATTGGGGGAAAATTTTGGAATGGATTTGTTGAACTTCAGCAGCATTTAGCTCCCTGTTGCCAGGCCTGGGCCGTCAGATGATGCCTTAGAATGGGTTGTTGAAAAACAACTTGCTTGTACTCACCACCGACATTATCCAACATCTGAGCACGAGCAAACATGTTTCCCATTGTACATGGTTAATCCTCGGCTTTAAATGCAGAATTTGCTTTTTCTTGAACTGCAAATTTGTATACCCCCGAAAATGCAAAGAATCCTAAATGTCTGACATTGGCAAAGGGATGAAGGATTCTTTGGAATGTTGTGACCCCAAGCCATTGTTTTGTGTTATCGGAAAAATCCCTTCTGGCAAAATTCAAACTGCCCCAATAAAAGGAATAAAAGAAAACTCTGAACCAAGAAAACCAAGGCGTGTGTGTGTGTGTGTGTGTGTGTGTGTGTGTGTGTGTGTGTGTGTGTGTGTGTGTGTGTGTGTGTGTGTGTGTGTGTGTGTGTGTGTGTGTGTGTGTGTGTGTGTGTGTGTGTGCGCGCGCGCTTGTGTGTACATCCGTGCACGTGTGTTCCTTTTAAAACGAACATTGGTTCTGCCGGCTGTTCAAATTAACAGATATTTTACTTGATGGGCCTTAAATGTTCAATAAATATCTATCTTTAGTTACAAGGCATACCAAATGTAGGTCAGTAAGCTCACACTGGAAAGAAAACAGGCCTGATGATGATTGAGTTTCTCAAATTGCCTGCACTGTCATAAGTGAATAACAGCATGTGTTGTGACTCGATCGTCGAGCAGCAGAAAGAGCCAATGTAAAAGCACATGGAAGACGATCATGGAAGACGAAGTACGATCAACAAAACAAAGTTTAATGTGACAAAATGAAAAAAAAAAAAAACTTATCGAATTTTGTAGATTGGCTTCAAGGTCACGGCAAAAGCAGTACTGTATGTGCAAATGCCAGCAACAGAGTGTCTGAGAAACCCCTGCACCACAGGCATAGCAACATAGATTTGATTGCCAACACTATTGTGGAGATGGAGGTCGTGGATGGACAGGCAGGCAGGCAGGCAGGCAGGCAAAGCTGATTATATTGAAATGCAGACAATTTCCGCGTCAAGGCAGAAAGATGGAAAGGAAAAGAACAAAAAAAACCCCAAAGAACTGGAACAACACTCAGTAAAAGCGTTTGCCTCCTCCAGGCTGAACAGTTTACGTTTTGTATCTCACTGATAGACTAGATCTGGATCTGGATCTGGGCCTGAACGAAAATCGAATCGGCTTATTCTTGTCACCAAACAACTCATCCACCTATTTTAGTCGTAACCTGCCCGTAACTTTTTGAAATATCATACTATGTATCGTTTTTGGCCCCATCTCTCAATAGTGAAGAATCACTTAAAAGTTATCTTATCTGGATCCATATTCGGATCTTCACCAACATCGAATCAATTCATCCTTGTCACACACCGAAACTGGCCACCAAGTTTTGTTCACATCCGTCCACAGGTTTTTGAGATATCCTCTTCACAAACAGACAGACAGGGGTGAAATCATAACCTGCGTCCACCTTTGGTGGCGCAGTTAATTAGGGCAAACAGCATTAGTGGATGCTAAAAACAGTCATTGTGAACTGCAACTTTCCCATCAGAAAATACTTGTAGTCATGTACTGTATCGTGCTGCGGGTGTAGTCAACCAATGGATTGGTCAAAATACAAAGTTTTCTCATAACAAGGCAAGAACCCTATTTGTCAGAGCAAGCAGTAATCGGAACAAAAGCAGGTAACGATGTGCCAAATTAGGAATGCCAGGGCTATGTGAGGCATAGTGGGAAGTGTTTGCAAGAAGGTGTTGCTGAGCGCAACAAAAAGAAGCCGAACAGATAGAGTTGAAATCTGTGTACATGAGCAGCCGAGAGAGCCGCAGTTGTGATTGGGCTGAAGCTGAGCGCAAGTGGAACGATTTCGCGGAAGCAAAGTTGAATCGAATCCGGCCAAATGCTGTTGAGCCCAATCCAGTCAAGTGAAACATCCGAAGGCAAGTCAAACACCGAGATTGAATGCACATACGCTATTTCTCTCAACGCTGTTCGTTTATTCAAATTTGACTTGACGTGGGGAAGAGACTGAAAGTCGATCCATCAAGCATAATCTGCAGGTTGCATTGCCATTTTTGAGATGTGGCGATGCCACTTGTGTCGTGGCCCGTGGCAAATCAACATGCCAAGCAATTTGCCATTGTAAGTCGAATGGGTATGAGATTCGAACCTGGAATCACCAGAGTGCAATAGAGAAGGCCCAAGCTCGAGCAGATGAGCAAACTCAGAACCCAGTTTCTTCGGAAAGTGCTGGTGGTACTCGACCAACTGTACTTGCTTGCGTGCATCACAAATGTAGAATCGGTTGCCGAGCTCTTCACCTTGTGTTGCAGAACATGCAAATTAAAACTAAATGATGTAGGAAAGCTGTGTGTTGCTCTACACAGTGTGTTGTTTTCCAAGTGAGCTTTCTCACCCCTTTTTATTTTGAGCTGAGGTAACACTTCATGTCAAAACAGGAGCCAATTACTTCACATAAGGTCTATTTGAGTATACTCCTCTGTGATATACAAGGTGTAGCTCCGTGCCAAAGTAATCCGACCTGCTGGGTAGGCTGTGCCAAATTTAGGGGGTGTGGTGGTTGTTTTGGACAGGTATAACCTCGGTTTCTTGTCTCATGTTGAAATCCAGTCATATTTGCAATAAAATGTGCCCTGTTTAATAGTTTGTGTGACGGCTTCTGACGGGGTGGCAGGATGGCCAAGAGATGCGCGCACTCATCTCTAAGCTGTCCAGCCTGGGTTTGAATCTCGACCCAGCTGGGAAGTGTAAACTATGTTTCACAGGCAAGGTGATTCATCACTCGGATGGACGTTAAACTGGGGATTCTGTCTGCCAGCATTAGTTGGTGTGGATGTTAAAGATCCCACGGTGTTGTTCACGAGGAGTAGTTGAGCTATCGCCGACACCCTGAACAAATTGCAAATTCCTGAGAAGGAGTGGCGACCGACCAATATTATAGGCCAGTAACTGCTTTCGCAGCACCAGCACTCTTCAAAGGACGTTGCACATGATATGGTGGTGATTATGAAGATGAAATACTTCTGATGTAGTTTGGTGATTACAGCTTCCAGTGATCCCTCGTGTTTATTTTTTTTTCTTTAAAAAAATACTGTATATCGATCGACATGTGAACTCTGCATGTGCTGGAATAACTGTCTTTCTGCTTTTACGTTAGGCATGTCGGTCCTTTGCACTTTTGGAAGAAATTCGTTTAAACGGGACTATTCGCTCGCTCACACTTGCATAAAAACACCAGAACAACTTTCATTGCTTTGTTTTGCGCTCCATGTAACACCATGAGTGGGCTTGTAGTCAGTTCAAATAATGCAAGATTGCTGCATTTGTCTTGCCAGTCACACTCCAGGTGTTCTTTTTCAACACAACGGGATGAACACGAAGCAAGTTCTTTTTAAACTGAAATAAAAATGGTGTCCTTTATTTTGCGATTCAAAATGGTTATACAGTGTGACATTGAAAAAAGGAAAAGAATGTCAACCCAACGCAATCTGTGTCCATAATCTAGAGGGAATTTAAAAAATAGATCGCAGGTACAGTGTACTCTGATGCAGTGGAGTGACACCCTATCCCATGGACGTTACACTCACAAACTGCTTTCGAAGTACCAGGCTATGCTTGTGCAATTTAATAAACCATTCGTGTATGACGATGACATTGCTTTGCTCCTTCAGCTGACAGTTTCGCTCCAACAGTTTCGTTCAGTTTCAGTAACACACACACACACACACACACACACACACACACACACACACACACACACACACACACACACACAGTAACACACACGCGCACACAGTAACACACACAGTAACACACACATCGGCACCAATCTCGTATACGGTATAGCGAGATGCGTATATCTATCACCGGCACCGATCTTGTATAGCGAGATGCGTTTTACCTGCCAAAGTAAAAACAACAACAAAAAAAAACACCAGAACGAGAATCCCAGCCTCGCTTAAGTAAATACATATATACACTTAGTTATAAAATCACAAGATATGGTCAATTTTGTCAGATTGTACTCCAGATTTGGACATTATTTAGTCTACAGCATCCAATCCTCATATCCGAATCCAGATTTTGATGATATGCTTCAATTATAGCCGGTGTAGCCGGTGTTGTGAATGAACGCGTACGTATTATGTTGAAAAGCCAGATTTTGCTGGATCCCTTGAGAATCTCGAAGCTTTGACGCACCAAATCGCTCAATGGAGGCCGCCATCTTGCGGATGCGGAAGTATGCATAACAAATTGAAAAAAGTTCAATAGGAGTTTGTTTCACCCGTCTTTTTTTTTATTCACAATCTTATGCACCTCTAATTTGTAATTAAAATACTTTAAGACAAACCTCGGCCCGCACGGGCCTGGTTATCTTCAACAAAAATCGTCACCAAACACCGGAACCAATGAGATTCGAACATTTGAAAAAATATTTCAAAAACCAAATCACTCAATGGAGGCCGCCATCTTCCGGATGCGGAAGTATGCATAAAAAATTGCGAAAAAGTTCAATAGGAGTTTGTTTCACCCGTCTTTGTTTGATTCACAATCTTATGCACCTCTAATTTGTAATTAAAATACTTTAAGACCAACCTCGTTCCCCGGGCCCACACGGGCCCTGGTTATCTTCAACGAAAATCGTCACCAAACACCGGAACCAATGAGATTCGAGTATTTGAAAAAATATTACAAAAAAGCTTTTTACCACATTTCGGACGCTGAAAACGGCGTCAAATATTCTAAAATTGACGAAGAATTATTTTTTAGAAATCTCGCGGCCGTAGAGGATAGTTTTTCACGGCCGGAAATATCCGAAGTTGAGACGGAATTCACCGAATTAATCAAGAAGGAAATTTTATAAATTTTAATCTCATCCAGAATGCAAATGGTGTCATTTTGAACTCGGTACGGTACGTACTACACCTACCTACTACCAACTACCTAACCTACTGATGCCATAGTGATAGGTAAAATAGTGGCAAGAGGCTTTGGCTTCGCCGGCTCATTGCGGCTTTGCAGTCGGGTACTATTATAATGATAATCGACCGTGTTTCCAAGGCAAGGCACGTTTCAGTAGGCCGAAACAAAATGGCGGCCTAAGAACCCAGTGAGGTGCAGTGAGCTGACCAAGATGGCGGGCCGCCATATTGGCACACCACCACATCGGGTTTTTTTCTTCTTATGAGCACCTCGTTAATCATCTTCAAAAAGGATGTTATAACATACCCAAGCACCCAGTTTTCATCCTTGCAATCTGTTTGAGGTCCAGGTGTATGCATGCAAAGTTTGGAGTTGCTAAGTTTAACAGTTTTGGAGTTATGGAGGAGACAGACAGACGGACAGACACTGCCTTTTCTTATTATAGATGCGTGCATTTAGCTCATTCTGAATATCTAAGTCATTTAAATGGAAACTAACCTCGAATTTCAAAAACGGATAATTACTACATCTGTACATGGGAAGTTTTACTTGAACCTTGGAATGAAACAAGTAGCCATATATTTATTAAATATGCTAATTAGGTAAATTTTAACCTCCCCCTCAAATTAATTTGATGCAGTTTATGACATAATAAATGAAGAGATTTTTTTCCCCACCCATGACCTTTACGTCACTGACCTTTCTTCGTCATAATAAAGAGAACCTGTGAGTGCCGTTTCTCCTGTAAGCCCCTCTTTAAGAGGTTGAATGTGCATGAATGAATTGGCGATGACGTGTAATTATCCCGTACCCTGCACGTGTGAACCAAAATGCAGGGTTAAGAAATTTGTTCATGTATGTCTGTGTCTGTCTGTCTGTCTGTCTTTCTGTCTACAGGTGTCAGTCTGTGGTCGAGGAACTACTTTATTTCAATATAATTACTCCCGCCAGGGAGTAATGCATTCGATTGTGTGTGTGTGTGTGTGTGTGTGTGTGTGTGTGTGTGTGTGTGTGTGTGTGTGTGTGTGTGTGTGTGTGTGTGTGTGTGTGTGTGTGTGTGTGTGTTTGTGAACAAGATATCTGGAAAAGTTTTGAACGGATTTGGATGAAAGTTGGTGGGATGATTGCCCTTGGGATAAGGAAGAATTGATTAGTTTTTGGTGAAGCTCAGGATATTATTCCAGATCCAGGAATTTTTTGGGGGAATTTTTTGGGGAATTTTTTTTTCTGTTTTACTGCATTAAAGCTTTTATTCTTATTCTTAAATTATGTTTTTCTCCTCTAATTCCGAGATATATCAAAATTAATTCTCTGACAGTTAGGGCTTACTTTCTTTTTCATTTATTGTTTTGGGGAGAGGGGATGTTAAACAAAACGTATTATTCCAACTTGACCCACGGCGGGAGTATGCGCTCTACTGAGTGGCGTTCTAGTTTTATATTTTGACCACTATAGAACATGAATCGGAAACACAAACCTACAGTTTAACAGTACTTTGGCTCTGAAATTGACGAAGTGTATGGAATGTCATCCTGCATGCACATTCACAGAGGAGCAAGGTACCCTTACTCTGTCTACCTGTCCAATAGTTAAACAAAATTGAAAATCATTACAAACAGGAAACTTACTATTTCCAAGGACATCATAAAGGACACAAACAACAGGCACAAATAACTAATGAAGTGCAATCTGTCCTGAATGTTTTTCTATGATAAATAGTCTTCTTAGCACATCTTCTTGAGGCAAAACCCTCTTCAATCAGTCAACCTTCATGTGATGGTCTTTCTGGAAACGGTCTTGTTTTCAGCAGTTCTGAACTCCTCTGACAGTTTCCGCAGGCTTTTCTTTCTTTCCTGGAAAACTAAGAATTTCAGTTGCCTGTCATCTTTACTTGTAGTGGCTGCGAGATCCCTTCTTCCTTGCAGTTCTCTGTAACTGTAGACCTATTCTCTTTATGGTCAGCAGATAAATATGGATGTTCTCCTTCTTTAGAAGCTTGCGGATTTCAGAATGTCTTTCCTGCTGATGAAAACAAGCAGTTTGATTTTTAATACCCCCTTCAGCATGGAAGTTCTCTTTTTTGGAGGCATCTATAAATTTAAACACAAAAAAATGACCTAACTGTACAAGTCATAAATTAGAGCAATTTAGGCACTTCATATGCACTAAACAGTCAAAAAAACATGACACCCTAAAAATGCATTGCAGTTCTTTAAAAGTATACTTTTAACTAAAATATTTTTGGGAATTTTTTGTGACAAAACAATTCAAGTCTTAGCTTCCTTTTTTATGTGTAAAATTTTGATCTATTTTGTCTTACCTGAGATTTTGGCCTTTAAAGGTGAAAGGCGAAAATATGGAAATTTCGTAGTTTATTTTTTTTTGTGAACAAAACTTCTTGGAAACAATTTTTTTTTCATATTGCTGTAAGCCCCGCGGAGGGCTTTCAGCTACTGCAACATGAGTAAGAAATTTAAACTGGAATATGTACTGTGCATCTATCGCTCCAAATTTGAAAGAAACAACTTCGCTGTTTGTTTTTTTTGCCCTGGAGTGTATGTTTTGTTCTACCTGTTTGTATATATATATATATATATATATATATAAATGTACCTTCAACATCACACCAGGGATTATGCAGTCCTTTATCAGGGTGCCTAAGTAAGCCTTTGTACCTGGTGTCGAGATCGTTTCCTTGTCGTCTCACCACCTCTGACTTCCTCTTCCTGTCTCGTCGTTGGGGGAAAGGCTGAATCTGGCAATGCTCTCTCACCTTTCACTGTACTTTTATAGTGCAGTCCATTTCCCATCAAACGACTGCCTTCGTCATTGTCTGGCACAGCTTTACTCACACACTCATCAATGCATTCGAAGTCTGGAGACGATCATCGAGCGTGTTATTTATTTCATTTTTTTTTGTTCCATGCGAGTTTTTCGGACACGCCCACCTTTAAAGGCGTCTGGTGGTCAGACACTCTTAATGGATTGCCGAGTGAGGAGCTTTCGTGCACTTTGTGATGCACTCGTTGTTGTTGTTGTTGAAAAGTTGTATTTTCCTTGTACGTCGTGCTCACGTTACTTTGTTCGATGAAAACGCGATCCCCGGAACGCACTTCGGTACAAGCGCGGGCGCCGTCTGTAACGTGTGGGTGTGTGTGGGTGTGTGTTTGGTGTGTTTTTGTTTTTATGAATGGATCCGTAAATTAAATAAGACGTGCTTCTGCCTCTTCAGCGCTCTGTGCATATGGGATGCGTTTTTATTTAATTACGTTTATTAATTAATCTCACGAGCAATGGCCACAACCCCGTTCGTTTGACATCAAAATCCACGTCATCTTGCAGGATCTATTGCTCTTTTATCGGGTTCATCCACATGCTCATCCATCCCCAGATGATGACCCCCACCCACCACCATTGGTCTCATTCCTCCCCACGAGCACCAACGCCGGTGTACATACATGTATTTGTTGTCGCTGCCTTTTCCAACCTCTCGGACCTCTACATCTTGATCATCCGAGACCATCTCATTGCACGCGGCACTAACGACTCGGACCCTAACCCCCTCCCTCTCCTCTCGCAATTGTGGACCCTCTCCCCTCGCTCTCTCCCCCCCGGATGCTGTCGCTCGGCGCTCGGCTTTGCCTCCCTGCCTCCATTGCCGTCTTTGTTGCAGTTTCACAATAGCCTTCGGCTTTCGGGCCTTCTCCGTCTTTCCATCGCTTCTTCCTCTTGTCGCTCCCTCTGGTTGCTTATTCCCCTTTGCTTCTCGGTATCGAGGTCCCGTTTCTCATGTACAGGGAAGAGAGCACGAAATGGACAGATAGAGTGGGAGAGGCCTTGGCGTGCGCTTAGTTCCCTCCCCTCCTCCACCTTCCTCCCCTCTCTCCGTCTCTATCTCTCTCTCTCTCTCCCTGTCTGTCTCTCCCTCTCTCTGCCTGCCACTGTGACATTCTGCCTCTGTCGCTCTGCCTCTTCCACTCCCACGCTGTCACCGTGTTTCTTGGCTTTCCGTTTGGTCAAAACTTGTGAGTGCGAGTCCGGGGGCCAGATCCCGTGGCAATGGATGTACCCGGCGGGGCCTGATCCCGGGATTAAACGGATTTTCCCGTGACCCACCCGGCGTTCTTCGACACCTTTTGTCCCCTCGGAGTAATTCGACTATCCAGGCTGCGGACACTTACTTATTATTATACCAGTTTGGTAAGTTTGGACATATTACTCTCATTACCTTGTCTAGTCTGCCCTGTTTCATTGATTGTATTTTTTTTTTTCGATGTATTCTCTTTTCATCTTCACTGTCCCTCCCGGACCGATGTCGCGTCGTGTCCCATCTTTTGTCATCCGTACCGGTGTCCCATCCCGCCGCACTCCCTGGATGTCTGTGCCGGTGTCCCGTCGCACTGCTTTGGTTCGTGCCGGTTTCCCATCTTGTCGCACTCCCTGGATGTCTGTGCCGGTTTCCCATCTTGTCGCACTCCTATGGTCCGTGCCGGTTTCCCATCTTGTCGCACTCCTTGGTTCGTGCCGGTGTCCCGTCGCACTCCTTGGTCCGTGCCGGTGTCCGGTCGCACTCCTTTGGTCCGTGCCGGTGTCCCGTCGCACTCTTTTGGTCCCTGCCGGTGTCCCGTCGCACTCCTTTGGTTCTTGCCGGTGTCCCGTCGCACTCCTCTGGTCCGTGTCGGTGTCCCTTCTCGTCGCACTCCCTTTGATGTCCGTGCCGGTGTCCCGTCGCGCTTCTTTGGTCAGTGCCGGTGTCCCGTCACACTCCTTTGGTCGGTGCTGGTGTCCCGTTGCACTCCTTTGGTCAATACGTGTGCCCTGTCGCACTCCCTTGGTCCATGCCGGTGTCCCATCACACTCCTTTGGTCAGTGCCGGTGTCCCGTCTTGTCGCACTCCCTTGGATGTCCGTGCCGGTGTCCCGTCGCGCTCCTTTGGTCCTTGCCGGTGTCCCGTCGCATTCCCTTGGTCCGTGCCGGTGTCCCTTCTCGTCTCATTCCCTTGGTCCGTGCCGGTGTCCCGACTCAACGCACTCCTTTGGTCCATGGCGGTGCCCCCATCCCGTCGCACTCCCTGGATGTCTGTGATGGTGTCCCGTCGCGCTCCTTTGGTCAGTGCCGGTGTCCCGTCGCACTCCTTTGCTCAGTGCCGGTGTCCCGTCGCACTCCCTTCGTCCATGCCGGTGTCCTGTCCCGTCACACTCCCTTCGTCCATGCCTGTGTCCTGTCTCGTCACACTCCCTTGGATGTCCGTGCCGGTGTCCCGTCGCACTCCTCTGGTCCGTGCCGGTGTCCCATCACACTCCCTTGGTCAGTGCCGGTGTTCCATCCTGTCGCAGTCCTTTGGACGTCCGTGCCGGTGTCCTGTCATGTCGCACTCCTTTGGACGTCCATGCCGGTGTCCTTTCGCACTCCTTTGGACGTCCGTGCCGGTGTCCTGACCTGTCGCACTCCTTTGGACGTCCGTGCCGGTGTCCTGTCCTGTCGCACTCCTTTGGACGTCTGTGCCGGTGTCCCATCCCTTCGCATTCCCCTGGACGTCCGTGCCGGTGTCCCGTCCCGTCGCACTCCCTTGGACGTCCATGCCGATGTCCTGTCCCGTCGCACTCCCTTGGAAGTCTGTGCTGGTGTCCCTCCCCATCGCACTCCCTTGGCCGGCAAGCCAATGTCCCGTCCCGTTGGTGTCCCGTCACTTTCCTTTGGCCCGTGCCAGTGTACTGTTCCATCGCATTCCTTTGAACGTCCGTGCCAATGTCCCTTCCCGCCCCACTATGTTGGCCGTGCATGCTTTTTCTGCCACAGCGCCTCATGTTGCTCTCACCGTCCATGCCTCTACTGCATCCCCTGATGCTGCTTCGGCCGCCTGCGTCTCTGCCGCGTCGCCGCGCACTGCTTCGGCCATTTCCACTTCTGCCCCAACAATTTGTGCTGGTTTGGCTGCCCCCATCTCTGCCACATTGCCTCACGCTGCTTTGGCTGTCCGTGCCTCTGCCACATCTCTTGGCACTGCTTTGCGTCTGCTGCATTTCCTTGTGCTGCTTCCCCTCTGCTGCATCACCTCATGCTGCATCCCCTCATGCTGCATCGCCTCTGCTGCGACGCCTCCGCTGCTTCTCCCCTGCCATGTCTCTTTGTACTGATTCGCCTCTCCCGCTTCCCATTGTTCTATTGCGGCCACCCCATCCTCGGCCGCGTCCTCCCACGCTACTTTGGTCACCCTCGTATCTGCCACGTCGCGTTGTGCTGCTCTGGCCGTCTTATCCTCTACCACTTACCCTCACACAACATAAGCCGTCCTTGCATCTGCCATGCTGCCTTGCACTGCTTTGGCCGCCCCCTCCTCTACCACATTGCCTCACGCTACTTTGGCCTCCCTCACATCTCCCATGTCACTTTGCGCTGCTTTGGCCGCCTCTGCCGCATCGCCTCTCGCTGCTTTGGCCGCCTCTGCTACGTTGCCTGTCGCTGCTTCACACGCTCTGCTTCTGCCTCTTGCTACTTTTGTCGTCCCTGCCCCTGCCCCTGCCGGTTCACTTCACGCTGCTTCAGCTGCCCTCGCTTCTGTCGCGTCACCTTGTTCCTCTTCAGCCGCCCCCGCCTCTGCTGAATCGCCTTTTGCCGCTTCACATGCGCGTTCCTCAGCCGTGTCCTTTGGTCAGTGACGGCTCTGCCACGGCTCATGTGGAAGTCTGTGCTGGTGTCCCTCCCCATCGCACTCCCTTGGCTGGCAAGTCAATGTCCCGTCCCGTCGCTTTCCTTTGGCCCGTGCCAGTGTACTGTTCCATCGCATTCCTTTGAACGTCCGTGCCAATGTCCCTTCCAGCTCCACTATGTTGGCCGTGCATGCTTTTTCTGCCACAGCGCCTCATGTTGCTCTCACCGTCCATGCCTCTACTGCATCCCCTGATGCTGCTTCGACCGCCTGCGTCTCTGCCGCGTCGCCGCGCACTGCTTTGGCCATTTCCACTTCTGCCCCAACAATTTGTGCTGGTTTGGCCGCCTGCATCTCTGCCACATTGCCTCACGCTGCTTCGGCTGTCCGTGCCTCTGCCATGTCACCTGACACTGCTTTGGTTATCCACGGCTCTGCCACATCTCTTGGCACTGCTTTGCGTCTGCTGCATTTCCTTGTGCTGCATCACCTCATGCTGCATCACCTCGTGCTGCATCGCCTCTCCCGCTTCCCATTGTTCTATTGCGGCCACTCCATCCTCCGCCGCGTCCTCCCACGCTACTTCGGCCACCCTCGCATCTGCCACGTCGCTTTGTGCTGCTTTGGCCGTCTTATCCTCTACCACTTACCCTCACACTACATAGGCCGTCCTTGCATCTGCCATGTTGCCTTGCACTGCTTTGGCGGCCCCCTCCTCTACCACATTGCCTCATGCTACTTTGGCCTCCCTCACATCTCCCATGTCACCTCGCGCTGCTTTGGCTGCCTCTGCCGCATCGCCTCTCGCTGCTTTGGCCGCCTCTGCCGCGTTGCCTCTCGCTGCTTCACACACCCTGCTTCTGCTTCTTGCTACTTTTGTCGCCCTGCCCCTGCCCCTGCCTCTGCCGGTTCACTTCACGCTGCTTCGGCTGGCCTCGCTACTGTCGCGTCACCTTGTGCCTCTTCAGCCGCCCCCGCCTCTGCCGAATCGCCTTTTGCCGCTTCACACACCCGTTCCTCAGCCGTGTCGCTTCTCACTGCTTTGCCCATCCGCACCTCTGTTGTCACATTGCACTGCCTCGGCTGCCCACATCTTTGTTTCTTTGCGTCTTGGCTCATCATGTTGCCCTGCTTCGGCCGTCCATGCCTGTGTCATGCCCCACCACTTCTTTTTCTTTTTACCTTTTTACATTGTCTACCTCCTTCATACTTCTGTCTACCTCCATACATTGTCTACATCCTACACTTCTGTTTTTTTATTTGAGAGAGGCACAACTTTCATGCTCCTCTGTCTGTGTGTGTGTCTGTCTGTCTGGTGTTTTTCTGTTGCTTAGTGAGATGTGCAGTAAAGACATGACAGATTGCTCGTATGTTGATTGACCTTTTCTTTCTCATTGTGGTTGTGGTTCTTCTAACTGCCCTTTCATCGTCAACCATGAGGTTTTTGTTCCTTCCGATTTTTGGCAGCTGCTTACGAGTTGACGTGGTGTTTCAGCTGGCCTTAAACGGAAAATGGTGACGATGTAATGCATGTGTGGAAGTTGTGGTGTTACCCTTGTGGTCGTTCTGATGATATCTGAGAAACCACGTTTTATTTTAATTCACCCTGAGGTTCTAGGAACATGTTTATTTTTAACCAGCTGGCATGCATCCTTGGTTGCTTCACCATCCCACCCCTCACCTCGCTTCTTCCATGTGATTCCTCCGCTTTTGCTTCATGTCCTTCCGATTTTAAGAGGTTCTCCTTACCTTGACAAAATTGACCAAGTGATTCAAATCCTGTGATGACCTTTCTACAGTGGCTTTGTTGTTTGCTTCTGACTCAGTAGATATGCAGTGCAGTTCATATTGTGGTGCTTGTTTCATTAAATGTTCGTTAAAGGTCTTCGATGGCATGTGGCAGATCATTTATTTCACCCTGCCGCTTGAATCAAGGAGGCTTTCTTGCCTTTTCATCAGGTAATGGTAGCAGTTTGAGAAGGAATTTTGTACTATGACTGTACAGTAGCAGTTGCAGAATTTCTCTCAGTTGCTCTTCCAGTTTTAACGAGCCCTTCATGCCAACATGCTCGGACTTGTTGGATGCTCAATACCTCTTTTGAAGGATGCCCGAGTAACTCTACCCTGCATTGGGTGTTTCATTTCATACGGAATGGTTCTTTACATTTATGCAATCCAATAATCAGTGGCTAAATCCATGTCCATACCGACTTGATTTTAATCAGCACTCCTTGCAAAGGCCGCATTAACATTTGAATGTGCGATGCTTAGATGCCCTACTTTATCATTGAGCAGCCTTCAAATTATGTCTTTGGGTTTGTGTTGACAGCTCACTGTCTGTCTGCCTGTCCGTCTGTGTGCGACAAAACTAATGCTAGCAGATGGGTCCTCCAGCTCAACGTCCTCCTGATTGACGACTTGCTTATTGACGCATGATCACTCCGCATGCGAATCAGCAGAGTGAGAGTTTATAGCTGGGTCAAATTCAAACCCAGGTGCTACAGCTCAGAGGCGAGTACCTCTCAGCTATCCTGTCAGCCAATGTTGGTAGCGATTGTGTTAATTTTATGGTGTTGACTGTTGTCTGTCTTTCTTTTTGACAACGAGAGTGAGAGTGAGAGTGTGGGGTGCTAATGGGATCGATAGGGTTATCCCTTTGCAAAAGCAAAGCAAGTGCTCTGAGACATTCGTGCAAAAAAAATTCTGAAAGTTAAAGGGCTAACGCCTCCAGGATCCCCTGTGCGAGCAATTTGCAAAAATGGTGTGATGAAGTTCCAGGAAGAGGTGTAAAAATATACGGGAAGCAGGAAGGAAAGCGATTACTTGAGGAAGGGTTGAAAGTGGAACAGTTACTCTCAGCTCGGGCAAAAGTTAAGGGGCCATATACTTGTGACCTTACCCACAAATAGCAGAATGTTTGATTCTTTCCTTTTCCATTCCGTCTCCTTTCTCTCTACATTCCCCTCTCCTCCCCTTTTTCCTCCCTCAATTTTTTTCCACTTTTCCCCTCCTACCCTCTTTCCTTGTGCAGTTTACGCAAGATGTAGATTTCTTCATGTTGTGGCTTGAGGGAGGAGTGCTGGTTGTTGGGTCTATATTGGATATTAACTAAACTAGAGAGTTCATAGTAAACCTTACCCCACGCAGTCTTGAGAAAAAAGGACATGGGCGGGGTCTGTGAGCTGAAAATTTACTGGGTTAAGCTAATGTAAAATGCCGTAATATTTTGTCCAAGTACTGCTAAATGAAAGGTTTTTGAATGTGTCAAGAAGGCAATTTGTGTTCTTCAGTGTTCTGGTATATAATTATTAAATAGAAATAAAATGAAGCTTTTAAAGGTTGTGGAAAAAAACAAATTCCGGGGGTTTTCTGCCGTTGATGCAGCGTCTTTTACACCACTTTATCTAACACATTACATTTGTTCTTCATGCTTGTGTCCTTTATGACGTCCCTAAAAAGAGTAAGTTTCCTGTTTAGAATGATTTTCAAATTTCTTTTTGCCTGCCAGACAGCCAGACCGAGTAAAAAAAATCGCACCCATGATCAGTTTGGCATTTTTGGTATGAAATGGGCAAAGCCTAGAAAAAAAACGAAACCTATTAGAATTACCCGTTAGAATTACTCTTTAGAATTACTCTTTAGAATTACCCTTTAGAATTGCCCTTTAGAATTACCCTTCAGAATTACCCTTCAGAATTACCCATTAGAATTACTCTTTAGAATTACTCTTTAGAATTACCATTTAGAATTACACTTTAGAATTACTCTTTAGAATTACTCTTTAGAATTACTCTTTAGAATTACCCTTTAGAATTGCCCTTTAGAATTACCCTTCAGAATTACCCTTCAGAATTACCCATTAGAATTACTCTTTAGAATTACTCTTTAGAATTACCATTTAGAATTACACTTTAGAATTACCCTTTAGAATTACACTTTAGAATTACCCTTTAGAATTACCCTTTAGAATTACCCTTTAGAATTACCCTTCAGAATTACCCTTCAGAATTACCCTTTAGAATTACCCTTTAGAATTACACTTTATAATTACCCTTTAGAATTACCCTTTAGAATTACTCTTTAGAATTACCATTTAGAATTACCATTTAGAATTACACTTTAGAATTACTCTTTAGAATTACTCTTTAGAATTACTCTTTAGAATTACCCTTTAGAATTGCCCTTTAGAATTACCCTTCAGAATTACCCTTCAGAATTACCCATTAGAATTACTCTTTAGAATTACCCTTTAGAATTACCCTTTAGAATTACACTTTATAATTACCCTTTAGAATTACCCTTTAGAATTACTCTTTAGAATTACCATTTAGAATTACCCTTTAGAATTACCATTTAGAATTACACTTTAGAATTACCATTTAGAATTACCCTTTAGAATTACCCTTTAGAATTACCATTTAGAATTACCCTTTAGAATTACACTTTAGAATTACCCTTTAGAATTACCATTTAGAATTACCCTTTAGAATTACCCTTTAGAATTACCATTTAGAATTACCCTTTGGAATAACCTTTTAGAACTACCCTTGAGAATTACCCTTGAGAATTACCCTTGAGAATTACCCTTTAGAATTACCCTTTGGAATTACCCTTTGGAATTACCCTTTAGAATTAATCTATCTATAATTCCAGTAATCTCTGTGTGTTTGTTTGTTTGTACGTTTGTTTGTCTGTGACCGCTGTTTCTCGACAACCACGGGTCCGATATACTTTAAACTTGCCAGGTATATTGCTGGGGACCCGAGGATGTGCCTTTTCAAGGTTTCATATTAATCGGACAATTACTTACCGAGCTATGTCCAAAAAACGATTCAACCAATCAGAGAGCAGCGAGCTATCGCGTGTGCCGAACGTGGCGAACACACTCTGCCTCGGATGGCACATTTGAGAGCGTATTCATTTATTTCCCGTCGGCAAACTATGTTGGCGCTATGTTGGCGTTAAACGATGTTTTAAAACTAATTAAAACCCCGGGGGGATTGTCACTGTACTCGCAAGCCGTTCGCCGTTCGCTTTGGCGTTGCGAATGGACCAAAACATTTCATGGACCAAACCATTTCATGTAAAGCGTTCGCCGTTCGCTTTGGCGTTGCGAATGGACCAAAACATTTCATAGACCAAACCATTTCATGTAAATAGAGGGGGGGATATAATTTTAGATATAGATATAGTACGGGCATGCCCTAGTAATAATAATAATAATAATGCATTTATTTTATATAGCGCTTTTCAGGAAGCCCAAAGACGCTTTGACAGAGTGCAAAACATAATGCATAGCAAAACATAAAAACAATTGCAAAAAAAGAAGAATCAATAGGGAAATATTCAAAGCACAAAGGAGGGAGAAGGAGAGGAGATACAGGGGTTAGGGGTTAGATGCTGTGGGTTAAATGTTGAATGCAGTGTTGAACAGGTGGGTCTTGAGTGATGTTTTGAATGTGGTGAGTGAGGAGGAGTCTCTGATGGTGTGAGGTAGCGAGTTCCAGAGGGTGGGAGCAGCGATGGAGAAGGCCCTGTCCCCCCAGGATCTAAATTTGGTCCGGATGGGGGGGGGGGGGGTCAGGAGGTTGGTACCAGCAGAGCGGAGGTTGCGGGTGGGAGTGTGTCTGGAGAGGAGGTCAGCCAGGTAGGATGGGGCCAGGTTATGGAGGGCTTTGTAGGTCAAGAGGAGGATTTTGTACTGGATTCTCTGGGAGATGGGGAGCCAGTGAAGCTTGTAAAGGACGGGGGTGATGTGGTCACGGGTCCGGGAATGGGTGAGTAGACGGGCAGCGGAGTTCTGAATGTATTGGAGTTTATTGGTGATTGTTGAGGGTGAACCATAAAGGAGGCTATTGCAGTAGTCCAGACGGGAAGTGATGAAGGCGTGGATGAGGGTTTCTGCAGCCACGGAGGAGAGGGATGGACGGAGACGGGCGATGTTTTTCAGGTGAAAGAAGGCTGTCTTTGTGATCTGTTTAGTGTTTTTGTCGAAGGAGAGGGTTTGGTCAAAGATGATGCCAAGATTCCGGATGTGAGGGGAGGTGGATACTGGGAAACCGTCGATGTTGAGGGCAAAGTTATGGGTGGACTTGGTGAGCGTTTTTGGGCCAATGATGATTATTTCAGATTTATCACAGTTAAGTTTGAGGAAGTTGATTTGAAGCCAGGATTTTATTTCAGTGATGCAGTTTGTCAGGATAGAGTGGGTGGTGGTGGAGATGGACTTGGTGGAGATGAAAAGCTGGATGTCATCGGCGAAGCAGTGGAATTGGAGACCATGACGGCGGATTAAGTGACCGAGGGGGGACAGGTAAAGGATGAAGAGGAGGGGGCCAAGAACTGAACCTTGGGGGAGGGGAGCAGTAGGGGATTTGCAGTTATTGATGGAGATGAACTGACGTCTGTCAGAGAGGTATGATTTAATCCAAGAGAGGGCAGTGCCGGTAATGTTAAAGGTGGTTTCAAGTCGGGTGAGGAGGATGGTGTGATCGATGGTGTCAAAGGCGGCGCTGAGGTCGAGGAGGATGAGAATGTTGAGGTTGCCAGCGTCAGAGGAGAGGAGAAGGTCGTTGGTGATTTTGAGGAGAGCAGTTTCAGTACTGTGGTTGGAGCGGAATCCGGATTGGAATGTTTCATACAGGTTATTGGCAGAGAGGTGATGTTTGAGTTGAGTGGCTACAGCGCGTTCCAAAACCTTTGACAGAAAGGGTAGGTTGGAGATGGGTCTGAAGTTATTTAGGGTGTCAGGGTTTAGTCCAGGTTTTTTCAGAATGGGGGTAACAGCAGCAATTTTGAGGGATGGTGGGACGATGCCTGTAGACAGGGAGGAGTTTATTGTTGCAATGATAAGTGGAGAGAGAGCAGGAAGGGAGGCCTTGACAAAGCTGGAGGGGATGGGGTCAAGAGTGCAGGTGGCAGTTTTCATTCCGATGAGGAGTTCAGAGAGGTCAGTAGGGGAGACTGGGGAGAATTGAGACAGGGGATGGCAGGATAAGGGGGTCAGGTGGTTTGAGGGGGAGCGGGTGCGGCGGTGGTCAAGCTGTTGTAGATGTTTTCAATTTTGCGTTGGAAGAATGAAAGGAAGGAGATGCAGTTGTCTATTGTGAATGACTGGGTGGTGGTGTTCAGGGGGCTGAGGAGTTTGTTTATTGTAGAGAAGAGTGCTTTTGGGTTTCCGGAGCCAGAGTGGATAATTTGAGAGTAGTAGGCGGAGCGGGCGCGGGAGAGGGCATCTTTATAGTGTTGTATGTGGTCCTTGTAGGCCTGGGAGTGAACTGTGAGACCTGTTTTATTGCGGAGTCTTTCAAGTTGGCGAGCACGAGTTTTCATCAGGCGGAGTTCAGAGGTAAACCAGGGAGCAGAATGGGTGAAAGAAACTGTTTTGGTTTTTATAGGCGCAAGTTGGTCAAGGCAGGAGGAGAGAGTGTGGTTGTAGTAGTCAGTGAGGTCAGAAGGGGTGTGGAGGTCAACGAAGGGAGAAGTGGACATTTTTTCAGAGAGGGTCGATGAGAATGAGGTAGGTGAAAGAGCGTTTAGAATTACCCTTTAGAATTACCCTTTAGAATTAACCTTTAGAATTACCCTTGAGAATTACCCTTGAGAATTACCCTTGAGAATTACCCTTTAGAATTACCCTTTAGAATTACCCTTTGGAATTACCCTTTAAAATTACCCTTTAGAATTACCCTTTAGAATTACCCTTGAGAATTACCCTTGAGAATTACCCTTTAGAATTACCCTTTAGAATTACCCTTTGGAATTACCCTTTGGAATTACCCTTTGGAATTACCCTTTGGAATTACCCTTTAGAATTACCCTTTAGAATTACACTTTAGAATTACACTTTAGAATTACCCTTTAGAATTACCATTTAGAATTACCATTTAGAATTACCCTTTGGAATTACCGTTTAGAATTACCCTTTAGAATTACCATTTAGAATTACACTTTAGAATTACCATTTAGAATTACCCTTTGGAATTACCCTTTAGAATTACCCTTTAGAATTACCATTTAGAATTACCCTTTTGAATTACACTTTGGAATTACACTTTAGAATTACCATTTAGAATTACCATTTAGAATTACCCTTTTTTAATAACCTTTTACAACTACCCTTGAGAATTACCCTTGAGAATTACCCTTGAGAATTACCCTTGAGAATTACCCTTGAGAATTACCCTTTAGAATTACCCTTTAGAATTACCCTTTAGAATTACTCTTTAGAATTACCCTTTAGAATTACCCTTTAGAATTACCCTTTAGAATTACCCTTTGGAATTACCATTTAGAATTACCCTTTAGAATTACCCTTTAGAATTACCATTTAGAATTACCCTTTGGAATTACTCTTAAGAATTACTCTTTATAATTACCCTTTAGAATTACACTTTCGAATTACCCTTTAAAATTACCCTTTAGAATTACACTTTAGAATTACCCTTTAGAATTACCCTTTAGAATTACCCTTGAGAATTACCCTTGAGAATTACCCTTGAGAATTACCCTTGAGAATTACCCTTTACAATTACCCTTTGGAATTACCCTTTGGCATTACCCTTTAGAATTACCCTTTAGAATTACCCTTTAGAATTACCCTTTAGAATTACCCTTTAGAATTACCCTTTAGAATTACCCTTTAGAATTACCCTTGAGAATTACCCTTGAGAATTACCCTTTGGAATTACCCTTTGGAATTACCCATGAAGAATTACTCTTTAGAATTACTCTTTAGAATTACCCTTTAGAATTACCCTTTAGAATTACCCTTTAGAATTACCCTTTAGAATTACCCTTTAGAATTACCCTTTAGAATTACCCTTTAGAATTACCCTTTAGAATTACACTTTAAAATTACCCTTTAGAATTACCCTTGAGAATTACCCTTGAGAATTACCCTTTAGAATTACCCTTTAGAATTACCCTTTAGAATTACCCTTTAGAATTACCCTTTAGAATTACCCTTTAGAATTACCCTTTAGAATTACCCTTTAGAATTACCCTTTAGAATTACCCTTTAGAATTACCCTTTAGAATTACCCTTTAGAATTACCCTTTAGAATTACCCTTTAGAATTACCCTTTAGAATTACCCTTTAGAATTACCCTTTAGAATTACCCTTTAGAATTACCCTTGAGAATTACCCTTTAGAATTACCCTTTGGATTTACCCTTTGGAATTACCCTTTGGAATTACCCTTTAGAATTACCCTTTAGAATTACCCTTCAGAATTACCCTTCAGAATTACCCTTCAGAATTACCCTTTAGAATTACCCGTTGGAATTACTCTTTAGAATTACCCTTTAGAATTACACTTTATAATTACCCTTTAGAATTACACTTTTGAATTACACTTTAGAATTACCCTTTAGAATTACACTTTAGAATTACCCTTTAGAATTACCATTTAGAATTACCCTTTAGAATTACCCTTTAGAATTACCTGTTGGAATTACTCTTTGGAATTACCCTTTGGAATTACCATTTAGAATTACCCTTTGGAATTACCCTTTAGAATTACCCTTTAGAATTACCATTTAGAATTACCCTTTGGAATTACCCTTTAGAATTACCATTTAGAATTACCCTTTGGAATTACCCTTTAGAATTACCCTTTAGAATTACCATTTAGAATTACCCTTTTGAATTACACTTTGGAATTACACTTTAGAATTACCATTTAGAATTACCATTTAGAATTACCCTTTTTTAATAACCTTTTACAACTACCCTTGAGAATTACCCTTGAGAATTACCCTTGAGAATTACCCTTGAGAATTACCCTTGAGAATTACCCTTTAGAATTACCCTTTAGAATTACCCTTTAGAATTACTCTTTAGAATTACCCTTTAGAATTACCCTTTAGAATTACCCTTTAGAATTACCCTTTGGAATTACCATTTAGAATTACCCTTTAGAATTACCCTTTAGAATTACCATTTAGAATTACCCTTTGGAATTACTCTTAATAATTACTCTTTATAATTACCCTTTAGAATTACACTTTCGAATTACCCTTTAAAATTACCCTTTAGAATTACACTTTAGAATTACACTTTAGAATTACCCTTTAGAATTACCCTTTAGAATTACCCTTTAGAATTACGCTTTAGAATTACCCTTTAGAATTACCCTTTAGAATTACCCTTGAGAATTACCCTTGAGAATTACCCTTGAGAATTACCCTTGAGAATTACCCTTGAGAATTACCCTTTACAATTACCCTTTGGAATTACCCTTTGGCATTACCCTTTAGAATTACCCTTTAGAATTACCCTTTAGAATTACCCTTTAGAATTACCCTTTAGAATTACCCTTTAGAATTACCCTTTAGAATTACCCTTTAGAATTACCCTTGAGAATTACCCTTTGGAATTACCCTTTGGAATTACCCATGAAGAATTACTCTTTAGAATTACTCTTTAGAATTACCCTTTAGAATTACCCTTTAGAATTACCCTTTAGAATTACCCTTTAGAATTACCCTTTAGAATTACCCTTTAGAATTACACTTTAAAATTACCCTTTAGAATTACCCTTGAGAATTACCCTTGAGAATTACCCTTGAGAATTACCCTTTAGAATTACCCTTTAGAATTACCCTTTAGAATTACCCTTTAGAATTACCCTTTAGAATTACCCTTTAGAATTACCCTTTAGAATTATCCTTTAGAATTACCCTTTAGAATTACCCTTTAGAATTACCCTTTAGAATTACATTTTAGAATTACCCTTTAGAATTACCCTTTAGAATTACCCTTTGGATTTACCCTTTGGAATTACCCTTTGGAATTACCCTTTAGAATTACCCTTTAGAATTACACTTTATAATTACCCTTTAGAATTACACTTTAGAATTACCCTTTAGAATTACCCTTCAGAATTACCCTTCAGAATTACCCTTTAGAATTACCCGTTGGAATTACTCTTTAGAATTACCCTTTAGAATTACACTTTATAATTACCCTTTAGAATTACACTTTAGAATTACACTTTAGAATTACCCTTTAGAATTACACTTTAGAATTACCCTTTAGAATTACCATTTAGAATTACCCTTTAGAATTACCCTTTAGAATTACCCGTTGGAATTACTCTTTAGAATTACCCTTTGGAATTACCCTTTGGAATTACCCTTTGGAATTACCCTTTGGAATTACCCTTTAGAATTACACTTTAGAATTACCCTTTAGAATTACACTTTAGAATTACCCTTTAGAATTACCCTTTAGAATTACCATTTAGAATTACCCTTTAGAATTACACTTTAGAATTACCCTTTAGAATTACACTTTAGAATTACCCTTTGGAATTACCCTTTGGAATTACCCTTTAGAATTACCCTTTAGAATTACCCTTTAGAATTACCCTTTGGAATTACTCTTTAGAATTACGTTTAGAACACGGAATTACCTTTATTTCTCTGTAGAACACGGTGGGTTAGAAAGGTTCTTTTTCATTGTTGACAGACGGACGGACGGACATAGCCAGATATTGAAGCGGTTTGCCCGCTTAAATCTGATCTCACTCCTCTCTGCGTATGCACCGGATGTTTGTAGACAAATTCAGAGCCAATGTACTGCTAAGCTACACGTCCTGATTCTGTTCAGAAGATAACATTGAATTGAAAAGAAGTTGTTCCTCGATCATAAACTGATGTTTGTCGACACACAGACAGACACACAGACAGACACACAGACAGACGCACAGACAGACGCACAGACAGACGCACAGACAGACGCACAGACAGACGCACAAGCGGACAGACAAAGTGAACCAATTGCTTAACCCCACTTTTTTCTTTCGTGGTAATATTGTGTTGTGTGATGATCCTTGACTCTCATGTGCAAACATCTTTAATGGTAAATATAATGATTCCCTTCACATTCTACCTTTTAAAAAGACCAAGAATGTGTCTTTATTGATCTATTTTAAGTGTTGCGTTCACTTATTTGCATTTTTCATTGCAGGTGGATCACCAAAGCTTATCTGTCAAATGTTCAATTTATTAGGTTCAGCCACGTTTGTGAAGTTGTTTTTACATTATGTATGTGATGTGTATTTTGTGTTTAAGGCGTCCCTTATTTGGGACATTGTAGCCGGCGTTCCTTCTTCGGGACGAACTATCACATGCAACCTCAAGATCCTCCATCAATTATATTAGTTGTTTCAGTTGCACCGGAAGCTTTTTCTCCTCATCCTGACTTGTTCCAGCAAATGCAGCTCCCTGGTAGCATGGCTACCCGATCCTTTGTGTGACACATGCCTCTATCTGGAAAAATCCCAAAAGAAAATCCCTCCTGGCTCCCCTCCCTCCCTTCCGCGTTGCCTATTCTGCAGCTGTAAGCTGGGCAGACAGTGCCTGCCCCATCGCCTGCGGCTGTACCTCCCACCCACTTGTGTATTTATATATTTTTATCTACATGTTTATTTATATTTATATTATATATATATATATAATTTTATATATATATATATATATATATATATACATACACACACACACACACACACACACACACACACACACACACACACACACACACACACACACACACACACACACACACAACCCTTTCAGTCAGCATGATTTCACTGAATTGGCTTCACACTGACTCTGTCTCTTTCTCTCTCTCTTTGATCGTTTACACCTTTGTCACATTTCCCCTCCTTTATTTAATATTTCTATTTAAATGCAGACACTCCTTCAGTCTTAAATCTTTCTCAACACATTGTTATTTGTCTCGTGGACTTTTTATGCTCGGTTGTGATAAACACGTGCAAAAGATTAACCGCCAAACATCTCTTGGTGGAAGAAACTGAGAAGGGAGCCTTTAGTCGGAGGGGGTATGCTGATAGGATTTGTACTTTGGAGCTCTGTCATGAATCTGGGTTTAGCCTGAGGACTGGGCTGGTTGCTAGGATCTAAATTATGTGCCTTTACCCATGGGCAAGGGATGCTGTGTTTTATTGATGCACGTTTGATTTTTACATCCCGAGCAGCACACCCCATTCCTCCCGTTCTCCTCCCCCGTTTTTCCTCCCCTCCTTTTTCTCTGCCTCTCCCTTTTCCACCCTTTCCCCCCTTTCCTCCCCTACTTTTCCTCCCCTACTTTTCCTCCCCTACTTTTCCTCCCCTACTTTTCCTCCCCAACTTTTCCTCCCCTTCTTTTCCTCCCCCATTTCCTCCCCCCTTTTATTCCCCCCTATCTTCCCTACTTTCTCTCCCCTCCTTTTCCTCCCCTCCTTTTCCTCCCCTCCATTTCCTCCCCTCCTTCTCCTCCCCTCCTGCTCTTCCCCTCCTTTTCCTCCCCTCCTGCTCTTCCCCTCCATTTCCTCCCCTCCTTCTCCTCCCCTCCTGCTCTTCCCCTCCTTTTCCTCCCCTCTTGATCTTCCCCTCCTTTTTCTCCCCTCCTTTTTGTCCTCTCCTTTTTCTCCCCGCCTTTTCCTCTCCTCCTTTTCCTCTCCTCCTTTTCCTCTCCTCCTTTTCCTCTCCTCCTTTTCCGCCCCTCCTTTTCCTCCCCACCCTTTTTCTTTTCCCCTTTTTGCCCACATTTCTTCCCCCCCCCCCATTTTCCTCCCCTCCATTTTGCTTTCCCCCCCCAATTTTCCTCTCCTCATTTTCCTCACCACCCCCTTTTTCCTCCCCCCCTTTTTACACCTCCCATTTTCCTCCACCCTTCTTTTCTTTTTCCTCACTCACCCATTCTTTATTTACTCGCTCACCCATTCTTTATTTACTCGCTCACCCATTCTTTATTTACTCGCTCACCCATTCTTTATTTACTCGCTCACCCATTCTTTATTTACTCGCTCACCCATTCTTTATTTACTCGCTCACCCATTCTTTATTTACTCGCTCATCCATTCTTTATTTACTCGCTCACCCATTCTTTATTTACTCGCTCACCCATTCTTTAGTTACTCGCTCACCCATTCTTTATTTACTCGCTCACCCATTCTTTATTTACTCGCTCACCCATTCTTTATTTACTCGCTCACCCATTCTTTATTTACCCGCTCACCCATTCTTTATTTACTCGCTCACCCATTCTTTATTTACTCGCTCACCCATTCTTTATTTACTCGCTCACCCATTCTTTATTTACTCGCTCACCCATTCTTTATTTACTCGCTCACCCATTCTTTATTTACTCGCTCACCCATTCTTTATTTACTCGCTCACCCATTCTTTATTTACTCGCTCACCCATTCTTTATTTACTCGCTCACCCATTCTTTATTTACTCGCTCACCCATTCTTTATTTACTCGCTCACCCATTCTTTATTTACTAGCTCACCCATTCTTTATTTACTCGCTCACCCATTCTTTATTTACTCGCTCACCCATTCTTTATTTACTCGCTCACCCATTCTTTATTTACTCGCTCACCCATTCTTTATTTACTCGCTCACCCATTCTTTATTTACTCGCTCACCCATTCCTTATTTACTCGCTCACCCATTCCTTATTTACTCGCTCACCCATTCCTTATTTACTCGCTCACCCATTCTTTATTTACTCGCTCACCCATTCTTTATTTACTCGCTCACCCATTCTTTATTTACTCGCTC
Organism: Myxine glutinosa; assembly: GCF_964187855.1. Lineage (NCBI taxonomy): Eukaryota > Metazoa > Chordata > Myxini > Myxiniformes > Myxinidae > Myxine > Myxine glutinosa. The sequence goes on from NC_136264.1 coordinate 143,513,358, forward strand.
ACCCATTCTTTATTTACTCGCTCACCCATTCTTTATTTACTCGCTCACCCATTCTTTATTTACTCGCTCACCCATTCTTTATTTACTCGCTCACCCATTCTTTATTTACTCGCTCACCCATTCTTTATTTACTCGCTCACCCATTCTTTATTTACTCGCTCACCCATTCTTTATTTACTCGCTCACCCATTCTTTATTTACTCGCTCACCCATTCTTTATTTACTCGCTCACCCATTCTTTATTTACTCGCTCACCCATTCTTTATTTACTCGCTCACCCATTCTTTATTTACTCGCTCACCCATTCTTTATTTACTCGCTCACCCATTCTTTATTTACTCGCTCACCCATTCTTTATTTACTCGCTCACCCATTCTTTATTTACTCGCTCACCCATTCTTTATTTACTCGCTCACCCATTCTTTCTTTACTCGCTCACCCATTCTTTATTTACTCGCTCACCCATTCTTTATTTACTCGCTCACCCATTCTTTATTTACTCGCTCACCCATTCCTTATTTACTCGCTCACCCATTCTTTATTTACTCGCTCACCCATTCTTTATTTACTCGCTCACCCATTCTTTATTTACTCGCTCACCCATTCTTTATTTACTCGCTCACCCATTCTTTATTTACTCGCTCACCCATTCTTTGTTTACTCGCTCACCCATTCTTTGTTTACTCGCTCACCCATTCTTTGTTTACTCGCTCACCCATTCTTTGTTTACTCGCTCACCCATTCTTTGTTTACTCGCTCACCCATTCTTTGTTTACTCGCTCACCCATTCTTTGTTTACTCGCTCACCCATTCTTTGTTTACTCGCTCACCCATTCTTTGTTTACTCGCTCACCCATTCTTTGTTTACTCGCTCACCCATTCTTTATTTACTCGCTCACCCATTCTTTTTTTTACATGCTCACCCCCCTCTTTTCCTCACTCACCCCCTCTTTTTCCTCTCCTCTGTCCTTCTTTCCTCTCTCTCCTTTTCTTCTTATTTTCATCTCCTCTCCCATCCTCTTTTCCTCTCCTGTCCCATTCTTTTCCTCCTGTCCCATCCTCTTTTCGTATCCTCTCCCATCCTCTTCTCCTCTCCCACCCTATTTTCCTCTCCTCTCCCAGTTCCTTTTTCTGCTCCTCTCATAGTTCCCTTTTCCTCTCTGACCCCCTACGCTTTCCCTCTCTGACCCCCCCCCCCCCCACCCCCCAAATTATATGGCAAAGAAGTTAACAGTCTCGTGAGAGGCAAGGCTGGGCATGAATGACATAGGGTGGGGATTCCACAAGCTGGAGAGAATTTGTCACTGTAGAGGGTTTTTGTAAAGCCTTACCTGGCAGGAAATTACCCCAAAGTACTGCTAGTTCATTTATTCCATTGAATGTTGCTGTTGCTGTTGCTATAGTATATAAATGAAATCATCATTATATCTATTTTTTTATTCCATAAAATGAACTTGGAAGCAGATTTGTCTTGAACTTTTGGGCTTTCTTGTCTAACTTTGTTTCAGGTGCTAGTTGATAACTTTACAGGAAAATGTGCTCTCATTCCAAATATCTTTTTGCATCTCGTTCAAGATTCGTCCTTGGATTTGTGATCAGGATGGGTCGTTTTATGAAGTGGGTGAAATGGTTGTCAAGAGTTTGCCTGGATTGTTTTTCAGGAGTGAGATTGGATAATGGGTTGACAAATAATATTGCTTTTCCAATTACTTGTGTACCAGTTACTTGTTATTTAGGCATAGGAACAGAAATCATGTCAAGACTGAACCCCCCTCCCCCCCTCACTCCCCCTATCCCCCGAAACATCAGATCCACACATTGGCTGTGGTTGAGCGTAGTTAGGTTGGTGCTGGAATGAGGTGGTGCATGTCAACAGCGATTTACCATTACGTCCATATCCCACCTCAAGCTGTGTCACGATAGTAATGACCAATTTTTTTTAAAGAAATACTCACGATTGCCACATGCCTGTGAGTTCCCTACTTTTCCAGGATATGTCATAAGAATATGTGCCACTTGAAATATATTTTCCTACTGTGAGCACATGGAATGCCATGGTCAAAATACCACGAAAAAGGAAGCCATTTATTATTGTGCTGTTTGAAAGAGCAAAAATGGTAGGTTATATATATTTCTTAACTGAAAAGTTGTTTTTCAGGGGAGATTGATGCCGCGACCTGTTACCTATACACCGCCCAAGTTCAATCTTTCGTCTGATTTGGTTTAATTTGAAGGAACCTTTACTTAATATTTTTTCTCTCCGAGGAGCGTTTCTGTTCTTCATGGTGGGAAAGACAGACACACAGACAGACAAGACAGCATCAGCCGTGTGTGTGTGTGTGTGTGTGTGTGTGTGTGTGTGTGTGTGTGTGTGTGTGTGTGTGTGTGTGTGTGTGTGTGTGTGTGTGTGTGTGTGTGTGTGTGTGTGTGTGTGTGTGTGTGTGTGTGTGTGTGTGTGTGTTCGTGTGTTCGTGTGTTCGTGTTCGTGTGTTCGTGTTCGATCTTTTCATTAAAAAGCGCAATATGTAAATGGTGTAATGATGATATATCATTGTTTGATGAGCTCGGAGCCACGGTTAGAAGATTTCCATATTAACATCCCTCTGACTTCTGGCTGTCCAAATCAGTCCCTGGATAAACATTGCCCACAGTGACTTGAAAACAGAAAACTTCATGTAAGGGTTTTCATTGTCTCAACTTTGGGAATGACCAACTTTTTTTTGCTTGTTGCAATGAAGAACATACCTGCATATTTGTGTTGGTGGTTCTCGGTTGATATCAACAGATTATGAACATTGGTTGTACAAGATGGAGGTAGAGAGTAATTGTTTAATTTTGTTTTAATTTGGCACCAAGATGAGCTACCAGTGTTTAGTATTTGTTGTACTCGTGAAGGTTCTGTGAACGTTGACCAGGATTGCACCAGATAGTGTCTACATTTGTCATGAATGAGAAAAAAAAAATACCAAAGCTTTGTCGGGTTCTGCCTTGTGCTGACTTTACCATGTTCACATTCTCATTGTTCTGTTTATATCCGCTTTCGGTCCAAGTACTTCATTCTCAGGCTGGTTGTGTCCTCATTGCTGTACTCCATTTTTCACTTGGATCCAATCCACAGCATAAAAGGTGTTGCACACTTTTATAAAATTGTACGAAAAGTAAAACCAGATTTGAAACCGGGTTCTACAAGCACCGGATTGATTATGTTTTTTGTATCTGGTGACATTCCAATTACAAGTGCATACTGAAACAGTTTTTGGTCTTTTTCCCTGCCAGAGTTGACTTTTCTGATGGTTATACCTTTTTGTCAAAATAACTTTGCACAGTTTTATATCACTAAATGTGCATCTGTCTGTCTTTGACGCAGTGTGTGCAAAATAAGTATACTCATGTGATTCGAGTATACTGAGATCTACCAGAAGTATATGTATATATTTGCATGTTATAAATTATATGCTCAGTGCTCACATATACCATAAGGATATGTAGAAGTATACAATACACACAAGTGTACTCACATGGTGCCCTTTATTTATTTTTATGTTAAAGGCTCCAGTCACAGACTGTGTAGTTCTCATCGCGAGGCCAGGTGTCTTGTCTGCCGGCATTAGTTGGTTGACGTTGAAGATCCCAGTATCCTTTGTGAAGAGTAGGCGAGCTATCTCTGGCACCATGGGCAAATTCCCAATACCTGCCCGAACCAGCAGAGGGCATTGCATCAGTGGTACAGTTGTGCCCTCAGCCAATGATGCCACCCCGCAGCCTTATGCTGCATATGAATGAAGAAAAATTGAGGCCAGGCCTGAAATGAAACAAAAAAGAAATGAAGAGATATAGAAGTGAAGAGAAGGAAAACAATCTTGTAGTTTTTGAGGAAGTCGAAAACCTGCCTTTTGAAAAGGGACAGGTTCTTACCTGTTAGGAAAAACGCGCGAAGGTAAATAATTCCATGGCTTAGCGGTGAAGGGAAAGAAACAAACATAATAACAACCAACACTTGAGTTGCCAATGGCCACACAATGATAATGTGACATAGTGTCTTGCTGAGTATTTTGTGGTCCAGCTAATGGCGGAGGTGCACAAGCAGCCAGTTCTCAGGAGTAGAAACTGAAATAATACACTACATAGCCAAAAGTATGTGGACACCCAAATATCACACCCGTATATGCTCCTCCAGCATCTCATTTCAAAATCATGGGCATTAATATAAAGTTGGTTCCCTCTTTGCTGCTATAACAGCCTCCACTCTTCTGGGAAGGCTTTCCACTAGATGTTGAACGTTGCTGCGGGGGCGGGGATTTGATTCCATTCAGCCACAAGAGCATTAGTGAGGTCGGGCACTGATGTTGGGCGATTAGGCCTGGCTCGCAGTCGGCGTTCCAATTCATCCCAAAGGTGTTCGATTTCATCCCAAAGGTGTTCGGTCTCTGTGCAGGCCATTCAAGTTCTTCCACACCGATCTCGGCAAACCATTTCTGTATGGACTTTGCTTTGTGCACGGGGCATTGCCATGCTGAAAAAGGAAAGGGCCTTCCCCAAACTGTTGCCACAAAGTTGGAAGCACACAATCGTCTAGAATGTCATTGTATGCTGTAGCGTTAAGATTTCCCTTCACTGGAACCAAGGGGCCTAGCCCAAACCATGACAAACAACCCCAGACCATTATTTCTCCTCCACCAAACTTCACAGTTGGCACTATGCATTCGGGCAGGTCGTGTTCTCCTGGCATCCGCCAAACCCAGATTTGTGACTGCCACATGGTGAAGCATGATTTATCACTCCAGAGAATGTGTTTCCACTGCTCCAGAGTCCAATGGCGGTGAGCTTTACACCGTTCCAGCCGACACTTGGCATTGCGCATGGTGATCTTCGGGTTGTGTGCGGCTGCTCGGCCATGGAAACCCATTTCATGAAGTTCCAGATGAACAGCTGTTGTGCTGACGTTGCTTCCAGAGGCAGTTTGGAACTCGGTTGTGAGTGTTGCAACGGAGGACAGACGATTTCTACGCGCTTTAGCACTTGGCGGTCCCGTTCTGTGAGCTTGTGTGGCCTACCACTTCGCGGCTGAGCTGTTGTTGCTCCTAGACGTTTCTACTTCACAATAACGGCACTTACAGTTGACGGGGGCAGCTCTAGCAGGGTAGAAATTTGAAGAACTGACTTGTTGGAAAGGTGGCATCCTATGATGGTACCATGTTGATAGTCACTGAGCAGTATGGCCCATGCTACTGCCAATTTTTGTCTACGTAGATTGCATGGCTGTGTGCTTGATTGTATATACCTGTCAGCAATGGGTGTGGCTGAAACAGCCGAATCCACGAATTAGAAGGGGTGTCCGCATACCTTTGGCCATATAGTGCATCTATAGAAAAGGTAAAGAGGGCCATCTTTGTGATGTGGTTCAAGCAAGTTAAGTTTTCAGGTCATATTGGAAGAGTTAATAAATTGGATTGCTTTAGACTGGACTCTGTCAAGGAAATATATTGACCTGGAACCTTCCCAGATGTGAGAGCAGTACTCTATACAAGGACGAATCAGTCTTTTATATCATCGGAACAACTGTTCAGAGGAGAAAAGTTTTCGACATCTGAACAGGACTCGTAGTTTCTTGGAGGCAGACTTTGCTATTTGTACATTGTGAGGTTTCCAAGATCGATTTGATGTTACAGTAATACCAAGTATGGATACTGTACTGAGTGGTAAAATTGTAGAGCCTTCAAAGGAGTTGGGAAAGCTTAGAAGAGTTTTAGACAGAGAAATGGGAGTAAATTGAGTTTTAGAAGCATTAAACTTAACTTGATTATGTTTGCCCCACTGGGAAATCTTTTCCAAATCCGAATTTATCAAGATGGCCTTTTATGAAATGAGATGTAGATAGAGCCAGGAAAGATGGAGCAGATGTGAAAAACGTAGAGGAATGTAATGTTGTGTCGTTATTCGTAGAATACACAAGGTCATTTAGAAAAAGGAAGAGTGTAGGAGACAGGCTATGAACCCTCGAGGGGCTCTGCTATTGGTAGGGAAGGAGTGAGATGTTGAATGATCAATAATTATGGAGATAGAACGGCTGGAGAGAAAGCTCAATATGAGAGAGCAGAGTGAAAGAGGGGAGTTTGGAGATCCAATGCCAATGCCAATGCCACACCCGGTCAAAAGCTTTCGAGATATCAAGGACTACGACAAGGATTTCCCAAAGTCTCTCAGAGAAGAAGCCGAGACATTTGTAAAATAAGAAAGGATAACACCGGTAGATCTCGCCTTTTGAAAGCCATACTTTATTTATTTATTTCCTGCGTGTTTTTAAAAATTTCATTTGTATTGATGGTCAGATAAAAGACTGTGATTGAAAATGCTTAGGGAAATGAGAATTGAGAAGACGTTTAAAGTCTTTGGAAATAGTAGAAGTCACAGCAAAGGATGGTAGTTGGAAGGGTTTGAATGATCACCCTTCTTTAAGATAGGCTGCTCTCAGGCATGTTTCCAGTAAAGAGGAAACGTTTGGGTTTTTAAACAGAAACGAAACAAACGAGCAAGTAGAAGAGCAAGTTCTGAGGCATGCTCCTTCAAGACACGAGTAGGAATGCCATCTTATCCATATGCCTTGCTTGTGTCCAGAGAGAGGAGTACTTTTTTGACTGCATGAAAAGAGATTATATGGAGGGGGACATGATTGGGAAGGGTTGTATCAGAGGGAGATGGAATGCTGGAATCATCCATTTTGGAATTAGAGGAGAAAAGAGGACCCAAAAGAGTTGCTTTATCAGACGGAGAGACAGCGATAGTATCATCGCAATGGAAAAGCGAAGGAAAGGTAGAGCGACAGAAGTTGTTGGTGACACTTTTAGTTAAGGACCAGAAAGATCTATTAGTAGAAGAAGATGAGAGGTTATCACATTTGTTTTGGATAAAGGAATGCTTCGCCTCACGAATAACATGTTTGCAATGATTTCTGGCAGATATGAAAGCTGAATGCGAGTCGGAGGAAAAAGAGTTTTTCTATGTCCGATATGCTGCATCTCTTGCACGAATGGCCGCAGAGCAGGAATTATTGAACCAAGACTTGGTAGGAGAGATATACTTGGAAGAGAAGGGGATATAAGCCTCCATTCCTGCAACAATAACCTCAGCTATACTGTTATGAATCCGTCACTTCCGCCTTTGTTGTTATTATATACTTGTAGAATATTTTTAGTTTCAGGTAATGTTGTTTTAAAGATTTTTGTGTGAAATGGAGATGACTTTAGTGAAAGGTAAAAATAAATGTTTGTGAAGGAAAAAGGAAAACGCAGCAAAGGAAGCAGAGAGGAGCAGAGAGAGAGAGCTGTGAGTCACATCGAGGCTGCGAGCGGACTTTTTGGTCGTGAATGAGTTGAGGCTTCCCATGAAAGGGATTGCCTGCGACATCGTCCTATATTGCGATTGCAATTAAACCTGTCTCTCAGGTTTTATTACCAAGCGTGAGGTATTGTTGGAGAAAAATGAAACGCCTCCATTACAGGCTGATACGCCATTTTGTCCTCGAAGAGACTGTCTGCTTGGTGCATCTTGTTTTGTCGTTGGGATTTCCATATCAACCTCATTGTGTTGATTGCCGTTGGTTTACCTATCGGCTAAATTCCCATATGGACCTCTCACCTCGTAACTCCTCGTCCGCCATCGTGCCGATACCTGCCTGTTCTCCTTGTTCTGCATGACTTCAACCAGCGTGGGGATCTGTGCACAGACTTTGGGGAATGTTACATTCAACTCATGGTTGGCATATCGTGAGTTCATTGCTTTGAGAGAATTGGGGAATGATGGTACCATCATATGTATTGTTCATTTGATGCAAGTGATATTTTCATTGTACTCTCTTTCATAGTTATTATTGTGTATGTGAGAGTTCTTAATACAATTATTACTTGTTTTGTTCTACAATTGCATTGGTGTGGTTTTACTATGGTTTCTTAGAACACTCAAAATAACAAATCTTTCTGCCGTGTTCCCGCTCCAGACCCTGAGATGTACCGTTACCGGGGTTTGGGGAGGTAATACGTTACAATACGTTTTAGCAGAAAAAGAGGCAGAACTCGAGGAGAGGCAGTAATCTTTCCAGGGAAAATCAGAAAATAAGCTTCGTAAACCAGTCCAGGCAGCGCTATTGAAATGCCAATATTGGCGTTTAGTCAGAGCAGTTGGAGGAGAAGGAGTTGGAGGAGAAGGAGAAGGTTGCACAGTAAAGTGATGTTCACACGATTGTGGTCAGAAGAACCAAATGGAGGTGAAATTGTGTAGCTGTAACGCAACACATTGGAGGTGAAGAACAAATCCAATGTATTGGAAGAGTGGTCATGACAATCTGGGATATGGGGAGGGTGGGTAAAAATTTGTTCCATACCATTGAGAATGGAAAATGTATGAGCTTCAACTCCCCAAACATCCGTTTGGGAAGATTTCAACCACTCCCTGTGGTGTACATTGGAGTCTCTTAAACAGAGGAATTCTGCTTGAGGGTTTTCGCATGTCCTGGTGTCATGGCAGGATACAAGATATCCATATTAAGATATCCCTGAGCCATCCCTCTCCTTGGCAGCAGAGATAGGCAGGACACCGGAGATTCTTCACATTGCACACCATAATGCCGAGAACTCAGGGCCACAAACTTGTTGGACATTTCCCTGTTTGTAATTGGTGGTTTAGAAGAAAATGAAAGGAAGGAGAATGTAAAGATACGGAGTGAAAATGAGTAGGATTAATGTGTGGTGCATGTGATGAAGAGGAAGTAAAGGTAGCCCGGTAGCTTAGCTTAATTGAGACAGAAAGTAAAACCAGTGACCTTGATACGCAGAGTGCCAGATGGTTCTGGGCACCACTTTGATGCTCCAAAGTCAGGATGGTAATTTTTTTTCCTTTTAATTTGTTTATTTTTGGTTGCACAGCCTCATCAATGTGTGGAAGACACTTTGTATGAACATTGTGTATTCCATGTGATGAAAGTTCTCTCAAAAGCATTTATGTGCATGTTTAGAAGCACAATGTCATACGAAAGAATGCATCCTACTGAACTGTAGTGATAAGGGGAAGAGCTCATGTATTAAGGGGCATTGACTGCCAAAAAACCTCTGACCTTGACAAGCATGCATACTGAGGCCTTGGCCTTTTCTGTGTTGTTGAACTATCCATAATATGTTCTGCACTTTCTCTGTGGTCCTTATTTAACTTTGTGCTATTACTATTAATATGATAGGCTAAAAAGAGGCTGTATTTGCAAATTTTGAATACATTTACCTCTGCCACCGAAGGTGAATGGAGGTTATGGTTTAACCCGTATGTCTGTTTGTCTGTTTTTGTCTGTCTGAGTAGGATATCTCCAGAAGTTGCGGATGGATTCAGACGAAATTTGGTGGACAGGTTGAGTGTGTGATATGGACGAATTGATTAGATTTTGGTGAAGATCCGGATCCGGATACTATAATTCGTAACTGATTCGTCAACATTCAGAGATCGGGCCAAAAACGATGTAGAGCACTATATCTCAAAATATTTTGTACGGATTATGACTAAACTTGGGGGATGAGTTGGTTAAGTGACAAGAACACGCCAATTCGATTTTGGTTCAGGTCCGGTTCATATCCGGCCTATCAGTGGGACACAAAACCTAAACTGTTCAGCCTGGCGGAGGTATTTGCTCTTCCGAGTGCCGTTCTAGTTTCCTCTTTTTTGATGACCACGATGGAGCCGTTACGTTTTGGGATACAAAATAACATTTGATCTCTGGAAAAGCAATCCAGGTTATCCCATATCCAGGGCTAAGTTGAGTGAAGTGCACAAAAGTAACCCTTCAATGTCAGTACTGTACATTTTGTGTTCATGGCAGTTATGAACAACAAAATGTTTGAAGCTGATACTGATCTTTGTTCATTGGGTGGTGAATGTGATTGTAAATGGGAATCTGAACTTGGGATCACCCTTTATGAAAGCTGGATCGTATGATGTTGCCTGTTTTCCTTTCCGGGGATGAATTTGTGCCAGAGGGGTTCCCTCAAAGTCTCGAGATGACCATCAGCCCACTCGGGGCTATTTTTATTTTATTTTATTTGTATTTTCATGCAAAGTCTAGACTCTTGGAAGAGCAGGAAAATAATGTGATGTAGGGAGGAAAGGCAACATATAGTCGGTTGGACAACAGGCCAACGTAACTAGTAAGGGAGTGAATGATTAGAGGGGAATGAAGAATCATAGTCACCTATTAGTCATAGGGCTTTGATAGAGGAGGGTAAGTGGGGTTGGAAAATATAACTGGTAGATATGGTGGACAATGTAAGATGGTGCTGCATTGCCCCCTTGAAGCTTTGGGTGGAACATTGGGATTGAACAGCCTCAGGAATGCAGTTCCACATGCTGTAGAAAAGAGGATCAAACGAGTGCAGCTGACCATTAGGTGTGGATTTTGGGAGTTTACCAAGGAGGGGTTATTGGATGAATTTTTTTTTTCTTCCTTCCTACAGTTTCTAAAGCTCATGAGAGATCTGTCACACAAACACTGACAGACAGACAACAGACAACACGGGATTTGACATCAGACAAACATGGCTGTTTACCTCGGAGGGACCTAACTTCCCTGAACACAGTGTGCCGGCGTTGTTCTCTCCATAGTGAGCGGGTCACTTTTAGGGAGAAACCTTTATTTTATTTGATCTTCTCATACATATTGTGTCATTGAACGGTGTTGAACCTTCAAAAATGTTCAAGCAAGGCGTATTTTTTATTTAAAGGTCAAATAAGTGTGAGACGCAGAAATAAAGTGTACAACATTAGCGATTAATTATGACGATCTACTGGCCATTGATTGTGTTGAAGTGCACATTATAGGAATGACTGAGGAATGATTTGTGGTTTATCCAGAACTGATTCCTCGCCCTATTTGTGGAGATGCCCACATGTTGGAATTTATTTTTCCCCACCCCCTCTCTGTGGAATGATGTGCTGTTGGAATGAACGAATGAGTGCGCAAGGCTCAGTACAATGTTGTACAATGGAATACAAGTCTTGATGAAGGCGAGTGTCCGTATATAGCCCTATCAGCAGACAAGTTTTTTGATGGATTTTATAAACTGAAAGCTGATAACTTTGTTTGCCACTGAGAGAAGTGAGCTGCAGCTGACTTTTTAAGTGTTAGCCCTTTGTCAAAGCAAAAAGGGGTTCTTCTTGACGAAGGGCTAACGCTCAATGTCCTCTACACGTCGCTTCCCACGGCTGTTAACATTCTAATATCGGCTTTTAGTTGATAAAATCCATTGTTAAGTTTGATTATAGGTAACCTTGTAATAAATATATATACATCTTCTGAAGAACAGGATCGTGTTGGACTTTGAGCAGATTTAAAAACATGCAAGGGTTGTAGTCACAGACAAGGTCAGGTCAGTCTTAGTCACACTGACTAGTGAGACGTGTGTACAAAAAACCAGGCACATTCACGGTCGTGAAAATGCACCAACGTTGATTTAAAAAATAATAAAAAAGAATGCCACAGAATCTATCACACAAAAGCTGTTTGGACCATCACACTAATAAAACCTTGGACCATTACTTAAACGATTTTAGACAAAATAAAAATATACTAAACTCTGCTTTGGTTCAACCTGAAGAGGCTTCACCTCCCAACGTTCTTGCGTTATTGTTTATGAATTTCATATTTAAACCTGGGGCCTCGGGTATACAGTTGTTGCAATGTACAAACATCTAATCTCGTCTTGAGTCGCATTTAAATGCCATGAAGATTCTCATCTTCGGAATAAAAAACGTTTTCAAGACATTTGTATAGACAGACAACTGAGAAACGTGTGTGACTTCCCTTTGGTCGAGTAACACGTGTGTGTTTTTGAAATGCTCAAAGTTCATACACACTATCTAGTATCTGTTTATTTTATATTTTTGGAGATACCAGCTTTTTCTCAACATGTAATTTTGTACATTATGGCAAAGGGCATTTTGATTGTGACAGTTGTTTACTTTTCTCCATAAACTGGTAACTGAAAAGTGTGAAGTTGCCTCCACTTTTTTGTGCTGCTTAAAGAAAGAAAAGAAAAAAACCTAAAATATTCAAAACAAATTAATTTCTATACAGGGCTGGCAGGATGTCCTTGAGGTATGCACAATCGCTTTTGAGCTATCTAGTCTGGGTTTGAATCTCGCCCGAACTATAAACTCATCCTGGTGTTTTAAAGGCAGTGTGATGCATCAATGTGTGTGCCGTCTATGGACGTTAAACTGGGTGCTAGTCTGCTGACATTAGTTGGTGGATGTTTAATATCTCGGATGGTGTTCTTCGCGAAGAGTAGGCGAGCTATTACCGGCACCCTGAACAAACTCCAAATTCTTACTCTAACCTAGAGTCCCTGTATATAGAGAGTTGTGTCAACTCAAATTTGGACGCCATTTTGTGTCTAAGTGTGTCGGATTAGATATACATGTACATTCGCGATATGGGGTGATATATTCTAAACCTGCTAAAAAAAATTTTACTACACATATTTAGTCTTATTATTACATACAGGTGATATTTGTTTTGTCAAAAACTCAGCTATTGCCGTGAAAAAGAGCTGTGTGGTGATATTAAAAGTGGTATGGCAATGCATATTACAAGCCAACACTGCATATAAGAGCTAACATTATAAGTAAGACAAACCAATGCTGTCGTTCTCTGAATTTCTGAAATTTTGGACGTATGGATGGCTGCACAACCCGCAAAAAAATTGAGCAGGTCCCCCCCTAAAATTGCTTTTATGATTGCCGATTAGGCTGAAGATTTTAAACCAAAAAAATAACTTGCCTCGGAATAAGTTTTGAATGGACGGACAGACAACTGAAAACAAAACGGACCATGGGTTTCCCACCCCTATAAAATCAAAATTAATTCCCTCTGAAAAAGTACAGTGACATTGCCCACAGACTACCCAACCGCAGACCAGGCAATGTCAATGTACCGGGACATTTCATCAATCAATGACAATATGCGGTCCGCTAGGACTACCCGAAAAAAATTGAGCAGGGTTCTTCCCACGGAAATGCATTTTTGGTCAGCTCCTTGAAGATTATAAACAAACACAAATCACTTCCCTTTAAAAGGGTTTTCAACGGACAGACAACCAAAAAAAAACCGAGCAGATAGAATTGCTTTTGAACATCGATCATCAAGCGGCGTGGGCCTACCTGGCATAGTCTCAAGGAGTCGATCGCTTTCCAGCTCTTTCGTCTGACTTTCGCTTCCCAAATTTGTCTTCTGACTTTATCACTTGGAAATCTATACATCTTATATTTCCCAGATTGGTTTGAACAACCAAAAGCAGAACAACCAGTCATTTTGTTTGGCAATAAACAACATTCCCGTACCAAGCTGACGTTCACGCACGGTGAAGTTAGACACAAAATGGCGCCACGAAATCACGTGACCAGAAATCTCGGGTCAGCGCATGGCGCAACTCTCTTTATACAGGGACTCTACTCTAACCTAGAGGGGCAACTGCATCAGCGGCACAGCTGCTCTGTCTGATATGATGCAACCGGCAGGCTACGTCCGAAATGAATGAATGAATAACCAAAACAAACCGACACTCTAACAACGGCATAGCTGGGATTGGATCTGCTGAATGGAGGATCTGCTGCACCCCTGTCATGTGACCAGATACTCAGCTCTGATTGGTGTACGTTTGTGAGGGATATACATACATACATACATACATACATACATACATGCATACACCGGATGGACAGACAAACGCTTCTCCAGGCAGCATTGCCCTATGGGCTGTGCCATAAAAATTTGTTTGCCCAACCATGTGACCGATGACGTCATCATATATTTTTTTCTTGACCAATTTATCCCTCGGTCGCGCTCAACAAATTTCATACTGATTGATTCAAGCATTCTACTTACCGATTTATAACGTCTTAATGAAGACACCTATGACATCATCATTAACATACATTATGCCCCATGGGGAGTACTTTACAATGAGCCACCTTTCAATTTTTTTCCATGGAGCGGTTTCGGAGATATAGAGGTGCCAATTTTTTGGGATTTTCCAAGATGGCACCCATATCACATTACCGTGTGGCACCCATATGACATCGTAATTATCATTTTTTTAAATCTTCAGGAGGAGCCGCTCCTATGGTGAAAAATTTGGGCCAATCGGACCAACGGTTGCAGAGAAAACAAATTTTAAAGGGAATAATCCTGCAAAATGCCCTCTGAAGGGCCATACATACATACATACATACATACATATGTTCATACGAACATAAATACTGTTGGGGATCTGCCGCCGGCCTTCTTCCCTTACCAAGGGGGGATTAGTCCCCTTGTCTTTACTGACCTGGCGTGACCCGGGACCTATTACGTCCCTTCCGGACAGCGCTAAATAGGGTTTCAGGACCAAATTCGCTGTTACCTAAGTACTAGCGCTGCCCTGGAAGCGAGGAAATAAGCCCCGCACGAACCACGTGTGATGATGATACGCCGAGCGGTTTGCGTACACGTGATACGCGCGCTATTATTACTTAATAGACCCGATTGGAGCGATCTAGTTCGTACCACGCTTAGCCAATGGAGAAATCACAAAGGCGATCGAATTGGAAAGGAAAGGAAGAACAAAGATGTTTAATTAATATTGCACATATTTACAGCCAGGACGAAGAGACACAGGGAAATCCTTAAACAGTCTTATACTTAATACCCCTGGACAAACGGGCCTGTCTCACACACACACTCACACGGGGATTGCTGATCGGCAGGATGATGTTCTCTAGCGCGTCCAGGAATGGCTCTCATGCAGCTCTCTCCGGTCCCCGGCACGTCCCGTGGAGATGGAGGCAGGAGAAGGCAGGAGCTCGTAGCGTGTCGCATGAACAATCGGGTTATCTCGGGGCGCACGGTAGAGGGCAGACTTTGGCGCGACTGGCGGTTATTCACTCGCTTATTCACTCGCGGTTATGGCCGCATTCACTCGCATGGCCGAAATGCGCTATGTTCGTTACCGGCGCGTCTGGCTGCGTCTGCGTACATGTACGGCCAACGCCTCTTCCTCTATCCCCTGGCGCGCACGTTCTATTGCGAGGGTCAAAGTTCAACAACGGCGAGTGATGCAATTTCCCTGGCACAGTCCTTAGTCAAGTGCTATCGCGCCACTGGTGCAAGTTCTCCTTTACAACGCGCTTATCCTTTGCAAGTCCTTCCCTCTGCGAGTCCTGCTTGTAAGTCCTTTCGAGGGCTTTTCGTATGGGCTTATATAGACCCGCCTCGCGAACCTTCTGGAACTCACCAGACTCTCTTCACCACGCCCTCACGCCATTCCGCTCGAGCTCTGATTGGCTGGTGGCTCTTAGCGTCCCCCCGCGCCGCTCACCCCGACCCCGCTCCCCTCCTTCACCTTCCGAGGCCCACCTCGTGTTAACTCGACTAGGGGACAGCCAAATGGGACGTGGGATGGATTGCGCCCATAGAGGTAAAATGGAGGTTGGAGCAAAATGAATGGAGGGCCTACTCTCCTGTCTTTACACAACGCAGGTACTAAGAGAGGAAATGGCCTATTCTTACACATACTAACAACAACAACAACATGCATTTTAAAGGCCATTTTCCCTGCTAGAGTGGGGGTTAGCCTTGCGGTCCCAATGACAATCTTCTCCATTTTGCCCTATTCTTACACATACTAAGACATAACTATACTACAAATGGGCCTATATGTTGCTCGTGTGACTAATTATGGGGGGCAAACCTTTAACCTTTAATGACTTCAATGTGCCAATCTCAAAACCGCAGCAATACATTAATACATACATACATTAATACATACATACATTAATACATATACAGTCACGTGAAAAAATAAGTGCACCCCATGTAAAGTTTTGACTTTTTCAACATATTTCAACATACAGCTATTTGATCTTCATTTCAACAATATTGACAGATAAAGGTGATATAATATAACAAATATCATGAATCATTTACATTTTGTAGTCCATTGTAT
The DNA here is from genome assembly GCF_964187855.1 of Myxine glutinosa. Taxonomy (NCBI): domain Eukaryota; kingdom Metazoa; phylum Chordata; class Myxini; order Myxiniformes; family Myxinidae; genus Myxine; species Myxine glutinosa. The sequence goes on from NC_136264.1 coordinate 143,529,371, forward strand.
AATTTAAATAAACATAAATGCAAATTCCGCATGTGGAAAAAGTAAGTACACCCTTGGCTCTAATAGGTGGTATTGCCCCCTTTGGCAGAAACAACCTCAAGTAGGCGTTTCTTATAACTGTCTACCAGTCTCTGACATCGACTGGGAGAAAATTTTGCCCACTCCTCCATGCAGAATTCTTTCAGCTGTGCGATGTTTGAGAGGTTTCTTGCATGCACAGCTCGTTTCAAATCCCCCCACAACATCTCGATGGGATTTAGATCCGGGCTTTGACTTGGCCATTCCAGAACCCTCCATTTCTTTATTTTCAGCCATTCCTTGGTGGATTTACTGGTATGTTTAGGGTCATTGTCATGTTGCAAGGTCCACCTTCGGTTGAGCTTCAACTTTCCGACAGATGGCCTCACATTATCCTCAAGCACCCTCTAGTATAATGACGAATTCATAGTGGATTCTATGATGGTGAGCTGCCCAGGCCCTGATGCAGCAAAGCTGCAACAACAAGAACATGCATTTTAAGGCCATTTTCCCTGCTAGAGCGGGGGTTAGCCTTGCGGTCCCCATGACAATCTTCTCCATTTTGCCCTATTTTCTGCATCTCTCCTTGTTAACCCCCTTGCCCGCATTTCTTCTTCCACCATCTTTAGCCAAGTCTTTCTCGGTCTTCCCCGTCCTCTACCTCCTTCTACATTAATTTCCATCACTCTTCTCAACCAGTCACTTTCATCCTTCCTCAACACATGACCAAACCATCTCAACCTGTTCCTCTTCACAGCATCAATCACAGGCAATATTCCCATCATCTTTCGCAATTCATCATTTGTCTTCCTCTCTCTCAACGATACTCCGCACATCCATCGAACCATTCGCATTTCCACCCTTTCCAGCCTTCGTTGCTGCTCTACGTTCATTACCCATGTCTCGCTCCCATAAATCATAACACTTCTCACACATGCAGCATACACCTTTCCCTTCAGCTTCAGCGACACTCTCCTCCTCATCAGCACGCCACTCAGTTCCCGAAACTTCTTCCATGCACATCTCACTCGAGCAACCGTTGCCGAGTCTGATCCACCTTCTCCATTCAGCATGTCTCCGAGGTAGCAAAATGTTTTCACACCTTCCAGCTTCACGCCGTCTCCAAGATCCAACTCAACATTTCCTCCATCTGCAGCTCCCTCTGTGCACACCTTACATTTGAATGTAGCTGCCACACTGGTAAATGACCCTCTCAGACCACTACGTTTTTGATGAACCCACTCAGCGCACATTGTAGATTGAATGGAGTTCACTCCGACACCCTTCCTGCACACAGCACACGGCGACTTCCCAGTTCTTTCCACCTCACCACATGCTTTACCACTTGCCATCACCTTCGTCTTTCCGATATTCACCTTCAGACCTTTTGTCTCCATACATTCCTTCCACTTGTTCAACTTTTCCTTCAGTCCATCCATACTTTCCGCAATCAACACCAGATCATCTGCATACAACAACTCCCACGGTAAACCCTCCTTTACGTTCTGAGCCAGCACCTCCATCACAGCTACAAATAGTAGTGGACTGAGTACCGACCCCTGATGCACTCCCACCTTCACCTCAAACTCACCACTGTTCCCGTCCTTTGTCCTTACAGCTGTGCGTGCTCTTTTGTACATTGCCATCACTACTCTGATCAACCATTCCTCCACTCCTAACTTCCTCAATGCCTATGTCAATACTTTGCGTGGAACCCTATCGAATGCTTTCTCCAGATCAACAAACCCAAAAAACAACTTCTTCCTCTACTCCATGTACTTCTCCTGCAACTGCCTCACAATGAAAAGCGCATCTGTCGTTCCTCTTCCTGGCATAAATCCAAACTGCATTTCGTCGATCTTCACTTTCTTCCTTAGCCTCCTCTCCAACACGCTTTCCAATACCTTCATTCCATGCTCCAATAACTTTATCGCTCGGTACGAGCCACACTCCAGAGGGTCACCTTTCCCCTTGTATAGAGGGACGAGGGTACTCGGTTCCCAATCCACTGGAATGCGGCCTTCTTTCACCACCAGCAAAGCTGCCCCAAACCAAAATATTTCCACCACCATGTTTTACAGTTGGTATCAGGTTCTTGTGGTCAAATGCTGTTTTTGCCAAACATGTCTTCTGGTACTGTGGCCAAATAGCTCTACCTTTGACTCTTCTGTCCAAAGCACATTGTTCCAGAAGTGCTGGTCTTTGCCTAGGTGTTCATTGGGAAACTTTAGTCTTGCCCTGATGTTCTTTCTGGACAGCAAAGGTTTCCTCCTGGCACATCTCCCATGTAGATCAAATTTGTGCAGCCTCTTTCTAATGGTAGACTCGTGCACTTCGACATCAACAGTGGCAAGAGCTACCTGTAGGTCCCGTGATGACATTCTGGGGTTCTTAGAGACTTCTTTCAGCATCTTGCCGTCTGCTCTCGGGCTGAACTTGCTGGGGTGCGGGGCGGCCTGGCCTGAACAAGTTGGTAGTTGTTTGGAATCTTCTCCACTTGTAGATGATCTTCCGGACATTCGAATGATCGATTTCAAATTGTTTGGAGATCTTTTTAAATCCCTTCCCAGACTCGTAAGCATCTATAACCTTCTCTCTGAAGGCCTCAGAGAGCTCTTTTGATTTTGGCATGGTGATGCCGCACACTTCAACAACAAAGAGCAAGCCAAACTAAATGTCTGAGGTTTAAATAAGACAGGTTCCTCCAATATCCTCTCTAATGATGTTCTCATCATTTGCACCTGAGCTGGTGCACCTGATTCTCATTTTAGGTATTTGAAGGAGTGATAAATGTAGGGGTGTACTTACTTTTTCCACATGCGAAATTTGCATTTATGTTTATTTAAATTATACAATGGACTATAAAATGTAAATGTTTCATGATATTTGTTATATTATATTAGCTTTATCTATCAATATTGTTGAAATGAAGATCAAATAGCTGTATGTTGAAATATGTTGAAAGAGTCAAAACTTGACATGGGGTGTACTTACTTTTTCACGTGACTGTACATACATTAATACATACATATACTGGACGGACAGACAAATGCTTTTCCAGACAGCATTGCCTTATGCCATAAAAATTCACTTTTCATTTGCAGAATTTATCCCCTCGCCGTTTTTGAAGGCTCATGATGTACAAAGTCGAGGCTCATGGAAGAGTTAGTAAGTTGGATTGCTTTAGACTCGACTCTGTCAAGGAAATATGTTGACCTGGGACCTTCCCAGATATGAGAGCAGTACTCTATACAGGTATGAATCAATACTTTATATTGTTGTAACAACTGTTGAGAGGAGAAGAAGCTTCGACATCTGAACAGAACTCCCAGTTTCTTTGAGGCAGACTCAGCTATTTGTGTCATGTGTGGATTCCAGGAGAAATTTGATGTTCGGGCAATACCTAGTAGGTTTGTTGAATCACGTGGTGTAATTGTGGAGCTTTCAAAGGAGATTGGAGATTGGCGAGTTGAGAGGAGTTTTAGAGAGAGATGGGAAGAAATTCAGTTTTAGAACCATTAAAGTTAACCTGATTACATTTTCTCCACTGGGAAATCTTGTCAAAATGCAAATTTAAAGTGGTGGCTGTGATCAAATGAGATGTGATGTGGAGTGAGGGAAGATGGGGCAGATGGGAAAATGAAGGAGGAATGTAATGTTGAGTCATCAGCATACGAGTGCATTTGGTTATTGTCCCCCGTCGCACCGCGGAGTGAAAGGGGGACTATGGTTTTCCCCTCCGTCCGTGTGTCCATCCGTCCGTGCGTGCGTGTGTAAGCGAAGGACCGCATTCGAATTTGGTGTGTGGGTGCAACCCACGTCCAAATCCAAGATGGCCGCCACCATGTACGTCTCATGCCATGTATGTCTGAACCTTGTGAGCGGAATATCTTGAAAAATAAGCGAAGTACCAACTTCTAATCTGGTGTGTGGGTGTATCTAAGCATAAGGAAGAACGCTATTGGAAAGTGGGTCGCCACGTCAAAATCCAAGATGGCCGCCGCCATGTATGTCTAAACCTTGTGAGCGGAATATCTTGAAAAATAAGCGAAGTACCAACTTCTAATCTTGTGTGTGGGTGTATCTAGGCATAAGGAAGAACGCTATTGAAAATTGGGTCGCCACGTCAAAATCCAAGATGGCCGCCACCATGTATGTCTGAACCTTGTGAGTGAAATATCATATCATAGCATGTTTTCTGCATCTTCCACTTTGTCAACTCACATCACTTCCCCGACGGGGGACCTAGGCGTAACGCTTGTTTGTAGAATAAAGGTCATTGATAAAAAGAAGGAAGAGTGTTAGAGACAGGACAGAACATTGAGGGACACCTCTGTTGATAGGGAAGGAGGGAGATGTTGAACCATCAACAATTACGGAGATTGAGCGGTCGGAGAGAAAACTCGATATGAGAGAGCATAATGAAGGAGGAAAGCTGAAAGAGGGAAGCTTGGATATCAGACCCCGAAGCCAAACTGTCAAAGGCTTTTGAGATATCAAGGCCTACAAAGTCTCTCAGAGAAGAGGCCCAGACATTCATAATGTAAGAAAGGATATCACCGGTAGATCTTGCCTTGCGAAAGCCATATTGATGGTCAGATAGAAGACTGTGAGATTCAAGATGCTTGAGGAAATGGTTATTGAGAAGACATTCAAAGACTTCGGTGATAGGAGAAGTCATATTATAAGGAGAGGTACTTGCCAGATGATGTTCAACAGAGGAAAGATTCGAAGAAAGACCACAAATGTTGGTGAAATGAATTGAAAAAGTCACGTTGATTCAACAGGCAAGGGTCTTGGGAGAGACCGATACTGCTCCTGCCTGAGCTCCACCTCCCCCCCCCCCCCCCCCCCCCATTCTCCCTCCTCGTTGACAGCAGAGACAGGCAGGACACCGGAGATTTTTCACACCCCATAATGCCAGGAACTAGGGGCCATTAATTTTTCGGACTTTTTCATATTTAATTGGACGTTGCTGAGTAAATGAGAGGAAAGAAATAAAAAAGACAGATGTAAAGGTGAGGAGTGAAAATGAGTAAGAAAAGTGAATGATGTTTGTTTGCAAGAAAGAGAGATTAAAGCTAGCCTGGTAGCTATAGTTTAAATTGCTTTTAACATTAATAAAATTGGAATGTGATTGGTTTTAACTTTGGATGTTGACACATATACATTGTGCAGATGTCTTCCATTTCCATTGATTTGGAAAGGTATAGGATCTCTTGTAATTATACGTGTGTGTGTGTGTGTGTGTGTGTGTGTGTGTGTGTGTGTGTGTGTGTGTGTGTGTGTGTGTGTGTGTGTGTGTGTGTGTGTGTGTGTGTGTGTGTGTGTGTGTGTGTGTGTGTGTGTGTGTGTGTCAGTCAGTCACAGTCAGACTAGTGACACATTCCAGCCACATTCATATCTCCACTTGAACACAACATACTCAAACATTCCATAAACCCAGTACTTGGTCATGAAATTTGGGCTTTTCAACATTTGCTGACTGCATTGAAAGTAAATGTAACTGAATGGCAGTGCCAGGAAGCAACCACGCACCCTCACCTTTACAATTCTGACCACTTCCACAAAAGGGGGTTTTTCCCCCATTACCCCTCCTCCCCCATCCTCCATTAAACACCAGTTAAGTTTTCTCACACATTCCTTTCACTGTTAAGTAGTGATGATAGGTTATTACAAGGTTTTCCATTGATAGTCATATGTTGTTTTTCAAGTGTTTTCCTCTCATCCATCGTTTCTCTACTCTTTCAGCACTTTTTTTTGTCTCTTTCTTTTCTCTTCTTGTTAATTTTTTAATTTTTTGTATGCAAAGTCAAGCCTTGTGTAAGAGCTAACACGTTAAACACAAAAACAAAAACAGACACATAAAATGTATAAAGCGAGCGGGAGACAAGATGGGGGAGAGAGAGGGAAGCACCAAGCACAACAATAGTAGAGAACAGGGACATCGGGAGATCTGTGGAAGGAAAAGGGCTGGGGTGTTGGGGCTTTGGAGGGGGAAAGGTAAACGGTACAAAACAAGTGAACACTCCTAGAAATTTCAGGAATGAAGTTGGAGATTGAAAGAGGTGGATTTGTGGTGTATTAACGGGGGTAGAAAAGATCAATGTTTTGGATGGAGGAAGATAAGAGATGGTGGTGAACATTTTAAAAACCTTGAGGGAGGAGTGGGATTGAAAGGTGAGAGAGTTTGTTCCAAAGGTGCAAGAAAAGAGGATTGAAAGAGTGATGGTGAGGAGAGAGTCTTGATTTTGGCAGTTTCACCAGATCTTGTGCGATCTTGCTGGCAGATCTTGTGCGACCTGAAGGAATATTTGGGGGACAGAGCACAGACAGAGCTGGGGGAGCTTCTGTCTTCTACCGACTCGGAGAGAAGTTGATAGAAGACAGAAAGACCACCACCAACCAGCCTGTGGTGAACGAGTGAAAGGCCGTCAGAATCGGCTTCATCATGGGAGATACCAATGATTCTGAAAGCTTTGGTTTCTACAGCGTGAAGCCGAGCTAGGTGTGAGGCAGGATCACCAGCCCAGAGGGGAGAGCAGTACTCCATCAAGCTGCAGCTGAAAGCTTTGTATGTGGTGATGAGCTCAGGTGTGCCAAGGAAAGACTTCACACGACGGAGGATGCCCAGTCTGGCTTTGCAGGCCAGCTAGGAAATGTGGTTTTCCCAGGAAAGATTATGGCAGATAGTGAGACCCAAAAGCTTGAGTGACAGAGCTTCTTGGAGAGGATTGTTGAGAAAGTAGATGGGAGGGTTGTCCAGTCTGTCTGGGCGGTCTTTTCGGAGAGACAAAGTGAGAGTGAGATTTGTCAAGATTGAAAGACATGCTCCACTTGTTTGACCAGTTTGTGATTTTTTCCAGGTCTGTGGAGAGTGAGGAGGCTACAGACTGCCGATCTGAGGGACGAGGTATGGAGCGCCACCAGGTGGAGTCATCAGCAAAGAGATAGAGAGGATTTTCCAGAGTCAGAGAGATCATTGATGAACACCAGAAAAAGCACGGGGCCCAGAACACTGCCTTGGGGAACTCCAGCCTGGACAGGAAGGGGAGATGAGAGAATTCCATTCAGGGCCACAGTCCCACACGTTACCTGCAACCGGAGAAGAAGTCTGCAAGCCATTAGTGGAGGTTGAAAAGGATACTATAAGAGGAGAGTTTCGTGAGCAGGGCGGAGTGTCAGACTGTATCGAAGGCAGGAGATATGTCAAGGGAGACTGCTCTGATTTCCTGTTTTCATTGAGGACCTCCTTCCATTGTTGAGACAGCAGAAGCAGCATGTCCAGAGTAGAGTGACCTCGTCTGAATCCAAATTGATGATCAGAGATCAAGCCATTGGAGAAGAGGAAGGATTTGATATCTGAAGCAATGATGGATTCCATGATAATTTGCTGACAATTGGGAGCAGGCTGATTGGTCTGTAGTTGCAAGGATCTGTTTTTGCACATTTTTTGTGTAAAGAGGTAATGTTGGCTGATTTCCAAGCTGATGACAGATGACCTTGAGTAAAAACGAGGGTGAAGAGAGCAGAGAGAGGATATGAAAGAGCGACAGAGCAGGATTTTAGGACCAGTGGGCTGAGCCGTCTGTTCCAGTTGCAGAATCAGAGTCGAGGTCACAGAGTTTAAGCATTCAGCTTTTTCACGTGCGGAGTCAGCTGTGTAGCTGATTGAGGTAAGGGAGGGGATGGAGGGGGAACAAAAAACAGAAACAGATTTGACCAGACACCACCAGGATTTGGAGGAGGGAGACAGGTTTGAGAGTTCAGTCTTGAGAGTGGAGAGATATTGTTTCCTGGCTCTCCTGAGGATAGACACACACTTGTTCAGAGCTTTGTTATTAAAGGAACGGTTGTTGCCTTCCTTTGGCTTTGCCTTCCATGAGGCAAAGGCAAGTTGTTTCAGGGCAACTGCCTCACCACAAGATTCAGTGTACCATGGACAGGAAGAAGGGTATAACAACTGAAGATAAGATGGGATCAATCTGTGCATGAGAGAGAGAGCCGTTTGCTTTGGAAGAATTCCCAGGATGGGTTGATGTCAGAGGCAGTAGAGCTGGGAGACCAGTCCAGATGTTTGATGGCTGCTTGAAGACAGTGCCAGTCGGCCTGAGTGAAATTCCAGACTCGTCGGCACTGAGGAGGCTCTCTGAGAATGGCCAGAGAGATGTCCACTTTGACAAGCACATGATCAGAAGAACCGATTGGAGCAGAAGAAGAGCAGCAGACATTAACAGGGAAGTTTGTCATAACCAAGTCTAGAAGAGAAGATACTCCATTGGCTGAGATCCGGGTCGGGAAATTGACAGATTGTGTCAATCCCAGTGAGTCACAGAAGTCCTTTGCTGAGGTGCCATGGCTGGTGAGAGATGAACCCACACCCAGCCAGTTGGGCATGATGACAGTTGAAGTCACCACATATGAGGAAGAGAGAGTTGGGATGAGTGGATAGAAGTTGGTCCATGTTGTCAGACAGTGAAATGTAAATGGAGTCATCACTGTTTGGGGGACGGTACAGAACACATATGAACAAAAGGTGGGAGCGGAGAGGAAGCCGTAGCTAGAGGTACTCCTGGGGGTGAGGAGGAGAGAGGGCAGTGCAAGGAGAGTGAGGAAGAGAGTTTTTGATAAAGATAGCCACCCCACCACCAGGACGAGGCTCAGGTCTGTCATACCGGAGGAGGGAGTAACCAGGAAGAGATGTTGAGGAATCAGGGACATCTTGAAGGAGGAAAGTCTCTGTTAAGCAGATCAAGTCTGGATTGTCAGAAGCAACCTGTATGGAGAGATCAGTCAGGTTTGAGCGAAGGCCCCGGATGTTTGAGGTCCATACCGTTAATGAAGAGAGAGGGGGAGCATCGGGTACAGGACAGGGGAGGGGATGAGTAGGGTAAGATGAAGGATGAGAGGAGGAGGTAGGGAGAGCAGTTGATAGTGTGTCAGAGATTACAGAAGAGTTCCAAGAAAGGGAAGGATGAGGAGGATGAAAGGTTTGAAGTGAAGGGATGAGGTACAGTGAGGGGTTGTTTGAGGGGGGGGCAGAGGAAAGTAGAAGGTTGGGGGGGTGGAGGTATGAGATAGAAGGGAGACGAAGTGGGGAGGAGGCAGCTTTGAGGAGGAGGGGGGAGGAGGGAGAATTGGAGAGGAATGGTATGGGGGGAGATTTGAATGGGAGGGGTTGGGGGGGAGTTTTGAAGGGGAGGAGTGAGGGGGGAGTTTAGGAAGGGAGGGGCAAGGGGGGAGTTTAGGAGGGGAGAGGCAAGGGGGGGATTTGGAGGGGAGTGGCAAGGGGGGAGTTTAGGAGGGGAAGGGCAAGGGGGGGAGTTCAGGAATGGAGGGGCAAGGGAGGAGTTTAGGAGTGGAGGGGCAAGGGGGGAGTTTATGAGTGTAGGTGCAAGGGGGGGATTTGGAGGGGAGGGGCAAGAGGGGAGGTTAGAAAGTGGATGATTAATGAAAGACGAACATTGATAACAAATTGGGTTTGTTGTGATTTTCAAATTAGCAATCCGATTCAGAACGCTGGAGGAGGGGTGGAATGAATGTGAATTTAGACCATGTAGTGAGGGAGACATATAAGAGATTGAATTTCTTTTTTTTGACGTGGAATGAGTTGGAGAGGAAATTGAGAAAAGCCTTTTAAATAGGAAGAAAAACAGCGTGTTGTAATATACCACTGAATAAAACACTGAAGGGGAAAGGTTAAACATATTTAAATAATATTGAAACAGAACCGTAAACAATCTTATATGCACAAAATACCAACGGGGGGAGAACAGAGAGGGACCACCACGAGTCACGTGAACAGGGCAAAAGGTGAATGGCAAGGAGATAATGGGGGCGGGGCGAACAGCACACCTGGACAGAAAGTACAGGATGAGACAACAGCACACGTGGAGAGCCTGGGAAATACACAGCCTGGGAAATTCCTGAAATGCAGGAGAATTGATTGGCAAGCCAAGGGAGCAGAGCGAAGGAAATGGGATGTGTATAAGCAATTTGTTTGTACGGAAGGAGAGGCCGCCTTTTTAGTTTCTTTGTTAATAGAATATTACGATTTTTTTGAAGGTTAGGTGAAAGCGAGTCTGAGAAAGAAGGAGAAAGGTGGAAGGAGTACGGTGAATTAAAATTGGAAAGGTGAAAGGAATCTGCTGAAGAGGAGGAAGTTATGATGGATAGAAGAGGGGAGGGGGGCGGGAAAACGCGTGAATGCGGGAGGGGGAGGGGAGACCACGGGGAGAGAAGGCAATAATTATTACAGTTTGTTTTCTGTTTTTAGTATTTAAAACTTTAGACAAAGGTTAAGATGTTCGGGGGAGGTAGGGGGTGAAAAGAAAATCAAAGAAAAAATCAATACAGCGAAGGAAAGAACTTAAGTTTACAAAATACCGAGGGGGAGAGGGAAGCCCCGAGGGACCAGGCCCTGCCCACAGTGCGAACAAAAAACGACTAATTACACAAAAGTTTGCACGAATTACAAACCAAAACCGAACTAGAAACGCACAGTAACACACACAGTAAAATAACCAGTGGAAATTTGACAAAGACGCTATTAGGAAAATACTTAACTTTGATGACATGGAGAGCTCGAAGGACACTTCCTCGCTGGAGGAACCGTCGTTAATGCATTATGGGATTGAATGACATTCTATTTACGAGATAATTTCCAGGTCACCAGAGAGATGCCCCCGCTGCTGTCCTGTTGTCAGGATTGTAGTAAGTTCAGGACTCTCCTTCAATCAAGTTGTTTATTAAAGACGATACCAAGCTCTCACAGAACACACCGCCATCATGACGATCAGCAAGCAACCACCAAAGCCACGCCCCCAGACGTCACTACCAGTATGTAGTACCAATCACAACAAGGATGAGGGCTACACGCAGACTGAGTTTTCTATCCCTTGTTACCAGGTTTACTTTCACAATGTGCATATAACTTATAATGGACGTATGAAGTGCCTTGATTAATTAGCGTGTATACTGTATAAGTATATGGAGACTTAACTTTTCATGGTGTCTGCAGTACTGTTTGATGCTTTGACCCGAGAGGTCCCGTCGATGTACATCTATCATGTTAATCAAAATAAAGACCAGTTACTGCACTGTAGTTACAAGAATAGGTTATTTGCAGATTTTTCCAAGAGTTGTGTAGTGTGGGAGAAAGTCATCCATTTCCAATTTGAGGAACAAATAACTGTGGTTGAATTTCTTGCAGATATTTTTTCCTCATCTTGAGTTCCTCTAAGTGTGTTTGTTTTTTCCGCAGCTGTGAAACTTCATCACAGCTCCTTGTCACTTAAAGAAATTCATGTTGTTCATCCACTCCATTGTATAAACATAGTGGGAGGCTGGTTTTGTGTCAAGGCTGATATGTTTTATCCTCTTGAATTATTTCTTTACATCAGCATTCTGCGAGCCTTCCAGCTCACCTCTTGTAGTTAAAAAATAGGTAAAAAGGCTTTCAAGTAGGTAAAACTAAAGTGAAGTTGATGGCGTGCCATCGCAAATCCTCACGCTTCCCACATAAAGGAAAGTTTAAAGATGGCAAAAGGTTCCATCAGGAATGACCAAATATAAATTTTTGATTTACAAATTTACTCGTATTTTTCTGTTTTGACCCCTGTTTTGTTGTGGTTGTTGATGGCACCGTTCAAGTTGAAATGGGCTTCATCACTGAACCACATCAGGTTGATACAGTTTGGGTACCGCTCCATCATGTCACTGAGCCAAATGCACATATCAAGTCTCCTTCTCATGTCATCTTGACTCAGTTTATGGATTGGTTACCAGAGGAAAAAGGAAATCTGGAGCTCTGGAAAATGGAGATGCAACTGCAGAGCCAGGAAAGGTTAAAAGAGTTGGAATGGAAAGCAGAAAAGGAAAGAGCAGAGGAAAGGAAAGCAGAAAAGGAACTCGAGGAGTGAAGAGCCGAGGAAAGGAGAGCCGAAAGGGATTTAAAGGAATGGGACATGGAGTATCAGAAGGAACTTAAACTCAAGGAGCTTGAATTACTGGGGGAATGGAGAGAAGTAGTATCCATGCCGGCTAGTTCGACAACCAGTCAGAACTCTTGGGATGTTGGTAGGCATGTGAGGCTGGTTCCACCCTTCAATGAAAAGGAGGTAGCCAAGTTCTTTTTACACTTTGAGAAGGTGGCCCAAATGTTAAAATGGCCTGTGGGGTCCTGGACTATGTTAGTGCAAAGTGTTCTGGTGGGTAAAGCTCAAGATATCTATTCGGCTTTACCGATTGACCAATGTGCAGATTATGAGATAGTGAAGAAAGCCATTCTCAAAGCCTATGAATTGGTCCCTGAAGCTTACCGACAAAAATTTAGGAATGCCAGGAAGAGGAAGAGTGAGACCCATGTGGAGTTTGCCAGAATGAAGGAAACTATGTTTGATAGGTGGTGTGTCGAAGGAGATTGGGAAAGACTTCATCCATTTACGACAATTGATCTTGGTGGGGGAATTCAAACAGTGTGTCCGCGTGGACATTAAAGTGCATCTGGATGAAAAAAAGGTACCGGAATTGTATGAGGCAGCAACAGTGGCAGATGACTATGCCTTGACACACCGGATGGGGTTCCACAAACCTAACTTCCCGCCTAGAGTTAGCCAGGGGAGTTACTGTAAATCAGGATCGGAGAACAAATTTTCATGGAGGCGGCCTAGAGAGGACTATGGGAAAAAATCGGATACCGCGACTTTTAGGGATCAGAAGACTGCAGTTCCAAGGCAGACCTATCTTCCGGGGGGGGGGGGGGGGGGGGCCGAGGCAGACCACGAGTTTTTCCTCTGGGCCTACTTGCGCCTTTTGCAAGAAACCTGGGCATTTGATGTCCCAATGTTACGCCCTGAAAAGGAAAAATCAGGAGCGGAGTCAGACTAGTGCAACTCCGAATGCGTTGGCCAATGCGAGAAATCGTCCTCAATCGGACAGTACCTAGTGAAGGTTCTCGTGCCAAAGTTACGGCATCACAGAACGACATTGTCCAAGAGGGTTACAAACCTTTTATTTCCGAGAGGTTTGTGTCACTGGATGGGGACTTAACGAACCAGAGACCTGTTAGGGTATTGAGGGACACAGGAGCACATCAATCTTTGATGCGTGAGGGCATTTTGTCATTGTCGGACAAGACGGCAACGGGGGTTAGTGTTCTCTTACAGGGGGTTGGTGGCTATGTTAAAGCTCCTCTTCATGTCATCCATTTAAAGTCTGATTTGGTGTCAGGACCGGTCACTGTGGGGTTACAAGCCACTCTTCCTGTAGAGGGAATTTCTTTTATTATCGGGAATGATTTGGCCGGTGGTCGAGTTTCTGGTAATTCCGATGTTGGTTGAAAAGCCCAGTATGGAAAATAACACAGCCCAGTTAGAGCAGGCGATTCTGGGTATCTTTCCATCCTGTGCAGTGACTCGTGCTATGAGTAGGAAGTGCTCTGAAGAGAAGGAGAAGGAAGGTGATGTGGATTTGGGTTCCTTAGAGATATTGGATTGACTCCTGGACTCATGTCAGGCCTCAGAGAACTTGAAATCGGCGTTGGTCTCCCGAGAAAACGCACAAAGCGAGGCGGGAGGAGAAAGCAGAGAAAAATACCGATTGTGATTTCTCTTCGCGACCAGCGACGGCCCGGCCCACATTTTAATAATTCCTGCGAAAAAGTGTCCCCTATAAACTTCAATAACCTCATCTATCCCTGTAGAACATACACAGCACCAAAACAACACCGTTCTGACCTGTATCTCGCCTTATTCAACGCTCAGTCTGTAAGTAGTCCTGACAAGCTAACCGAAATTACCTCTTTTATTCAAGATAATGATATTGACGTGCTTTTTCTGACCGAAACTTGGCTCCGACCCAGTGGCGACGAAGCGAGGTGTGCTGATCTCACCCCACCTGGATACACCCTGCAGTCATTTCCTCGCTACTCTCGGGGTGGGGGCGTGGCTGTTATTTACAGAGACAACTTCTCTCCCTTTGTCTCCTTCACCACAACTTTTTCGTTCGACCATTCATCCTACGAGCTAGCCCATGTCACCTTCACTCTGTCAGAAAACACTCTTCATTTCTTCTGCCTCTACCGACCTCCACCTAACCAGAAAAACAAGCTTACTGACTCTATGTTCGTGACCCAGCTTCCTAATCTGCTCGACCACTGCAATACTCTTTCTGGTTTTGTCTCGATTCTTGGAGATTTCAACGTCCACTACGACCAACCACAACATCCTCTCACTTCAAAGATCATTGACCTCCTTTCTACTTTTAGTCTGTCTCAGTCTGTCTCCCAACCTACACACGTTAAAGGACACATCCTGGATTGGTTAGTGCACAGATGCGATGTCAGTTGGTGCAGTCCATGTCAGTGACCTGTGCTATTACCTCGGACCACTTCTGTGTCACCAGCCACCTGAGTATTGCTGTTCCTCGTCTTCAGCCCACCTTCATCACTGCCCGCAACATTCGTGCCATCGACTGTTCCGCCTTTAAAGAGGATCTTCACACCCGTCTCTCTGGCCGTTCCTATGTCACTGCAGAAGACCTCGACTGTTGCCTCCGCACAGCGTTGGACTGTCATGCTCCAGCGACACGGCACGCCATTCCCAGACGCAGGAGTACTCCGTGGTTCAGCGCAGTCAGCGACGAAGTCAGGGCTGCCAAAAAGGAACGACGACGTGCCGAGAGACAGTGGCTGAAGACTGGCCTCACAGTCCATAAACAGTTGTATAACATAGCTAAAAGACTCGTCATAAAAATCGTTCTGAAAGCAAAAACGTCATATATTTCTGATCAGATACGAGGAGCTCCTCCTGCAAGCAACTGTTCAGCATTACCAACCGCCTGTTTGCCACCAAAAATAAATCCGTTCTTCCCACTGTGTTTCCTCAAAACGAACTACCCTAACGCTTCCTGCATTTCTTTCACAATAAAATTCAGTCAATAAGAAACAATCTTGACAAGCAGTCACTCCTTTCCTTCGATGATGCTGAACACTGCTTTCATGGACGACCTCTTAGTTCGTTTACTCCTGTTACTGAGGAAATTGTCAAATGTACAATCCTCAAGTCAAACACAAAAACATGTGATCTTGACCCCCTTCCCACCGATTTGTTTATTGAGTGTTTGGACACCCTCCTCCCATTTATTACTGCAGTTATCAATGATTCTCTGACTACGGGTTCATTTCCGCTTCTCTTTAAACAAGCTCTTGTTAAACCACTTCTTAAAAAGCCCACCCTTGACCTTAACGACATGAAAAATTACCGTCCTATCTCCAACCTGTCTTTCCTGTCAAAGATCACAGAAAGAATTGTGCTATCACAGATGAATGACCATCTAGTTTTAAATAATCTTTTCAATTCTCGCCAGTCAGCATATAGACCAGGCCATAGCACAGAGACCGCTTTCCTAAGAATAACCAATGATCTTCTGACCTCTCTTGACTGTGGTAAGGTTTCCGTTCTTGCTCTTTTGGACTTGTCTGCCGCCTTTGACACGATTGACCATAGTGTCTTAATTCGTCGTCTTGAAATCACATTTGGTATAATTGGTACTCCCCTTTCTTGGCTGATGTCCTATCTTACTGATAGAGTGCAAACAGTTGTTGTCAATGGCCAGAAATCAGCCCCTTCTCCGCTTTCCTTTGGCGTTCCCCAGGGCTCAGTCCTGGAACCTATCCTGTTTCTTTTGTACACTCAGCCTCTATTTGATCTTGTTGCCAGACATTCAGTTGATCACCACGCCTTTGCAGACGACAATCAGCTGTACAAAGGAAGCACGATTCAACAAATCGTGCCCACTGTTGAAGTGTTAGAAGGCTGTATTGCCGACGTGAAGGCGTGGATGACCCAAAACAAACTTCAGCTGAACGATGCTAAAACAGAGTCTATGATTGTAAGATCGCACAGATGTCCTCTACAATATTCACTTCCTACCACTATTCATGTTGGTGAAACCGATGTAAACTTTGTTTCGTCGGCCAAGAACCTCGGTGTGGTTTTCGACTGTAACATGACATTTTCCAAGCAAGTACTTCATGCTTGCAAATCAGTATACTTTCAGCTGCGAAAGATCGCATCCATTCGCCACTTTCTTACTCCTCAAGCTGCTCTAACTCTGGTCTGTGCCCTTGTCCTCTCAAGGCTAGACTATTGTAATTCTTTGTATGCTGGCTGCCCTCAGTTTCTCTTGGATAAGTTACAAAAGGTTCAAAACCCTGCCGCTCGTCTTGTCTGTAAGGCGAAGAAGTCTGACCATGTTACTCCGCTTCTTGAATCTTTACACTGGCTGCCTGTCTCTGCTCGTGTGCAACACAAAATTTGCACACTATGTTATAAATCATTGTGTGGAACGGGACCTCACTATCTGTCCGATTTGCTCACTCTCTATGAACCTCGGCGACGGCTTCGTTCAAGCGACGACTCTATGACCTCAGAGCCGCTGCGCACCAGCACCAAGTCGTTTGGCGAGAAATCCTTTTCCTTTGCTGCACCTCTGCTCTGGAATGACTTGCCTTCCTCTGTTCGACATGTTGACTCTCTTCCTGCCTTTAAAACCTCCCTCAAAACCTATCTGTTTCACAAGTCTTTCAAAGTCTAAGTCCTGTTTTCCCTTTGGTTTGAGGTGGGACAGAGATCGAGAGTATGTCTGTGTACATGTGCGGGGGAGGGAGGGGAGGAGGAGGGGGAGTACACATCTGTGGGTTTTGAATGGGGAGGGAGAGGAATAGGGCAAGAGTGAAGGTGTGTCTGTGTGTGTGTATGTTTGTGTGTGTGTGTGTGTGTGCGGTGTGTGTGCGTTCGCATGATAATGTAAAGCGCCATGAGGGTAGTTTACTCTGCTTGATGGGGCTATATAAGACTCCTTTATTATTATTATTTATTATTATTGGAGGAAAAGTCTGGAAGAGATAATAGGAAAGGGAGTGACATCAAGGAACCTAAGGAAAAGGTGGCATCTGGACCAAAAGAGAAAATGGAGTGTCCGTCGGAGACATCTGGGAACGAAGCTGAACAAATGGTGCTTGTCCGAAAGAGACTTGTTGAAGAACAACACAGAGATTCGGAGCTCCGGAGTTTGATTGGTAAAGCCATTACAAAGGAAGAGGCTATGAAGATACCTGTTGGTTACTTCATGAAAGGGGAAATACTCGTGAGAAAATGGAGACCACCGGAGGTGCCAGCAAATGAAGAGTGGAAAGTTCATCCCCAAATTGTGGTGCCACCGCCATACCGGAAGGAGATATTGAGTTTGGCACATGAGACACCTTTAGCCGGGCACCTTGGAGTGAACAAGACATGTGACAGAATTTTGGTACATTTTTTCTGGCCAGGATTGCGACGTGATGTAGCGGAGTTCTGTAAATCTTGCCATTCTTGCCAGCTGGTGGGAAAACCTAATCAGAAAGTCCCTTCTGCACCTTTAAAACCAATTCCAGCTTTTGAAGAGCCATTCAGCCGAGTCATTATTGACTGTGCAGGCCCTTTGCCTAAAACTAAGGCTGGACATCAGTATTTGCTGACCATCATGTGCGCTTCCATGAGGTTCCCAGAAGCAGTGCCTCTTAGGAAAATTAGTGCGGCAGTTATTGCCAAGGCCTTGATTACATTTTTCACTTTGGTTGGCCTACCTAAGGTCTTCCAGTCTGATCAGGGTTCCAATTTCATGTCAACGCTTTTTCAGCAAGTGGTACACCTGTTGGGAGTGGAGCAAGTAAGATCAAGTACTTACCATCCCGAGAGCCAAGGGCCCTTGGAAAGGTTTCACCAGACATTGAAGAATATGATCAGAACGTACTGTTTTGAATGTGACAAGGATTGGGATGAGGGAATACCCTTATTGTTGTTTGCTACGAGGGAATCTGTTCAGGAGTCATTGGGATTCAGTCCTTTTGAACTTGTGTTTGGACACGCAGTTCGAGGACCATTGAAATTGGTGAAAGAACAGTGGCTACAGAAGGAGTCACAGTCAACAGCGGGAGAGTATGTGTCAACGGTTAGGCACAGATTGGCAAAGGCTTGTGAAGTTGCGAGAGGAAACTTGAAAGTGACAGGATAAAATGAAAGTGAGACATGACAAGAAATCTCAGATAAGAAATTTCAGTCCTGAGGACCGGGTGTTGGTGTTGCTTCCTGTTCCAGGTCAGCCACAACAGGCTAGGTATTTTGGTCCCTATGCAATCGAAAGGAGGGATAATGAAACAGATTACGTGGTGACAACTCCCGACCGACGGAAAAAGCGTCAGCTGTGTCATGTCAACCGACTGAAGAAATATTATGAGAGGAAGCCTGTGGAAAAAATAGTTCCTGTCTCACCTGTTGTGCCTGTAGTCGGGGTGCAAGAGAATCCAGAGTTAAAAGTCTTCACTGATCACAACCCCTTAACCTTCATTCAAAAAATGAAAAATAAAAATCAGAGGTTGATGAGATGGAGTTTGTCTTTGCAGGAGTTCAACTTGGAAATTGAGCATGTAAAGGGCAGGGACAATGTCGTGGCCGATGCTTTATCCAGAGTGAGCTAACTTTGAAAATTCCTGTAGGTTGTTTGGAAGTTTTGTTGCTTTTTTCTGGGGAATATTAATTATTGTTGCTCACGTGAGTTAATCATTTGGGTGTGAGTTTTACTTTTGTTTGTTAAAAAGGGTTTTTGCATGAAAAAAAAGTTTTCACTATGTTCAAACTTTCTTTCTTGAGGGTGGGGAGTGTTACGGATTCGTCACTTCCGTCTTTGTGGTTGTCATCAACTTGAAGCATTTTTAGTTTCACATACTAAAACATTGCTTCAAAAATGGAACCGAAAAACAACAACAACCACAGTCCCCGAAAAAGGCCAACCCCCGCTGGCGGGGAAAAAATGGCCTCTAAAGGTGGTTTTATACTAACCCCCGCTCTAGCGGGGAAAATGGCCTTAAAACGATCATTCATTCATTCATTCATTCATATACTATTATTGTTACAGTTTGAATGTGAAATGGAGATAACTGTCTTCAAAGGTAAAAATTAGTGTTTCAAAAGAAAAACGAAATGGATCGGGAGAAACCGGACGAGGAGGAGGAGGAAGAAGAAGCGGATCAAGTGAGATCTGGAAAGAAAGGCCGATCGGCTTTGAGGTGTCGAGCCGACGCTGGTGGACGTTGGTCACGAGCGAATATTGGTTTCCCCGGGAAAGGGGTGCCTCTGACAGTGTCGTTATCGCTGTGGCAGATAAACCTGCGTGACGGGTTTTGCGGTTGGTTCCGAAAGTGAATCATCGCGGGAGAGCCGGTACGCCTCCATTACGGGCCCGTCCGCCATTTCGCCTCGCACCAGCCATTGCACCTCGCGCCAGCCGTTAGCCTGGTTTTCTCGTGTGTGTCGTGGATTTCACTTGGGAATTCGTGGTTCTCTGCTTGGGAGCCGCTGCTCGTTCATGTCAGCGTCCTTGTC
>NC_136264.1:143553809-143611309 GCF_964187855.1 Myxine glutinosa
CACAGCAACAAAATTAAAAACACCTCACAGCCACAAAACACGTAATTAAAAACACCTCACAGGCACGAAACACGTAATTAAAAACACCTCACAGCCACGAAACACGTAATTTAAAACACCTCACAGCCACGAAAGACAAAATTAAAAACACCTCATAGCCATGAAACACGAAATTAAAAACACCTCACAGACACGAAACACGAAATTAAAAACACCTCACAGCCACGAACACGAAATTAAAAACACCTCACAGCCACAAAACACGAAATTAAAAACACCTCACAGCCACAAAACACGAAATTAAAAACACCTCACAGCCACGAAACACGAAATTTAAAACACCTCACAGCCACGAAATTGAAAACGCCTCACAGCCACAAAATTAAAAACACCTCACCACCACAAAATTGAAAATCCCTCACAGCCACGAAACACAAAATTAAAAACACCTCACAGCCAAGTAATTCAAAACACCTCACCACCACATAATTAAAAACACCTCACCACCACGTAATTATAAATACCTCACCACTACGTGATTTAAAAACAGCTCACCACCACGTGATTCAAAACACCTCACCACCACGTAATTAAAAACACCTCACCACCACGTAATTATAAATACCTCACCACCACGTGATTTAAAAACACCTCACCACCACGTAATAATAAATACCTCACCACCACGTGATTTAAAAACAGCTCACCACCACGTGATTCAAACCACCACAACGTTATTAAAAACACTTCACAACCACGGAAACAAAAGTTTGAGGGAGTCGTTAAGTGACGACACAGACACTGCCCAGATGTGTAGATATATAGATAAATGACTGTACCCGAATTGCCGTTTTGTCATGGTTTAAACCAATCATAATTCAAACAATTATTTTGCACAAATGTATTTGTAATATACGTGGTATCACATTTTATAAACAATTGAAGTTGAAAAAAAAAATTCCCCGAAAAAATTCCCCAAAAAAAAAAATTGGAACATTTTTCAAAACAAATACCCTTAGGACATACCGACGGGAGAGATATGTCCATACCAGAAGTTTGGTAGGATTTTACAAAAGTTTGAGGGAGTAGTTCAGTGACAAGACAGGACAACACAACACAACACAAGAACAACACAACACAAACAAGACAGACACTGCACAGATATATATATACATATATATATATATATATATATATATATATATATATATATATATATATATATATATATATATATATATATATAAAACACAGTTTGTGTGTGTGTGTGTGTGTGTGTGTGTGTGTGTGTGTGTGTGTGTGTGTGTGTGTGTGTGTGTGTGTGTGTGTGTGTGTGTGTGTGTGTGTGTGTGTGTATGTATGTAATGTTACCGATAGACTCCTAAACGGAGAGGCTCACGTACTTGATATTTGGCACAGACATGGCCATTGAGCCTGGGAGGAACATGGCTGACCTAAAAATTTATTTCATAATATGCTTTTACCATATTTTTATCTCAGCGCGAAATATTATGACCGGAATCTGACCGGTCGCAGAGCAGCGCGCTGATTCGCTCAGAGCGATCACGTGATGTTCCCTGCCGCCATTAACTCAGTTACGTGTTCGCACGTATTTCAGAGCGAAAAGCAATTGCCTTTTTTCACATTTAAGCGACGAACATTGCCATTCACACCACATAGGTTTTTTTTCCCTTTCATCTTTAGATTCATATTTTTTGCCATAATGTAGCGCATTATGGCTCTCTCGAGCTCGAGTTAGCCAATCACCTGGGAGCATGAGGCCACGTTGGCCACGCCCACGACAGGACGCAGAGTTGCAATCGATCGCTCAGAGCGATCACGTGATGTTCCTTGCCGCGCGACTATCTATATATATCACTCAGATCCCTCACAATCGACCACCACCACCTCCTCCTGCAATACTAAATATCACTCAGATCCCTCACAATCGACCACCACCCCCTCCTACAATACTAAATATCACCCAGATCCCTTGGAATCGACCACCACCTCCTCCTCCTGCAATACTAAATATCACTCAGATCCCTCACAATCGACCACCACCACCTCCTCCTGCAATACTAAATATCACTCAGATCCCTCACAATCGACCACCACCCCCTCCTACAATACTAAATATCACCCAGATCCCTTGGAATCGACCACCACCTCCTCCTCCTGCAATACTAAATATCACTCAGATCCCTCACAATCGACCACCACCACCTCCTCCTGCAATACTAAATATCACTCAGATCCCTCACAATCGACCACCACCCCCTCCTACAATACTATATATCACTCAGATCCCTTGGAGTCGACCACCACCTCCTCCTGCAATCTATATATATATGAATCTATATATTATTCTAGATTTTGTTAATGTGACCTTTAAAAGAAACAAAAACCACATTTGACATTTCGAAGCAAATAAATTGATCCTTGAAAGTGATGTAAACTGATATCGAACTCAATTCACGGACAGTACTGTGTTAAACTTCTTTACGTTTTCAAGAAGTATCTCGACTCCAAGATCGTCTCCAAGACAAGATCGTCTCCAAGATCTTGATCCTCCTCCTGCAATCTATATATATAAACACTGTGTGTGTGTGTGTGTGTGTGTGTGTGTGTGTGTGTGTGTGTGTGTGTGTGTGTGTGTGTGTGTGTGTGTGTGTGTGTGTGTGTGTGTGTGTGTGTGTGTGTGTGTGTGTGTGTGTGTGTGTGTGTGTGTGTGTGTGTGTGTGTGTAATGTTACCGATAGACTCCTAAACGGAGAGGCTTACGTGCTTGATATTTGGCATAGACGTGGCCATTGAGCCTGGGACGAACATGGCCGAACTCAAAATATTTGACGATCCATATTTTTTATTCATATTTACCTCAGCGCACGGAATCAACGGAATCAGAGCAGGTGGGTGCTGATTCGCTCAGAGCGATCACGTGATGACGCTATGACGCTATGAACACTATGACGCTATGAAAAAAAAAATCGCTATGACGCTATGAAACGCTATGAACGCTATGAACGCTATGACGCTATGAAACGCTATGAACGGTATGAACGATATGACGCTATGAAAAAAAAAATCGCTATGACGCTATGAAACGCTATGAACGTGATGACGCTATGACGCTATGAAGCTATGAACGATATGACGCTATGAAAAAAAAAATCGCTATGACGCTATGAAACGCTATGAACGCAATGACGCTATGAACGATATGACGCTATGACGCTATGAAGCTATGACCGCTATGAACGATATGACGCTATGAAAAAAAAAATCGCTATGACGCTATGAAACGCTATGAACGCTATGACGCTATGAACGATATGAACACTATGACACTGAACGCAATGACGCTATGACGCTATGAAAAAAAAATCGCTATGACGCTATGAAACGCTATGAAACGCTATGACGCTATGAACGCTATGACGCTATGACGCTATGAAAAAAAAAATCGCTCGCTTTACCAGGGGCTCGCTCTCCCCCCCCGTTCCCCTTCTCCCCTCCTCTCCCCCGCCCGGCAATGCCGGGTACTTCTGCTAGTATACATATATATATATATATATATATATATATATATATATACTACTGTGTTCAAAAAGTATCCGACCTTTATTTTTCGTGCGTAAAAAAGAAGAAGCTAGGGAGGCGTTGATTGGTGCACGTATGTAGGTGATCCTAATGCGCACGGGTGAATTTTTTCCCACCTGCAGAAGCTGTCATTCGACGGCAGACCGCCGATGAGTGAGGACATGTAAGTGAGCGCCGTCGGATTTTCGTTTTTGACAAAATGACGGAAAAACTTGAACAACGCTACTGCATAAAATTTTGTGTAAAGCTTGGCGATTCCCAAGTGGAAACGATCCGCAAGATTCAACACCGTTCATTCCATTATGAAGGAGGATTTGGGCTTCAGGAGAATCTCAGCGAAGTTCGTACCAAAGCTGCTAACGATTGAGCAGAAGCAACTCCGTTTGGAGATCGCACAGGACATGCTGGAGAGGGTGAACAGCGATCCCAGCTTCCTTAACACAGTGATCACTGGCGATGAGTCCTGGGTTTATGGGTACGACCCAGAAACCAAGTTGCAGTTTTGATGCAAGTTTGATGAAACAAAATTTGATGCAGTAGCGTTGTTCAAGTTTTTCCGTCATTTTGTCAAAAACGAAAATCCGACGGCGCTCACTTACATGTCCTCACTCATCGGCGGTCTGCCGTCAAATGACAGCTTCTGCAGGTGGGAAAAAATTCACGCGTGCGCATTAGGATCGCCTACATACGTGTACCAATCAATGCCTCCCTAGCTTCTTTTTTTTTATGCACGAAAAATAAAGGTCGGATACTTTTTGAACACACTACGTATGTATATATATATATATATATATATATATATATATATAATATATGTGTATATATACAGACTTGGCATTTAATATGGAATATTTTTTTTCTTCTTGACTTGGGTTTACTTTCTTAACTCAGTATATCAATCTGGTGAGTTTCTTTTACACTTTGGTGATTTATTTGTTAAAAGAACCATGTCACTGATTGTCTGTCACAGCAAGAAGTCAACAACAGGATTATATCACAGGTGGCGTGGCAAAATGTACGGACAGGTGCATTTGATGATTGGTTTCACAGTTGGGTATACAAGGGTTATTGCGTTCTGTGTTAGTGGAAAACAACTGCTGCACGTCTACAAAAGTTATTGCCGCTTCCTCTGGAGATGGTCCGTCAACTCGACAATGCTGTTTGTCATGGAGTGGTGGCTTTTCGAAATTCCGGCATGAAACAGCGTGCTATTGCTCGGCAGTATGGCATCACTCAAGGTCAGCTGTCAAAGATCCTGAAACGAATTGCTCAGAGGGGTGTCCCTACTCCAATACCGAGGCCAGGACGTCCCCGCATAACCAAAAGGAGGGATGATCGCCAGCTGCACCCGTTAGTCCGCAATGGCCGTACCAAGTCAGCTAATCGGCTTAGGGCTGAGTGGCAGCAACTGACAAATGTGCCTGTATCCAGAAGGTTAGTCAACCAACGACTGGTTCAAGCAGGCTATCATGCCAAGCGTCCCCTGAGAAAGCCACGCCTGACCAGACAACACAGCCAGCGCCGATTGCAGTGGGCCAGAGGGCACCGTCAATGGCACCCAGGACACTGGAATCACGCGATCTTCAGTGACGAGTCTAGATTCCTGGTCTATCGTCAAGATGGCCGCGTCCGAGTGCGCAGACAAGTGCATGAAGCCTACAACAAAGATTGTATAGTGCCAAGAGTCCAAGCTGGAGGTGGTGGGGTGACCGTTTGGGCTGCTTTTCATGCAGGGGGCAAAACTGACCTGGTTGTTCTGAATGGAAACCTGAAGCAGTTCAAGTACAGGGCCATTCTGGAAGAAACATTGCTTCCATTTGCTCGTGCAGACTTTCGAGGAAACTTTGTCTTTCAAGGTGACAATGCACGGCCTCATCGTGCTCGCATGATCCAACACTTTCTTGCTGACCATGGTGTAGAGCATATGGAGTGGCCTGCCATGTCCCCGGATATGAATCCGATAGAGAACTTGTGGGCAGAATTAACCCGTCAAATCGACCACTTCGACCAGCAGCCGACCTCTGTGCGTGAATTGCAGCAGGCTATTGTCACTGCATGGCAAGCGATTCCTGTCCAAACCTTGGCAAATCTTGTGAACAGCATGCCTCAACGTATACGTGCTCTCCTGAATGCTTGTGGGGGTTACACGAAGTACTGAACTGTAATTTTACTGTCCGTAATCCCAGTCGTAATTTAACTTTTGTTTTTGTTAAAAAAAATTTTTGGCTAATGTGCAAAATAAAGAGATACTTCTGGAAAACGTACAGAAGTTTAACACAGTACTGTCCATGAATTGAGTTCGATATCAGTTTACATCACTTTCAAGGATCAATTTATTTGTTTTTAAATGTCAAATGTGGTTTTTGTTTCTTTTAAAGGTCACATTAACAAAATCTAGAATAATTTCAACATAATTCCAATGAACTTTTGGTTCTAAGACATCTTGAAAAGTAAGTTCACCCCCACAAAAAAAATATTCCATATTAAATGCCAAGTCTGTATATATATATATATATATATATATATATATATATATATATATATATATATATATATATATATATATATACATATATATATATATATATATACATATATATATATATATATATACATATATATAACCAAAGAAGCACACTGACCCTATGACATGACGCTGACGTCATGTGCATAAATTCTACCGTGTTATATATATATAATTATTTATATGTACATACTCATATATAAAATTTAATGACATGCTTGGTCGTGTGTCCGTCCATGTTTTGTAACAATTCTTCCCTCCAATTGGTTTGACAGTTTTCCTGACCACCCACCTATGACTTCATCCTGATGAAGAATCTTACGGCCACCATGTTGGTGCTCACTGCTATGCGAAGCCAAAGATGCCTTGGAGCTGTTTTATACACAATTGCTATGCAATCCCTATACAGTGCATTCAGAAAGTATTCAGACCCCTTCAATTTTTCACATTTTGTTATGTTGCAGCCTTATGCTGAAATCTTTTAAATTCATTTTTCCCCACATCAATCCACACTCACTACCCCATAATGACAAAGAGAAAACAGGATTTTAGAAAGTTTTGCAAATTTATTACAAAGAAAAAACTGAAATATCACATTTACATAAGTATTCAGTCCCTTTGCTATGACACTTGAAATTTAGCTCAGGTGCCTCCCATTTCTCTGGATCATCTTTGAGATGTTTCTACACCTTGATTGGAGTCCACATGTGTTAAATTAAATTGATTGGACATGATTTGGAAAGGCACACACCTGTCTATATAAGGTCTCACAGCTGACGAGGCATATCAGAGCAAAAACCAAGCCATGAGGTCGAAGGAACTGCCTGCAGAGCTCAGAGACAGGATTGTGTCGAGGCACAAATCTGGGGAAGCCTACAAAAAAATTCTGCTGCATTGAAGGTTCCCAAGAGCACAGTGGCCTCCATAATTCTTCAATCGAAAAAGTTTGGAACAACCAGGACTCTTCCTCGAGCTGGCCGCCCGGCCAAACTGAGCAATCGGGGGAGAAGGGCCTTGGTAAGAGAGGTGACCAAGAACCCGATGGTCACTCTGGCTGAGCTCCAGAGATCCTGTGTGGAGATGGGAGAAACTTCCAGAAGGACAACCATCACTTCAACACTCCACAGATCTGGGCTTTATGGCAGAGTGGCCAGACGGAAGCCTCTCCTCAGTGAAAGACACATGAAAGCCCGTTTGGAGTTCGCAAAAAAGCACCTAAAGGACTCTCAGACTGTGAGAAACAAGATTCTGTTTCTTCAATTCTAAGCGTCATGTCTGGAGGAAACCAGGCACCGCTCATCACCTGCCCAATACCATCCCAACGGTGAAGCATGGTCGTGGCAGCATCATGCTGTGGGGGTGTTTTTCAACAGCAGGGACTGGGGAACTGCTCAGGGTTGAGGGAACAATGAACGGAGCAAAGTACAGAGAAATCCTTAATGACAACCTGAAACAGAGCACTCAGGACCTCAGAAAGGATTGGTTCACCTTCCAACAGGACAATGACCCTACGGACACAGCCAAGACAACGCAGGAGTGGCTTAGGGACAACTCTGTGAAGGTCCTTGAGTGGCCCAGTCAGAGCCCTGACTTGAACCCAATCGAACATTTCTGGATAGACCTGAAAATGGCTGTCCACCGACGGTCCCTATCCAACCTGACAGAGCTTGAGAGGATCTGCAGAGAAGAATGGCAGAAAATCCCCAAATCCAGGTGTGCAAAGCTCGTCACGTCATACCCAAGAAGACTCGAGGCTGTAATCGCTGCCAAAGGTGCTTCAACTAAGTACTGAGTTTAGGGTCTGAATACTTATGTCAATGTGATATTTCAGTTTTTTCTTTTTAATAAATTTGCAAAACTTTCTAAAATCCTGTTTTCTCTTTGTCATTACGGGGTATTGAGTGTGGATTGATGAGGGAAAAAATGAATTTAAACGATTTCAGCATAAGGCTGCAACATAACAAAATGTGAAAAAAGTGAAGGGGTCTGAATACTTTCTGAATGCACTGTATGCTTTCCCTTCATTGTAAAACTACCAAAGTGACAGCTAAGATGATTTCGAGCCAATAGGTATCATGGTCCTTGTGAAGATCGGCCTTAGTGATCGAGACAGTGGTCTGTCAATGTATGCATCACCCAAATCACTATGTGGCATTCTCTCAGGCAGAGATTAAACCCATGTTATGAGGAACTTGCCCGAGGTTTTTATTCACTTTTAGTGATGTTTATATACACATCAGGAAGAAGATAATTGGTTTTGTGTCGTTTATTGTCACATCATTTATGCATATCTTGCGGGATTGGGAGTTGGATAGTCGACCGTGATGGGCCATGACCTGCTCATGTTTGCATATCTTGTAGGATTGTGAGTTGGACAGGCGATGGTGACAGGCCACGGTCTGATGATGGTCACATATTTTCTGCATATCTCGGGGGTTTATGAGTTGGACAGGCATTCTGACGGTCCATGACCTACTCGTGGTTACATGTCTTTTCTGCATGTCTTATGGGATTGTGAATTGGACTGTGACTGGTGGGGCGGGGGTTTAAAGGCTTGAAGTGGGGAAGGGATGGGCATTCTCTTAATCAGGGCTTAAACTCATGTTATTATAATAGGTCTTTGTCCGAGGTCATTATTTCCTTTTAACAATGTATATATGTGCATCAGGAAAGTAATTGGTTTTGTTCATTTATTATCACATATGTTTTCTGTATATCTCGTGCAATTGTGAGTTTGGCAGATGACTGTGATGGGGAGCTTGTTTTTGAAGGCTTGGCATGGGCAGAGGATTGACGCCTTTGGGTTGGGAGGCAGAGGGTGAGGTCTTAAGATTTGTTTTGGATGAATTAGGAGTGAGGGGTTGGTTAGCGCATCTTTGATTGTGTGGAAGGCTGTGAAGGTTGGCTCTGCCTATCAGAATATTTCAGGGTGCTTCCCAACTGTGAGTAACTTGTTCAGTGGCTTCAGTGTTGTTGCTGCGTTTGGAATAAATTAGTGGTAAAAGTTGATGAGTCCCAAAAACTCTTGCAGTTTGCAGTGAGATGAAATTAACGGGAATTCCCAAATAATCTACACCTTCTTCTGATCAGACGGATGCTTCAGCGGTTAACACAGTGACTGAGGAAATTCATCTCCGGAGCGCTGAATATGCACTTTGTGGGATTTATGACGATGCCGAAGTACTGCAAACGAGCAAAGAGGATATGTAGATGCTCCTGATGTTCTTCTGCGGTTGCATTGGCGATTAGAATATCATCTATATGCAGGTAGCAGAAGTGTAATCCCCCAGAGCACCTGAACGATAAAACTAGATAAAACTCAATGTTTGTGCGGCATTGCGTAGGCCGAATGGCATCCAATGGAATTTGAACAGGCCAAAATGTATTGTGACTGCTGTCTTTGGGATGTCATCTGGATCCACAGGATTTTTATGATATGCATGAACGAGGTCGACCTTGGAGAATAATGTAGCACCATGATGTGTAGTGGTAAAATCCTGAATGTGTAGAATGGGGTAACAGTCTGAAACAGTCGTGTTGTTTCAGGACCGGTAATCCCCACAAGGACACCAATCCCCAGGTGTCTTTTTGGGTACCATGTTTGGCTGTGAAGAAGATGATCTGATGATCCCCGTTGTAACATATATTCAAACTCCAGGCCGGAGATACTTAATTTATCGGGTGATAGTCAGAGAGCACGCGCGTAAACAGGGAGTCCCATGGTCTCGATGTGATGCATGATCTGGTGTTTGATGGGCTGGATTGTTGCTGATGGGTGTGTTCTGGATGGGACATCATAAAGTACTTTCTGAAAAGGCCACCTGGGTGTGGATGGAAGACTCGTGATATTCAGCGACGGAACGGTGAATGCTTTATGGAAAACACTAAGCTGTGTGTCAAGGCATCCAATAGATGGCGATTTTTGACGTCGAGATTGAAATAACACAAAATATCTGCACCAAGGAGAGAATCTTGTGTCGGTAATCGTAAACACATGGAAATGAGTGATATAAACCAAAATCAAACTGGTGGAGACATTCTCCAAAAGTAGTTTAAGCACTGTTGTTAGTGGCATGTAATGAATATTCCTGCTGATTTTTCCGTTCAGCAGCAGACGGTGGCACAATGCTCACCTCTGCTCCCGTGTCCACAAGAAAACGAATTCCGCTAATATGATCCACGAGGAAGAGAAGGCGACTGACGTATGGCCCAGGTGAACTCATCGCCATTAGTTGTGGTCCTTGTCGTTTGCCTTGCAGTTGGGATGAGCACGGTGCTCTACACTGACTAGCATTAGCACCAAAGATCACATGCTACCAACACCAATCTGGAGTATTCACGGAAGGTAAGGGCGAACGGTAGTTTGTAGTGTGGTGTTTCTCACTTTTCCTACAAGGGGTTCACGAAGATGAGCACGACTGGCGTTGCACAGCATGGAGCTCCAGGACGAGCTTCTTAACCCCGCCATTTCAGATTGTAGCTGTACGATCTGCTGTACTTTTGGTGTCACATTAGCCACAGTCGGTGTAACGGTGTCCATGAGATGATCAGCCACATCCACAGTAGCAGGCAGTGCCAGCTTTGTGTAAGCTGCAAGTATGATGTGGATGTATAGTGGTAAGCGTTGCAAAAACAACTCACTGAGCGACTGCTCGAAGGTGGCATGGCGGTCACCGAGACAGTTGCCACGTATGAAGCTGGCTGAGCAACTGGGAAAGGGCATGGCTGATTGGTTGGTTGTTCCAAGTGAATAGTTGGTCGTTTGTAACTCCTTGTCTGTCCATTTGCATCACGTCGGTGTCACCAATTTAGTGAGGAAACAAAAGATGTCAGAGGCATTCGGAATCTGTGTCGATCCTTTCTTCACCGTGACCAACCAAACCGTCGCTCATCTCATCCGGTTGCACCCGGTACCGAAAACCCTCGATCAATCCAAGATAAAGCATATTTATATATTACCACATGAAAGGCAAAACGATGCCGCAACACCTATATAGTTGTTTAGAGATTGCGTTCCGATTGTCTGAAAACTAAATGGATTTTGAATATCTTTTTCACATGGTCAACTATGTGGGCTGCTCTAGAGTTGGAACGCCAAACAATTGATATATTCTGGCCATTTATGTAGAAGGGGTGGGAAGGGTGAGGGTAAGAGTGAAAGAGGGAAGGAAATGGGTGTGGTAGGTCTCTGAGGGGAAGTGGAGTTGGGGTGGTAGGAGGGGTAAGGGTAGAGGTGACATGAGGAGATGGGAAAGGGTGTGAGGAAGAGGGAACAGAAGGGATGCGGTAGGAGTCTGGAGAGAGTGGTGGTGGGGGGGGGGGGATGGGAGGGGTGTGAGGATGGAGGGAAGGCGTAGGGTGGTAGTTTGGAGGTGGTGGGGGGGGGGGGGGAGGGATGGTAGGGGTGTGAGGATGGAGGGAAGGCGTAGGGTGGTAGTTTGGAGGCAGTGGCTTGGGTGGGATGAGGCTGGTGGGAGGGGGGAAAGGGTGGTGTGGTAGTTTGGAGGCAGGGGCTGGGGGGTAGGAGGAAGGAGGGGGAAAGGGTTGGGAGGAGGGACTCTGCATTGCCCGACAATGCCGGGTACCTCTGCTGGTAGTATTATAAACCAAACATTCCTTTGTAAACGCACTAATCGTAATTTTAGTAAGTGTTCTTCTTTTACACTATCCTATTGACCTGGTAAAGGATGCTCGCTTCAAATTTTCAGTTTGTTCTCATTCTTTACATGTCATAACAGCGCCCTCTAGGCTCCAAGAAAAGTGCTGGAAACATGAAATGTAACAACTGGGATGACCAAAAATGTATATTTATTAATGTAGTTGGAATTGTCACCTTTTTGTCTGTGTTCTCGCAATAACATGTTTAGAATTTACTTTAGAAAACCTTGATCTTGAAGGCTTGTTCTTCTTTTGAAGAAGGTAGAATCTTGAAAAAGAAGAAGAAGAATAACCGATGTATCTAAATTCTAAACTATGATAGATGTTTGCTTGTCTGCCTGTCTGTTGCAATTTTTTTCAGATGGCCAAACGGATCTTCATCAAACTTTCAAAGGTTTATCAGTGAGTTCCTGGGAGTGTTTTAGGGGGGAAAAAAAGAAAAGGATACAAAGTTTTTGTTTTTTTTGTCGTTGTTGTTGTTTTTTGCTCTGTAGTGCCTAAGCCTTTGTAACTACGTGAAAGGTAATATTAAATGATCCCCAACCTAATTCCTGAGTGGGTGTAGGGGAAAGAGTTTTAGGCCCCTCCACAAAAAAAATAGGAAAATAGAACGGCACAAGGCTGGAGCGCGTACTTCCACCAGTCTGAATAGTTTACATTTGTATCCCACTGAAAGGCCGGATCGGGATCCGGACCTAAATCAAAATCTAATCGGCCTGTTCTTATCACCTTACCAACTCATCCCTCTAGTTTTGTCATAAGTCGTCCAGAACTGTTTGAGATATCATGCTATATGTCGTTTGTGGCTCTATCTCTCAATGGTGAAGAATCACTGAAAAATTCTCGTATCTCCGCCAAATCCAGATTGCATCTTCACCAAAATTGAAAAAAATTCTTCCTTCTCACACACACCCAACCTGTCCACCACGTTTCATCCAAATCCATCCACAACTTTTTGATATGTCTTGCTAAATATTGTTTTTAGCGCTATCACTCATTGGTGAAGAATGCTTAAACAATTATAGTACAGTATCGGGATTCGGATCTTCACCAAAATCTAATCCATTTGTTCTTGTCACACAAGCAACCTTTCCACCAAATTTCGTCTCAATCCATCCACAAGTTTTTGAGATATCCTGCTCACAGATAAACATACATACAGACAGGGGTGAAAACATAACCTCCACCACCTTTGTTTGGCTGCTTTAGAGTTGGAACACCATTAGTTGTGGGCTGATGTTAAAAACTCCAGGCTGTTTGGTGAGGTGAAAAGCTGAAAGGTTAAAAACAAAATTTTTATTTATCAAAATGCCAAAAGGATTAGAACAGCACTGGGCAATGCCAGGTAACCCTTCTAGTGGCATATAAGGTAGGAATTTTCTCTGTGATGCAGAATTTTAATGCATCTCTGAAATAACATTTCATCCCTTGTTGTATTGGCAGCTACTACATGGTAACCACTAACCATAGAACATCGGTTATCATTTTGTGACCTAAAATGTATTTTTGTCGATCCAGCAAACACTTTCTCTTAAAGAAAAGAAGAAGAAGCTTAAAAGGCACTGCAATTGCTGAAGAGCAGAAACGCACGCATCGTTTGCCTGTGGATGCATAAAGAAGTGTTTGGGTTTGTTTGGTGTTAGGAGGACAGAGCGTGTGCTATTTACTCGTGCCGTTTGGTGTTTTGTCTCTTCTCATGGCCTTTTGTGTTGCCTGGTGAGTCTGCGAGAGGTAATCAATCGTTTTCACCTGAAGGATTTTAACTACGAAACTTGTTTTTCTGTGAAATTGTTTGAGAATGAATGGACCCTTGGATGAAGATAGCAAGCACCTCTTTTACTTTGATTTACCTGGTGTCAACGTGCATGACCAAACCACGCGTATTCTGAGCAGGGAAGGATAAGCAAATGAGAACTGTCCAGTTGTGAGAATATGAGTTTTCCCTGGTGTTTGAGATTTGTCATCGGAAGCATTTATTTCACTGTATGATCGCTCCATCGTGGTCTTGGCGTTTTATATTGTTACGTTGTTGTTTGTCGCGCGTTCGACACCGAATCGTTGGCTTTGAACTAATGCCTTTGTCTTACAATTTGTCGATGTTTTTGCATGAGATTTGGCTCAGGCAAGATTAAAAATACAACGAGGAGAACAATTGTTCATCATTCGTTGTTGTGTAAATTGCATCATTATATTTCCTTTGGTTTTGAAAACAAACTCGAAATGACTTTGTGTTGGTATTTGACGAAATAATGGGAACCTTTTATTATCTTTGGTTCATTTGATGTGCAATGACCACAGGTCGACAGGTATGTCAAAAACCAATGTTTTTGAGAGTTGATTGTTTAGTGAACAGGTGATTTTTAAAAAGTATTTAAATTAAAAGTGTCAAATTAATGCTTTAAAAATTAATATTGTTTAAGGTTTTTTCCATTTGTGTTGCAATCTGTTGTGAAGGATGATGCAAGACTTGCATCGTAATCTGATATTTTGGCAGCTGCTGGCTTGACAATGTATCAAAACCTGTCGTGTGTCACCGTGTCCCTTGTATTCTAAAAATATTGATTGCACTCAACAAACAGCCTGCAGCTTCAGTATTCCAAGTATTCGGCCAAATTGATTTAAGGAAGCTTGGGCGTCAATATTTGAACTTGCGTATTTCAACAGAGCAAACTTTCCAATGAAAAGGCTATCACAACAGAGACTGCAAGGCCTCTACAGTATTGGGGTCCTTGGTAATTATCATGTCATCCTTTCATTCACAGGGCGATAAAGGCTTTCTTGGAGGTGCTGTACATCGAGCCAGGCTTCCCCAGAGCCAATGAGGTCCATCTGCGCCTTGCCTTGATGTTCAAGTTCAACACCAACTACGAGGCCAGCCTGAAGGTTAGTCTGGAGGATACGAGGTTTACGTGGGAGGGGAGGGGGAATGGTTGGGAGGAGTCACTGGCAAAATGAGCTGCATACATTCTGACCCTTCACTCAGGGTTGTTTAACATTCTTTGGGGTGCACAGTTTGTATTCATCCTGTTTGCCTGGTCGTTCACTTCACTTTAATATTCATGCTGCTTCATCTGCACCACTGTTCTTGCTTTAGGCTTACTGGATTGAAGTTCTGCAAATTGCAATATTGGTATTTTGGTGTTAGTACTGGGAAGCACGGTATCTCAAGATGTTATAGATTTATTTGGACTAAACTTGGTGGATAGGTTGTGTAACAAGGACGAATTGAACCAATTTTGTTGAAGATCTGAATCCGGATCCGGATGTGAGATTTAATCTTCCGGATATGAGAATCTGGATCCGGATACGGCCATCTTCAGGGGCGGAGGCATTATGTTTTCGTGTTGTCCTTACGTATGCCCGTCCGTTCATACGGGCTAAATCTTGTTTTTCTCAGCAACCACATGTCCAATTGAGACAAAACTTTCAGGGTAGTAGCGACACCCATGCACAATGTTTTTATGATAATCACAGGCCATGTGGTATGGCAGCCATCTTGAACTAAATACAAATAAGTAAAAAAATATTTCTCGGAAACCGCTGAATGGAAAAATTTGAAGCCGCACATTGTCAAGTACTCTACTCCCAATGGGGAACAGAAGCATGATAATGATGACATCATTGGTATAGTGGTATACCAGTCATAAATGTTTTAATCGAATGCCTTATTCTAAACATCTGAAATTGCATGCACATGATCTCTGAGCCATTTGTATTGAAATATGAAATTTATGACATGGTTTTGCAGCCATATTAGATTGAAGAAAAATATTAAGTAATTATAATCTCTGAAACCACTTACCCTATCAATATGAAATTTTACAAATATCATCTGATATCATTGTAGCATATAGTTTGATAATTATGGCATCACAGATCACATGGTTTGGCAGCCAGCTTGGATAGAAAAACAAACCTTATCCGATCAACACGAAACTTCACAAATGTGAATCCCTCCCTATACATATACAAGGTGTACATTTTTGATGTGGCATGTCACGTGGTTTGGCAGCCATATTTGCTTGAAAGCCGATGTTTTAAAAAGACCCTTCTCCGAAAACGCTTCACCGATCGATGTGAAACCTGTCCTGTCTGGTAAAAATGTGATACTTCAAAACAGCTGAAGGGATTTAAACCAAACTTATTTATTTTAGGACAGTGAATGAGGGCATCTACCCATTGTCACAGGCAGGGACTACACGGAGGCATATTGTGACACAGTCACATAGCTCTTGTTTTTTTATGTGATTCTTCACCATTGAGAGATGGGGTTACAAACAACATATAGCATAATATTTCAAAAAGTTGTGGACAAGTCTTTTCAAAACTAGGTGGATGAGCTTGTCAGGTGACAAGAACAAGCCGAATAGATTTTGGTTCAGGTCCAAATCCAGATCCAGCCTATCAGCAGGACAGAAAATGTAAACTGTTCAGCCTGGCAGAGGTATACACTATACGGAGTACCAATATAGTTTATGATTGCTATATGTCACCTTTTTCCAGGGATCAAAATCGCATGTCGGTCAATGACATCGGGAGACAGTGGACAAAACACTATACATGCTACTCCAAAAGCTATTTGCTCAGCTGGGAATACCGAACAACCAAATGTTCTTTTTTTCCTTTAGTCGCCATTTTTAGGCAGTTGTCCTAGCCAGAGCTCGAGTTTATATTTATTTAAATTAACTGACTCCATCCTCTCTCCAAAATTTGTGCTTCTGCTGCTGGCTGGCTGATGAGGCAACTGAATGGTTTGTTAATGAGTTGGTTAAATAGCGGAGGAGTTGTGGTGGCATCTCCCATCCATGCAATGCATAAATGCCTTTTCCTCTTAGAGCAATTCCAGTGACTCATGTGATACATCTATTAAAATTTGGCCTCAAAAGGTGTGACAATATAATTTCATACAATTTTAACAAAGGGCAGATAACTTTTTTTTGGTGATAATTGCTGAAGTATTGTGGATTTATTACTTTTTGTCGGAAAACCCACTTTTTGTTGGTTACTACATTTTCTCAATATAGTCGTGGCCAAAAATATTGGCACCCTTGCACTTTTTTCAAATAACTCACAATTTTCTCTAAAAATAAGTTGAAATTGACATAAGTATTTGGTCTCCACAATTCTTTATTTCACTGTTAATATTACAGAACCTTTGTTTTTGATTCAGAACTTAATATATCCTTTTAAATCAGAAAATAAAAAGAAATGGCATTGACAAAATTATTGACACCCAGGACTTCATATTTGGTAGCACGGCCTTTGGACAAAATAACTGCAGTCAAGCGCTTCCTATAGCCATGAATGAGCTTCCTGCACCTCTCTACTGGCAGTTTGGCCCACTCTTCTTGTGCAAACTGCTACAGTTCTCCCAGATTTGAAGGGTACCTTCTCCCAACTCTTCTTTTCAGATCTCCCCACAGGTGTTCAATCTGATTTACATCTAGAATCGGTGCTGGCCACTTCAGACCAGTCCAGCATTTTGTCTCGAACCATCCCTGGGTGCTTTTTTAAAAGTGTGTTTGGGGTCATTGTCCTGCTGCAAGACCCATGACTTTCAACGGAGACCCAGCTTTCTGACACTGGGTTGAACATTGCGCTCCAAAATGCCTTGGTAATCTGAGTTCATAATGCCATGCACACATTCAAGGCACCCAGTGCCAGAGGCAGCACAGCAACCCCAAAACATCACTGAACCTCCATGTTTGACTGTCGGGAAGGTGTTCTTTTCTTTGAAGGCTTAATTTTGTTTTCTGTAAACATAGAGATGATGTGCTTCACCAAAATGCTCTAATTTGGTCTCATCTGTCCAGAGGACATTCTCCCAGAAGGATTTTGGCTTGTTCAGGTGTGTTTTGGAAAACTCCACTCAGGTTTTCTTATGTCTCTCTCTCAGCAGTGGGGTCCTCCTGGCTCTCCTTCCATAGACCCCTCTTTTATTGAGTTGGCGACGGATGGTGCGAGTTAAAACTGTTGTACCTTGTGTCTGAAGGTCAGCTTGAATCTGTTTGGCAGTTGATTGAGGTGCTTTCTCCCCCATTCGAACAATCCTTTGCTGCAATCTTCGATCAGGTTTTCTCCTGCGGCCACGTCCAGCGAGGTTGGCTACAGTGCCATGGGCCTTAAAATTCCTGATAACATTGTGTATGGTGTATACAGGAACATCAAGGTCTCTGGAGATGTACTTGTTGCTTTGAGGTTGTCCTTGCTTGGCTACAATCTTGTGTCTGACCTCCTCAGACAACTCTCTGGTTTTCTTTCTTTTCTCCATGCTCATTGTGTTCTGGCCCTGTGCTTTTTCTGGTCTTCATCAATGATCTCTCTGACTCTCTTGAAAATCCTCTGTATCTCTTTGCTGATGACTCTACTCTCTGTCGCTCCATTCTTCATCCCTCAGATCGGCAGTCTGCAGCTTCCTCACTCTCTGCAGACCTGGACAAAATCACAGACTGGGCAAACAAGTGGAACATGTCTTTCAATCCTGACAAATCGCACACTCTTACGATGTCTCTCCAAAAAGACCGAAAGGACAACCCTCCCATCCACTTTCTGAATAATCCTCTCCAAGAAGTTCTGTCACTCAAGCTTTTGGGTCTCACTATCTGCCATGATCTTTCCTGGGAAAACCACATTTCAAATCTGGCCTCCAAAGCCAGTCGCCGACTGAGCATCCTCCGTCGTGTGAAGTCCTTCCTTGGCACACCTGAGCTCCTCACCACATACAAGGCTTTCATCCGCAGCTCAATGGAATACTGCTCTCCCCTCTGGGCTGGTGCTCCTGCCTCACACCTAGCTCGTCTTCACGCTGTTGAAACCAAAGCATTCAGAATCATTGGAATCTCCCGCGATGAAGCTAACTCCAAGGGCCTCTCACTCACTCACCGCAGGCAGGTTGGTGGTCTTTCCATCTTCTACCGACTCCTCTCTGGCCTTGCCCCCCAAGCTCTCTCTGGGCTCTGTCCCGCAAATATTCCTACAGGTCGCACAAGATCTGCCTGCAACCCTCTTATGGTCAAACTGCCAAAATCAAGACTCTCTGCTCACCTTCACTCCTTCATTCCTCTTTTCTCCTGCCTCTGGAACAAACTCCCTCACTCTCTTCAATCCCACTCCACCCTCCAGGTCTTTAAAACAGCTGTTCACCACCATCTCTTATCTTCCCCCATCCAAAACCTTGATCTTTTCTACCCCCGCTAATTTCACCCCAATTCCACTTTTTTGAAATACCAACTTCTGTCCTGGAAGTCCTTGGTGTCCTTGTGTTTTATACTTCTCCCTCCCCCCCCCCCCCCCCCCTTCCCACGCCTCCTCCCCCCAAGCCCTCTCCCTTCCACACATCTCCCTGCTCTCAAATGTTGTGTTTGTGTGCTTCCCCTTCTCTCCCCATCTTGTTTTCCGCTCCCTCTTTTTATATATTTTGTTTGTCTGGTTGATTTGTTTGTGAAGTAAATGTTAGCTCTTTCACGAGCCTCGATTCAGTATACAAAAAAAAAAAAAAAAAAAAAAATTGTGCTACACACAGTGACACAAAACAGCAGCATGGCTCCTTTTCTCCATTCAAACTGGTTGAAAGAGTGATTTTTGCAGGCACCTGCAACTCACCACAAGTGAGTTCAATTCCAAAGTAAAGGAGAATCACCTGCTTGAAATCTAATTATTTCTCACAACTTCTAAAAGGTGACAATAATATTGTTCGGGCCATTTTAGAATTTCTGTGTTAGTATGGCAGATAGGTGCAGGAATTGTGCCTTTGATGATACAAGCATGGCATTTGGCACACAGTCAGAGTATGTCCGAAGAAAGATATTTGGCTGTCGGGCTATCGCAGATTTGTCCTTTTTTGAAATGGCTGACATTGTTGTCACAGGACAAATCTGTGATGGCCCGATAGCCAAATATCTTCCTTCGGGCATACTCTAACTGTGTGCCAATTCTCGTGCTTGTATCCTCAAAGGCACAATTCTCCCAAATATTTCACCTATCTGCGGTCCTAAAGATTGTGCGCCATTTTTTTTGGACACATCTGTGATGACTCTAATAGTCAGAATATTTAACTGTGTACCAAATACCATGCTTGTATGATTCAAACAACAGTTTATACAAATTAATATACCATATAAATGGCGGCCATTTTAAAAACATTGTTGTCACAGGACAAATATATTATGATAACCCTATAGTTAGGGGTCTTTAATTATGTGCCAAATGTCAAGCTTGTATGACCACAACAGTTTATACACAGTAATGTACCAAATATATGTAAAATAACAAGCAATGGAGGCCATTTTGAAAAATGGCCGCCATTGTTGTCACAGGACAAATCTGTGAATGCACTATAGCCAAATATCTTCCTTAGGGCATACTCCAACTGTGTGCCAAATTTCGTGCTTGTGTCATCACTTCATCAGTCACAATTCTCCCAAATATTTCACCTATCTGCCGTACTATGTGGAATAAGTTAAGATTTCGTAATTTTTTCAGCTTTTTTTTTGTTTTGTTCCACTGCAAACCAAAGAACTACATTTGTGGATACCAAAATATATTTTTAAGTTCAACAATTTTCTGGAAGAAATGGTGCATTATTTGAAAAACTTGCAAGGGTGCCGATTTTTTTTTTTTGACCAAGACTGTAAATTGTGATGCATACATTGGGAATTCTTCAGTGATGCAGACTGCATATTTTATATGCAAAACTGATAAGTGTATAACTGTACAACAGTCTGAAAAACAATTTTATAGCAAAATATACATTATTTCATTTTAGTATGTTATTATTACTTGCAAAATCGAAGATTTTTCAAGTATACTGTTTAGTCGTATGCGTTATTGGCTTTGTTTGTCTGTCAATCGCCTACAGGTCACAATTTTAAACCGATCTTCACAAAACTTCACCAAAAGGCATAGTTGCTCATAAGGAAGATGCCTATTGATTTTGAGGTCAAATTTCTAAAATTGTCATTTACATTAATGAACAGGATAATAAATAATTAAATTGATATATGTGGGAAGACTCCCTCGTGATCAGGCCGTTTGTGCTTCTATGGTTAGCAGCGAGTGCCCTGGGAAGCATTAGGGGAAAGAGTGGCAATTCTATATGTGGGAAAATTGCATGCTCGGTCAGGGTCTCCCAGTTAGCTCAGATGGCAGAGCACTGGTACGGTTCACCAGAGGACCTGGGTTTGATTCCTGGTCTGGGTGTGTAATTTTCCCATATATATCAATTTTAAAATTGTCATTTTTCATCTGATTGACTTGAAAATTGAATGGCTTTTGCATATTGAGTCACTAAATTAAGAAACTAGCTATTTTTGAGGTCAAAAGGTCAAAGGTCAACTCAAGATCAAACTTCTAATATCATCCATTTTCACCTGAAAAATCATCAATTTTCATCCGATTGACTTGAAGTTTGATTAAGATCGTCAATTTTAATCTGAATAAAAACCACCTTTGGAGGCCATTTTTTCCCCGCAAGCGGGGGTTGGCCTTTTTCGGGAACTGTGGTTGTTGTTGTTTTTCGGTCCCCTTTTTGAAGCAATGTTTTACGGCCGGATGCCCCCCTCACGCCAACCCTTTTTGCCGCCTTTAACGACAAGCAGGGAATTACCAGTGAACTGGTACTCAATTAGCCAACCTCGGAAGGATGACAGGCTGAGTCAACCCCCCTGGCGTTAATTCAGCGATTGACCGGGATTCGAACCCAGGATCCTAGGATCCTAAGCCGGCACCCTAGCCGCTAGCCCAACACCAGGGCTAGCCCAACTTAGCAATCTTAATGCAATAAACAATTTGATGTATCCATGTCAAACTTTTTTGAGGGGAGGGGTGGATTTTGCAAGTATCGTGCTTTGCATGACGTCTTGTTTTTCATTTTCGTAATTGAGGCCATTTATTTTATTTCATTATTTTATTTCATTTTCCATCCAAATCCAGCTTTTTGATGAACTCAACTCGCTTCCTGTCATTTTCATCCTCGCATGGCTAGCAATGAACCGGTGGGAGAGCATTTTCTAAAATGTCGTTGAAGCGAAGGGATTTTGACTTGTGTGATCCATCAAAGCCCAACATGTATGGTAGTATCAACCAGTGTTCTGGGCCCTGTGCTTTTTCTGGTCTTCATCAATGATCTCTCCGACTCCCTGGAAAATCCTCTCTATCTCTTTGCTGATGACTCCACTCTCTGCCGCTCCATACCTCATCCCTCAGATCGGCAGTCTGCAGCCTCCTCACTCTCTGCAGACCTGGACAAAATCACAGACTGGTCAAACAAGTAGAACATGTCTTTCAATCCTGACAAATCTCATACTCTCACCATGTCTCTCCGAAAAGACCGTCTGGACAACCCTCCCATCTACTTTCTCTCAACAATCCTCTCCAAGAAGTTCTGTCACTCAAGCTTTTGCGTCTCACTATCTGCCAATATCTTTCCTGGGAAAACCACATTTCCAAGCTGGCCTTCAAAGCCAGTCACCGAATGGGCATCCTCCGTCGTGCAAAGTCCTTCTTCGGCACACCTGAGCTCCTCGCCACATTCAAGGCTTTCATCCGCAGCTCAATGGAATACTGCTCTCCCCTCTGGGCTGGTGCTCCTGCCTCACACCTAGCTCGGCTTCACGCTGTTGAAACCAAAGCTTTCAGAATCATTGCAATCTCCCGCGATGAAGCTAACTCGGAGGGCCTTTCACTCACTCACCGCAGGCAGGTTGGTGGGCTTTCTGTCTTCTACTGACTCCTCTCCGGCCTAGCTCCCCCAGCTCTGTCTGTGTTCTGTCCCCCAAATATTCCTACATGTCGCACAAGATCTGCCAGCAACCCTCGTATGGTGAAATTGCCAAAATCAAGACTCTCTGCTCACCTTCACTCTTTCATTCCTCTTTTCTCCTGCCTTTGGAACAAACTCCCTCACTCTCTTCAATCCCACTCCTCCCCCAGGTCTTTAAGACAGCTGTTCACCACCATCTCTTATCTTCCCCCATCTAAAACCTTGATCTTTTCTACCCCCATGAATTCATCCCAGATCCACTTTTTTTGAAATACCAACTTCTTTCCTGGAAGTCCTAGCAGTGTCCATGTGTTTTATACCTCTCCCACTCCCCTTCCCATGCCTCCTCCCCCCAAGCCCTCTCCCTCCCACAGATCTCCCGATGTTCCTGTTCTTACTGTTCCTGTTCTCCTGATGTTCCTGTTCCATCTCTCTCCCCATCTTGTCTCTCGCTCCCTTTATCATATGTTTTATGTGTCAGTTTGTTTTTGTGTGATTAATGCTGGCTCTTACACGAGCCTCGATCTTGTATACAAAAAAAAAAAGAAGTATGCAGTAGATACCATGAATAAGTAGGTTTCAAAATGGTGCCAAAAAGCAAGAATTTGACTTACCTTCTGAGATTCAGAGAAGTTGCTATTGAGCTTTCATTGTGTTTACCTCATCATACTCTGTGTGTGTTTATTTTTAATCTAAGTACCTATAGTATGAATCCTGGCCTTGTCATTACAAAGGCTTTAAATTGTATGTGCAGCTTCTTTGCTGGATGCGCAGCAATTAAAAAGGATAGAGCATGGACAAATGACAATGGGCTGGCTACATAGAATCATACTTGCTACATAGGATCAGCCTGACCCCAATTCGTGTATAGGAGTGCTTTTGTCTTTGTTGGTGGTCTTGGGAGGTTGGGGTGGGAGGGGAGAACGCAAATTTATTTATGTAAATGTGTATCGTGTAGCGCTGTTCCACATGGGAGAGGGTATTAAAAGTCCCTCCCTTTACAGTACAGTATTCCTGTCTCCACGTTTTCCAGTGCAGTGAGGTGTTTTGAATTACATAGTGAGAAGTATTTTGAATTCCACATTTGAATAAGGATAATCACATACAGTCACGTGATAAAGTAAGTACACCCCATGTAAAGTTTTGACTTTTTCAACATATTTCAACATACAGCTATTTGATCTTCATTTCAACAATATTGAAAGGTAAAGGTGATATAATATAACAAATATCATGAAACCTTTACATTTTGTAGTGCGTTGTATAATTTAAATGAACATAAATGCAAATTTCACATGTGGAAAAAGTAAGTACACCCTTGGCTCTAATAGGTGGTATTGCCCCCTTTGGCAGAAACAACCTCAAGTAGGCGTTTCTTATAACTGTCTACCAGTCTCTGACATCGACTGGGAGAAATTCTTGCCCAATCCTCCATGCAGAATTATTTCAGCCGCGCGATGTTTGAGGGTTTCTTGCATGCACAGCTCGTTTCAAATCCCCCCACAACATCTCCATGGGATTTAGATCTCAATGGGATTTAGATCCGGGCTTTGACTTGGCCATTCCAGAACCCTCCATTTCTTTCTTTTCAGCCATTCCTTGGTGGATTTACTGGTATGTTTAGGGTCATTGTCATGTTGCAAGGTCCACCTTCGGTTGAGCTTCAACTTTCCGACAGATGGCCTCACATTATCCTCAAGCACCCTCTGGTACAATGAATAATTCATAGTGGATTATATGATGGTGAGCTGACCAGGCCCTGATGCAGCAAAGCTGCCCCAAACCATAATATTTCCACCACAATGCTTTACAGTTGGTATCAGGTTCTTGTGGTCAAATACTGTCTTTGGTTTTCGCCAAACATGTCTTCTGGTACTGTGGCCAAATAGCTCTACCTTTGACTCATCTGTCCAGAGCACATTGTTCCAGAAGCGCTGGTCTTTGCCTAGGTGTTCATTGGCAAACTTTAGTCTTGCCCTGATGTTCTTTCTGGACAGCAAAGGTTTCCTCCTGGCACACCTCCCATACAACAACAACAACAACAACATGCATTTTAAGGCCATTTTCCCTGCTAGAGCGGGGGTTAGCCTTGCGGTCCCCATGACAATCTTCTCCATTTTGCCCTATTTTCTGCATCTCTCCTTGTTAACCCCCTTGCCCGCATTTCTTCTTCCACCATCTTTAGCCAAGTCTTTCTCAGTCTTCCCCGTCCTTTACTTCCTTCTACATTCATTTCCATCACTCTTCTCAACCAGTCACTTTCATCCTTCCTCAACACGTGACCAAACCATCTCAACCTGTTCCTCTTCACAGCATCAATCACAGGCTCTATTCCCATCATCTTTCGCAATTCATCATTTGTCTTCCTCTCTCTCAACGACACTCCACACATCCACCGAACCATTCGCATTTCCACCCTTTCCAGCCTTCGTTGCTGCTCTACATTCATGACCCATGTCTCGCTCCCATAAATCATAACACTTCTCACACATGCAGCATACACCTTTCCCTTCAGCTTCAACGACACTCCCCTCCTCATCAGCACACCACTCAGTTCCCGAAACTTCTTCCATGCACATCTCACTCTAGCAACCGTTGCCGAGTCTGATCCACCTTCTCCATTCAGCATGTCTCCGAGGTCGCAAAATGTTTTCACACCTTCCAGCTTCACGCCGTCTCCAAGATCCAACTCAACATTTCCTCCATCTGCAGCTCCCTCTGTGCACACCTTACATTTGAATGTAGCTGCCACACTGGTTAATGACCCTCCCATGTAGATCAAATTTGTGCAGCCTCTTTCTAATGGTAGACTCGTGCACTTTGACATCAACAGTGGCAAGAG
This sequence comes from Myxine glutinosa, assembly GCF_964187855.1. Taxonomy (NCBI): domain Eukaryota; kingdom Metazoa; phylum Chordata; class Myxini; order Myxiniformes; family Myxinidae; genus Myxine; species Myxine glutinosa. The sequence goes on from NC_136264.1 coordinate 143,579,195, forward strand.
CTACCTGTCGGTCCCGTGATGACATTCTGGGGTTCTTAGAGACTTCTTTCAGCATCTTGCGGTCTGCTCTCGGGTTGAACTTGCTGGGGCGGCCTGGCCTGAACAAGTTGGCAGTTGTTTGGAATCTTCTCCACTTGTAGATGATCTTCCGGACAGTCGAATGATTGATTTTAAATTGTTTGGAGATCTTTTTAAATCCCTTCCCAGACTCGTCGGCATCTATAACCTTCTTTCTGAAGGCCTGAGAGAGCTCTTTTGATCTAGGCATGGTGACGCCGCACACTTCAACAACAAAGAGCAAACCAAACTAAATGTCTGAGGTTTAAATAAGACAGGTTCCTCCAAGATCCTCTCTAACGATGTTCTAATCATTTGCACCTGAGCTGGTGCACCTGATTCTAATTTTAGGTATTTGAAGTAGTGATAAATGTAGGGGTGTACTTACTTTTTCCACATGTGAAATTTGCATTTGTGTTTATTAAAATTATACAATGGACTACAAAATGTAAATGTTTCATGATATTTGTTATATTATATCACCTTTATATATCAATATTGTTGAAATGAAGATCAAACACCTGTATGTTGAAATATGATGAAAAAGTCAAAACTTTACATGGGGTGTACTTACTTTTTCATGTGACCGTAACATAAATGTTTCATGATATTTGTTATATTATATCACCTTTATATATCAATATTGTTGAAATGAAGATCAAACACCTGTATGTTGAAATATGATGAAAAAGTCAAAACTTTACATGGGGTGTACTTACTTTTTCATGTGACCGTAACATACCTGGGGGGACCGGGTGCTATGAAGCAAAATTGCATTTTTGCTGTGAAACGTGTGGAATTGAACCCAGCTGTTATTACCTCTGCCACCGAAGGTGGTTGGGTGTTATGTTTTCACGTCTGTCTGTCTGTTTGTCTGTGCATATGATATCTCAAAAAGTTATGAACGGATTCAGACGAAACTTGGTGGACAGGTTGGGTATGTGACGAGGACAAATTAATTCGATTTTGGATGAAGATTCAAATCCGAATCTGGATACAGGATTTTAAAAAATTTAAAAGTGATTCGTCACCATTGAAAGATGAGGCCAAAAACTATATATGGCGTGATATTTCAAAAAGTTGTGGATGAGTTTTGACAAAACTAGGTGGACGAGTTGTGTAGGTGACAAGAACAAGCCGATTCGATTTTGTTTCATTCGAGGATCCAGATCCGGCCTATCAGTAGGATACAAAATGTAAACTGTTCATCCTGGTGAAAGTAGACACTCTGCCGAGTGCTTTTCTAGTTCCCATTTGTTTCTATTACTCCTGTCTCATGCATAAAAGTGATCACACTGGCTAGTTGAATGTAACCACACGATTGAGAGGGGTTGTTACTGTATTTTCCATAGCTTTTCACCCTTATAAAGAAGTTGGGTATTCTGTTGGATAATATTCTGTGTCCAGATACAAAAACATGGCCAGTGGTTTGGGCGGTTTTTGGGCATTCCTAAGATTTGTTCAATGCTGCTAAAGTGATAAAATGGCAAGAATTACACTGTGGTTTACCTTTGCCTTTCCAGCAGTCAGTCAGGTCATGAATTTGGCAATGGGCCAGGGTGCTCGGGATAACTCGCCAACTCTTCGCGAAAGATACCATAGGATGTTAACTTCCACCAGGGATTGCTCACAAATGCGTCTCCATCTTAATGTCCATCCAAGGGACCATGTGCTTTATGATGAAACTCTGTGCCTGTGAAGCACCAATTCAGCAGTTTAAAGTTGGGCTAATAATTGAACCCACACTAGATCGCTCAAAGCCAAGCTTGCTACCTCGGCACCATCCTGTTGGAGTACACTCCTCCATACCGTGTTGTAATTCAGGATAGATAACATTCCTGGTTGCCTTCGCCATAATTATGACATTTTTATTCAACATTGATTGTCTTATTAGTCCCCTACCAGTTTCACTGGAGAGGACTATAGGTTTGCTCTCCATCTGTTCATCTGACCGTCTGTGTGTCCTACCTGTGGTTTTCCAGACTTTTCCCCCATACCTTTGAAACTATTCAACTGAAACTTGGCACATGGCTTTATTTTGATAAGTTGCAGAACAGGTTTGAGTTTCGAGGCGTTTCGCCAATTTTTTTATCACCATTAGAGGACATGTATTGCAAAGCAATTCTCCCTCTTGTTTTGACATTATTTGGACACCGCTTTCTGAGATCTGTTATCACACCTGACCCTAGTATGAATTATATACAGTACAATGCCTACGAGGAAGACACATTGAAGGTTTTGGCCCTTTCAAAACACCTCGTCATCCTGTGAACAAAAATAAAAAAGCCGAAATTGATTGCTATTTACTGTATATTTGCCAGAGTTCTTTCTATTGAGCCACTACTCAACTGTGTCTGTTGAGAAATTCCTTGAATTATTTTACCACCTCTCTGCATGGGCATGCTAAGACATGTCTTTTTACTTTGCAGCTTTTGCAAGGAACATACATAAACATCAAGTCCTTAACTGGCATGTTCTTTCCTGTCTGTAATATACAAGATACTTTTCATTATTTGTGGCATGTCTTTGACAACCTGAAATTATATCAGAGTTTATGTGACTACAGTGCATGTATTTTGTTCAGCAGGTAATGACGTCATTCTGTCTGTATTAGATCTGTATGTTTGACAATAATGCCCCAACAATGCTATGACATATGCACCTGCTCCTAGAGGAAGGGACTTTTGTTCCTGACAAGGTACATCATCACCAGGTTATGTGTACCAAGCATATGAACGGACTCGTTTACTTTAGCTGTTTAAAAACGTGCAGCCTTCATTGCCATCTGTGGCTGAAACATTGGAGTGTGTGTGTGTGTGTGTGTGTGTGTGTGTGTGTGTGTGTGTGTGTGTGTGTGTGTGTGTGTGTGTGTGTGTGTGTGTGTGTGTGTGTGTGTGTGTGTGTGTGTGTGTGTGTGTGTGTGTGTGTGTGTGTGTGTGTGTGTGTGTGTGTGTGTGTGTAATATATAATTACGTATACAGGACTTCCTGGGATATTCTTTTTAATTTGAGCCAAACTGAAAAAATATCACCAATTTTTTTCCTTGGAGCCAATGTACCCTTTCTCCTTAATTTATCAATTATGGCCGAGTATTTGATCTTGGGAAAATGAATGTAATTAACTCTCCCCCTCCCTTCACCGAGCCCCACCCAAGTCAATTTGGCAGACCTTCTTCTTCTTTCTCTTCAGTTGATAAGGGGCAAGTTCCAGTGTTATCAAGTGTTACCAAAGTCCTCTTTAACGTATTGAAATTAAAATTGGTACATGACTTTATGATGAGTTACAGAAACTGCAGCTTATTCTGCAGCTTTGCATACCTCAAACAATTTGTCTTACTGTAACCTATATGACTCACTTCCTGAGTGCTTGGGATCAATAACATTAATTTGGACCAGTAGGGGGAATCTATTACAAAGCAATTCTCCCTCTTGTTTGATTTGTTTTCATTACTTGTACAAATTTGTGCTCATGGAAGAGCAAAGTGACTGGTGATAAAAGGGTGACATGCTGACATTGGGGTGGTGTGGAAACAGCTACAGGACACTGCCTTGCTCCCTCAATCGATCTGCTCTCATTTGCCATTATCTCTTCTCTTATCCGCACCATGTGACCACCACAATTCAGCCGGCGTTTTACCATGTCTCCCTGTCATGCTTACTTGCAAACCAACCTTCTCCCTCAGTTCACCAATCTTCCTTCTATTCACCCTTTTCACTCCCACAAATAGATATGGCTGGTGTTTGCTTGACGGTTAAGGTGGCTGGATTAAGATATTGGGATCTTGTGTTTGAGCCCCTGTCATGCCATTCAAAATAATCATCAGTCATCAAAACAAAACAAATAATCAAAACAGTCATCCTTCCCAAATAATCAAAACGGTCATCCTTCCCAAATAATCAAAACAGTCATCCTTCCGAAGTCAGCAGAATGAGTACTGGCTTACTGGAAACGGGGAACTTCATCAGTGGCGCGGCTGTGGTCCCAGCAATGATGAAACCAGCAGCCGCAGGCTGCATACAAAATCATGATGATGACTGCCAAAACCCTCTTGACCCAGTTATTCTCACAGGCCTGCAACTTCTGTTGTTATCGTCTCTGCCAGTGAGAGCCGGGGAATGACCCAAGTGCAGACGCAACACCGGTTCCACAAGAGCCGATTAATCATTCCCCAGCAAAAAGGTAGGGTAAGTCCTCGTCTCTCGGAGAGAAAGATATCCCCAGGGGGTAAACCGCAGATTAATCGACCGTACGTGCCGCGTGGGTATGACCTTTGCAGCACGGATGTAGTGGACTACTTCCGCTCGCTTGTTTGCGCCTGCGCGAAGAGACTTGAGGGTATGCAAGGTCAAAAAACTTTCGTGAGCTATTCCCCGGCTCGCGGGGTACTAAACGCAGTGTTCGTCTCTATAACCCCAACGCTAACTCTGTTGTGGCCCTGACTTTGTGAATGTGGGGTACACCATTGTGGATATCAATAGACTGTCTCCGTGCGGCGGGCTTGTTCGAGAGTACTGTCCAGGGCTTTACAACAACAACAACAACAACAACAACAGCAACATTAGTGGGCTGAGAGTGAGTGCTTCCCTGCCTCAAACCGATATTCATGCTGAACTTCTCCAAAATCCTTGGACCAACCAAAATTCTTCCTTCCGTTTCCTTGTACATCCCTTCTGCCAACCTAACTTCTGCTTCTGGCACTTCCATTCATCTTAGTGTTGCCCTCGCCATCTCTCTCTGCAGTGTCATAGACGTTCTACAGGTCCTCAAATCCCAATGCCATTTCACACTGCACCTCTAACCTCTCCTCCACAATGAAGCCATTTGTGAACCAGGTGATGAAGCAGTACCAGAAGATGACGTAAGACCAATGTACCATAATGCTGCTGAGAAATGGAGCTTTGATTTGTAGCTCTGCAAAGCATACCAGTTTAGATTCATGACGTTCTCCTCTCCACGGGAAATCACTTCCGCCCCGCTGTGGTGAATAGCAAGCATGATGAACACCCCGATAGGAGCTCTCAAGCCTTGCTGAAACAGTGTGCTCCAACAAAGGATGCTCCAGGTTATTGACAGTCTTCACTGAGGTCAGGGCTCTGATTAATGTTAAGCGTGCAAGAGTGTCTTTTCGAGGGGATAACTTCCTCTACGCACCCCCCCCCCCCCTTCCCTACCCTTGTGCAGGCCAATAATGTGAACGACTGTCTTCCTTTGTCTGATTGTCTTCTGTACCATAGGTCGATCTCTCCTTTCTTCGCCCGACTCCTCTGTCTCTCCCCTGACTGTGTCTGGTTTGTGCACTTTTTATGTCTAGCAAACCTCAAGGGACAATCGCACGGCCGGCCTCAAACCTCTCAAATATCCCTCCACTTCCCTCTGGCTGAGCAGCCTACTCTGACTGGATGGCCTCAAACCCCAAGCTCATGGAGGCATGCTCTTGCCTGTCTAGTCATATCCAACATGCCATGGTCTGTTTTTATGACAATTATCAACCTAGTTTACATATCTCTTCTCCTTACTTGACATTACAAATATTAAGCGATTATACGACAAAACAATAATAATTGTGCATATACCGTAGAACCAAATGAAGAGAACTGCATAGCAATAATTACATCAACCATTCCAATCCATTGAAGGTAAACCTCACAATGAAATACAGGATTCTCCTTTTCTTAACACTATTGTGAAACGTTGTTTCCATTGGCAAACTGTAGTACCGTACTGTATTACTGTTGGATGTGGTGCGCCATGCGGCACTATTAAACCTCTTTGCCGTGATGGTGAAAGGAGTTTTGTGTACGTGTACCTTTGCCAAATGGGAATTTTGGTTTCGACCATGTTTTGCTCCGATATTATTTTTGCGTTGTTCCAGTGAAACTATAGTGCAGCTGTTTTATTGTTTATTTTTTCCTTGTGTTGCAGCATTTCCAGTTGGCGCTGATCGATTCAAGCCCGTGTTCCCTATCAAAATCTGAAAGTGCGTACTGGTTAAACAAACACGAAACGTGATAACTTTTTGTTGCGCTTCAGATGGCTTTATTTTTTTTATTTTTTTTTAAAGAGTGCATTGTTTAATGATTTGCATATTTTGAAACAAAGCTATATGGATATAAGTGTTGCAATATATTTAAACTTATTGTCAAAGTGTTTTTCTTATTCCATGTAATTTAACTTCAATCCTTATTTGATTTGTTTTCATTACTTGTAAGAATCTGTGCTTATGGAAGAGCAAAGTGACAGGCAATAAAAGGGGTGATATGCTGACATTGGGGTGGTGAGGAAGCATCTGCAGGACACAAATGAGCATGTGTGTGAATGAATGGAAAAAGACAGAAAAGCCAAAAATATTAACCTGTGGGAAAGGGGTGAGAGTAGCGTGTCAACTGCTGTAGAAAAGCTCACAGGTAGGGATGGAATACGACATAAATTGGCAAAGTACTGTGCTGCCATCTTGAATTTCTGGAGGGATGGTGGTTCGATGGGTGAAAAAAAAAGAGTAACACAGGAGTGGAGGTGAACCATCATCCTCAATTTTGGAAGGGTAACTGGAAGAACATGTCCTTGAGGAGGTAAGGGGTGGACTGCTTATAGAACAGAGGTTGCAAGGCCTGAGGAGAGGTAACAGAAAACAGGCCACCGCCCTGTCTACGACAAGACAGCAATAGACCCTGTGCCTCTACTACTTAGTGTAAGATACCGTTGATGTTGAGTTTTGGATTCCACAGCAAACATGAGTGATGTGCGAATCTCTATAGGGGAGAGCAGTATCCTGTTGAGCTACAAGAGGTTCAGAATTACCATGGACGCACTATGACTGATGAAGGAGGATACCCTATCTGCAGCTGGCTTTGGAGGCCAGCTTTGATCAATAGTCTGCCAGCGAGAGGCTGTGGTTGATTGTGAGGCCTATAATTTTCAGGGATCCGGGCAGTTTCCAGTGGCTTATCAACGAAGTACAATAAATAGGTGGGTTCACAGTATGATCCTTCTGAAGAGAGTAGGCGATGATATGAGACTTGCCTGGATTATCAGACATGTTCTTGTCAGACCACCATTGACCCCTTTCATACCTCCTGAGCGGAATGCATTTGTGTTACTGGTCTTTTGAGATTGCGAACCTTTTGGTGTATTGTGGTATCTTCTGAAAGGTGGAAAATAACGTTTTCCTGACTATCACAGGCATCATGCATATGAGGAACAAAACTGTGTCCAATATATGTTGCCTACGTGGCGTTCATTCCGGTAGTGAATAAAGGATATCGACGAAAAATTTGTATTCATCTCGTGCGTGGACAAGGGCTGGAAGTCCAAGAATTAAGGTAGCTTTAAATAGCAGAAAGCTTGGCAATCAGGGTGGGGTGCCTGTCATTGTTAAAACTAAAAGCATGTAATATATTGAGATAGTCCTGACCCTTTTTTTTTTTTTTTTTTAAATATTGATACTGGAAGGGGTACCCGCATTGCTTGGTGCTGTTCTATTCATGTTGGCCTTTTGAAGAAATCAAATTTTGATTTGTTTGATTTTGTGTGGGGATATAAAACACTTACCTATACCCACTAAGAAATTGGATAGGGGATCATTTAATATTAGCTTTCATGCAGCTACAAAGGTTGAGGCACTATACAGAGATTTTTTTAAATCCAAAACTTTTGATTTTGATTTTTTTTAAAACAAAAAACTTTTTTTGCCGAACAACACTCATGGTCATTCGCTGATGAATCTCTAAAAGCCATCTCTGAGAAAATGGCGATACACGCACACAAAACCATCTCTTTTATAGTTATAGCTTCAGGGTCTCTTCATTGTTTGGAGAAAAGCAGCAGACGCATAGTTGTCACTGGGACATGGAAGTGGTTTAACCCAAAACGTGGGTTTTACGAGGACAAAAAGCTCCCCCTCTAGTTTTTTTTGCCACAGATTTACTGCATTCTAGCTCACCAGTGTTCACACACAGTTAAGCTTCTTTTATCGCCATTGTTTATAATTCTTCCTTGAGAATTTACAAATTCCTCCATGAAAATTTACAAACCAGGCAGGTGAGTTTCATTCATTTTGGGGTGGAGAAAAGTTTGCTTGGAAGAGATTTTGGTATAGAGATGGAGAGAGAACATTCTAAAATCTAAAGGGATGCTTTTGGTGTGCAGTATTTCAGTGGGTCTATAAGCCATGTAATCTAATCTCGGTTTTTATAACTCTCAGTATCTCTACCTGTGCAAGCTTTTTTATTTGTTTTGAATACAATAACAACAACAGGCATTTTAAGGCCATTTTCCCTGCAAGAGCGGGGGTTAGCCTTGCGGTCCCCATGACAATCTTCTCCATTTTGCCCTATTTTCTGCATCTCCCCTTGTTAACCCCCTTGCCCGCATTTGTTCTTCGACCATCTTTAGCCAAGTCTTTCTCGGTCTTCCCCGTCCTCTACTTCCTTCTACATTCATTTCCATCACTCTTCTCAACCAGTCACTTTCATCCTTCCTCAACACATGACCAAACCATCTCAAACTGTTTATCTTCAGAGCATCCATCACAGGCTCTATTCCCATCATCTTTCGCAATTCATCATTTGTCTTCCTCTCTCTCAACGATACTCCACACATCCACCGAACCATTCGCATTTCCACCCTTTCCAGCCTACGTTGCTGCTCTACGTTCATTACCCATGTCTCACTCCCATAAATCATAACACTTCTCACACATGCAGCATACACCTTTCCCTTCATCTTCAACGACACTCCCCTCCTCATCAGCACGCCACTCAGTTCCCGAAACTTCTTCCATGCACAACTCACTCTAGCAACCGTTGCCGAGTCTGATCCACCTTCTCCATTCAGCATGTCTCCTAGGTAACAAAGTTTTGAATAAAAAAAAAAATTCTCCTGCCTTGCTTGGATTTCGATTTTGTGGAGACCATTTCCTTATTTCTGTTTATTTGCTGCTTCTCTTGTGCATGCCTAATCTTATTTACATTGATGATTCTTGACTCTTACTTTTCTCACCTCTTCGTTGTTTGTAAAATGCTTTGATCTTGCCTCGAAAGGAGAAGCAAGCACCATGTTAGAAATTGATTGATTGATTAAACAAGGAGATGCGTGAGCAAGTTAAATCGAATATTGCAGCAGTAAATGATGTGGGCAAATGACTTTTGGAAACTGCCACCATAAAATCTCGAGCAAGTGGTAATGCAAAGGAGGAAATGAAAAGGAATGCACAGGAAGAGAAATGTGAGAGAAGATGAAGCGAAAGAAAAGGAATCTCTTGCAGTAATTGGGTAAAGAGAGTGATTTTGAGTCCACGTGTGACAGCACTTTTGAGTCCAGCAGCTCTCGGTTCCATTCCTTGATTTTGCTTCGTCATGATTGTATCAGCATCCGACAGCTCTGCTTTTGTCAAATCAAATAGTTTGATGAAAATGGAAATGGTTTTTATGTATTTCTTCTTTCCAACTTTGCAGTTTTGTCACATTAAATATTGTATACACTTTTGGTTACACCATTTAAATAACGTGTACATCATTTTGTACTCGTGTTGTACTATTCTGTTGGTTGAACATATTTTTTTCTCCACTCCCTCCATTCCCCCCTCCTTTTTGTATCCCATATTTGGATCATCTTTCTACCCACAATCCTGTATGCAGTTAAATTTCACATTGCCCATTTACATGAAATTCAGGTGAGCAGCTTTCCCAAGATCTTACTCTGAATTGCTGTCCTTTCTGGCTCCTCCTTTTTTGCTGCTGCCACCACCTCCTCTCTTCATTTTCTGACTCCTTTCTTGCTCCATTTTTCCTTTTATCGTCCTCTTTTTCTTCTTCCTCCTTTTTCATTTACTGCCTTTTTATTCTTGTACCTCTTTATTTTAACCCTTCGTTTTCTTAAGTCTTTTTTTGCCTTCTCATTTCTGCCTCCTCCACCTTTTCTGCTTTGATTACCCCACCCCCTGTCATTGTTACCCCTCAGTCTCCCACTTTGTTGTCCTTACGCCTGACCCTCCTTGTCATCGGGCCCCCCAAAATTGTCGCATAACCACCCCTCCCCCAGCGTCACCTCTGCCATCCTCCCCCAGCATTTCCGCCTCTGCCACCCTCCCCCAACGTCGCCGCCGCTGCCATCCTCCCCCAGCATCGCCACCACTGCCGTCCAACACCTCAGTGTCATTGCCACCGCCACCTCCTCTCTTCCTTTTCTGACTCCTTTCTTGCTCCCTTTTTCCTTTTATCCTCCTCTTTTTCTTCTTCCTCCTCTTTTTCATTTACTGCCTTTTTTATTCTTGTACCTCTTTATTTTAACCCTTCGTTTTCTTAAGTCTTTTTTTGCCTTCTCATTTCTGCCTCCTCCACCTTTTCTGCTTTGATTACCCCACCCCCTGTCATTGTTACCCCTCAATCTCCCACTTTGTTGTCCTTACGCCTGACCCTCCTTGTCATCGGGCCCCCCAAAATGGTCGTCATAACCACCCCTCCCCCAGCGTCACCTCGGCCACCCTCCCCCAGCATTGCCGCCTCTGCCACCCTCCCCCAACGTCACTGCCGCTGCCATCCTCCCCCAGCATCGCCACCACTGCCGTCCAACACCTCGGTGTCATTGCCACCGCCACCTCCGCCCTCACCCCGGTGTCGCTGCTGTAGCTGTCGCTGCCTTCTCTGTTCCCTCGTCTTTGCTTCCGCTGTTCCTTCGTCTTCGCCACTGCTACCACCCCCTCATCATCGCCGCCGTCGCTGTCTTCACCACCACCACCACCACCACCACCCCTCACCGCCGTCGCCATCCCCTCTTCCCTTAAGTTCTCATCACCATCCTGTTCTGCATCTTCCTCCTATTTCACAGCCTCCTCCACCAGATTATCTCTATTTTTGATGTTTACTGTTCCCTCATTTTGTCACATCTGATTGGGTTTAATTTATGAGTTTGGATGATGAATGTTTTTCGCTTTTAGAGGAAATTTATCATGGAGAGTACTTCAAACATGTAAAATGTTTGCATTTGGGCTTCACTTTTGTTTTGACCCTTAGCACAAATACAGAGCAGCAAAGGACGCCTATGAACAGCTGCTGCAAACGGAGAATCTTCCAGTTGCAGTCAAGGCCAACGTTTTACGGCAGTTGGGTAAGGGCTCTCTTTCTTTCTCTCTCTCTTTCTCTTCTCATGCATCCCTGATGCCTCTCCAGCTTGCACGTTCCTCTTCACTTGGCTGTTTTTCAGGTGTGTACTTGACTCTCGGCTGCAGATTTTGAGTCGGGTTGATGGATGCTCCTGGTTGTGTGCAGGCTGGATGCAGCATTCAGCAGAACAACTAGGAGATAAAGCGACACGCGAATCCCGTGCCATCCAGTGCCTACAACGCTCTCTTGAGGTTGAGCCCAACTCAGGCCTTTCTTGGTACTTCCTTGGAAGGTAGGTTACATTGAATATAGGTGTTAAGGAAAATGTTTTGAAAGAGGCTTATGACAAATGAGCCTGGCCTTTTCACCTTCTAACTCTCCCCATCTGTTTTCCCCAGGTGTTTTTCCAGTATCGGCAAAGTGCACGACGCATTCGTCTCGTACAGACAATCTATTGACAAGTCCGAGGCAAGCGCGGATACCTGGTGCTCCATCGGGTATGCGCTGTCCTATACTTTTGTATGCACTGATACAACTGTGCGTGTGGGCGTGCATGTTAGTCAGCCAGTCATTCAGTCACAGTTGACATTCTAAGAGAAGATTAATTAGTACATCCATTGCTCAGTCGGTGTTTACTACACGGAACCTGAGTCTGCAAAGCTTATGGATCATTCGGGTTATTGAAATGAGAAGGGTTAGTTGAGCTGGTCAAAACTGCCATTTAACCCAAAAGGGGTACTCGGAAGGGAGCAACACAACAACAACAACAACAACAACGACAACAGTCATTTTAAGGCCATTTCCCTGCTAGAGCGGGGGTTAGCCTTGCGGGCCCCATGACAATCTTCTCCATTTTGCCCTATTTTCTGCATCTCCCCTTGTTAACCCCCTTGCCCGCATTTCTTCTTCCACCACCTTTAGCCAAGTCTTTCTCGGTCTTCCCCGTCCTCTACTTCCTTCTCCATTCATTTCCATCACTCTTCTCAACCAGTCACTTTCATCCTTCCTCAACACATGACCAAACCATCTCAACCTGTTTCTCTTCACAGCATCCACCACAGGCTCTGTTCCCATCATCTTTTGCAATTCATCATTTGGCTTCCTCTCTCTCAACGATACTCTGCACATCCACCGAACCATTCTCATTTCCACCCTTTCCAGCCTTCGTTGCTGCTCTACGTTCATTACCCATGTCTCGCTCCCATAAATCATAACACTTCTCACACATGCAGCATCTTTCCCTTCAGCTTCAACGACACTCCCCTCCTCATCAGCACGCCACTCATTTCCCAAAACTTCTTCCATGCACATCTCACTCCAGCAACCGTTGCCGAGTCTGATCCACCTTCTCCATTCAACATGTCTCCTAGGTAGCAAAATGTTTTCACACCTTCCAGCTTCACGCTGTCTCCGAGATCCAACTCAACATTTCCTCCATCTGCAGATCACTCTGTGCACACCTCACACTTGAATGTAGCTGCCACACTGGTTAATGACCCTCTCAGACCACTACATTTTTGATGAACCCCCACAGCACACATTGTACATTGAATGGAGTTCACTCCGACACCCTTCCTTGCATAAATCCAAACTGCATTTCGTCGATCTTCACTTTCTTCCTTATCCTCCTCTCCAACACCCTTTCCAATACCTTCATTCCATGCTCCAATAACTTTATCGCTTGATACGAGCCACACTCCAGAGGGTCACCTTTCCCCTTGTATAGAGGGACGAGGGTACTCAGTTCCCAATCCACTGGAATGCGGCCTTCTTTCACCACCAGATTACAGATCTCTGTCATTCTCTTCACACCCTAACTTCCCGCTGCCTTCAACATATCTCCCACAACTCCCATCGGCACTCCTGCTTTTCTACTCTTCATTGCTTTTATCGCTTCCTCAACCTCCTTCTCAGTTATCTTCTCTGCCGGTCCTAAAACTGGGTTACTCTCGATGTTGCCATCCCATTCATTCTCTGCATTCAACAGTATTTCCATATATCTCTTCCATCTTCCTTTAATTCCATCTGGGTCCACAACAATTTGTCCCACTTCATCCTTTAAGCAACTCACCCCCATCACATCACACCTCTCTTTCGCTATCTGCTTTGCAATCCTGAATACCGCTCTCTGACCCTCTTCCAAATCCAAGCGTTCTCCGAACATTTTCCTACATGCCTCCTGCGCCTTTGCTACCTCTTTCTTTGCAGCCTTCTTGGCTGCCGTATAACTTTCATGCTCTGCCTTTTCTGCCCCCGTACCCTTGCGCCTTCTGCCACTCATTGAACTTCTTCCTCTTCTTGCCAATCCTCTTTCCAACTTCATCATCCCACCACAATGTTTCCGAGTGCCCGTTTGTTTCCGAGTTTCCGAGTGCCTGTTTCCTTTTGTCCATCCACATACCTCACCAACGGCTCCCAACAGACGATCTTTCATTGACATCCAACCACTTTCAAGCTCAACCACATCATCCTCTCCCATACTCAGCCTCTCTTTTAATGCCTCCCTGACTGTCACCTCTTTCAACCTCCACACCTTCATTCTCGTTTGGTACTTCACCCGCTGAGCTCTCCTAGCACCTTTCACCCTTATGTCGCAGACAACCAAATGCTGCTGTGAAACAGCCTCCTCCCCCGGGATCACCTTTGTGTCCCGGAGGTGCCCCCTATCTCGCCTATGCACCATCAGGTAGTCAACGGTTGTCGTCGACCCACCTGACGTGTATGTAACAAGCTTATTATCCTCTTTCTGGAACTGAGTGTTACAAATCAACAAACCAGCTCCATCAGCAAACCCCAAAATCCTTTCCCCTTCTCCATTCCTCACACCATATCCGTAACCCCCATGAACTCCCTCAAAACCGACCATACTCCTTCCCACATGTCCATTTAGGTCTCCTCCTACCACAACAACGTCCTCATCTTTCACGTTTTCCATCAACTTCTCCATTGCACACCAGAACTTCTCCTTCTCTTCATCGCTCCGACCAACCTGCGGAGCATATCCCGAGATGACGTTCACCAAGAGCTTTCCAATCATCATTTTCACCATCAACCTATCACTCACTCTAGTCACACTCACCACACTGTCCCCAAACTCCTCAGAAAACAGGACACCAACACCATGCACGCCGTCCGGGCACCCTTACCACACAAACTTGTATTTCTGTCCCTGCCTACCCTCTACCCTTCACCATTCTCACACCACTTCCCTTCCATCTCGTCTCCTGCACACAACATATGTCCACTCTTCGTCTGACCAATACTTCCACCACTTCTCTTGATCTCCCTGTCATTGTCCCTACTACTCGGAAGGGAGCACTGGCATTAATTCTCTCATTTTTGAAAGGACACCTTTTCTGTTGACAAGTGGAAGCTTGAAAATGAGTTAGTCAGTTTGACTTGAGGATACTGTGTTTTGAGATTCTGCAAGCTCACCTTACAACTCAAGCGACATATTGTACTTTGATATGACCCAATCCCCAGAGAAGTAATGCTGCATGCTTCTCCCTTTGTTGATGTTGTTTCCTTCCCCCTCTGCCTCCCTCCTGTGTGCATTTGTGAACATCAGGGTGCTGTATCAGCAGCAGAACCAGCCCATGGATGCTCTGCAAGCATACATCTGCGCTGTGCAGCTGGATCAGGGACACGCTGCTGCGTGGACAGACCTTGGCGTCCTGTACGAATCCTGTAGCCAGCCCCAAGACGCCATCAAGTGCTACGGGAACGCGGCACGAAGTCGAGCCTGTGGGAACGCTGCTGCCCTCGCTCTGCGGGTAAAGCATTTGCAGGTGAGTCATTAGTAGGTCAGAATGAGAAATGTCTCCTTTGCTTGCTTGTTTTGTCAATGTTATGCTGACAACTGACAACTTCTGCTCTTCTCCTCTGTCTGCTCTATTCACCCTTTCCTTTCCTTTCCTTTCCTTTATTCACGTCCTTTCTACCTGGAAGTCAGCAAACATCATTCCTGTCCACAAGAAAGGTGCAAATACGGATCCTGTCAACTACATTTCAGTAGCTGACTTCCAATTATAAGCAATGTCATGGAATCCATCATTGCTGCTGATGTCAAGTTTTTCCTGTTTTCAAACAGCCTGAACTCTGAACATCAGTTTGGATTCCATCCTGGTCATTCAACTCTGGACATGCTGCTCCTCTCTCAGCAATGGGCGGAGGACATAAATCTCAAACAGGAGGTCAGGTGCGTCTCCCTGAACATATTTCGGGCATTCATCACAGTCTGGCATCCTGCTTTGCTTGCCAAGCTCACTGCCTGTGGCATACAAGGCTGCCTTCATATCTGGCTTTATGACTTCCTTCACTCATGCAGTCAACAGTTGCTATCAATGGAACCCTCTCCTCTCTTCTCCCAGTGGAGGCTGGAGTGCCTCAAGGCAATGTGTTGGGCCCATTGTTCTCATCGAGATGAACGACCTCTCAGATGCTCTGGAAAACCCTCTTCCTTTTTGCAGATTACGCCACATTATGTCCTTCAGTACTCCATCCCACGGACAGGTATAAAGCAGCTGCATCATTCTATGCTGATGTAGAAATGGAACATGTCTTTAATCCTGGAATGTCTCACAGTCTCACCCTGTTGTTTCCGAAGGTTCATGAAATGACCCCACGTCCTCCATGAACCCAACCCCATCGTCTTACTTGCAGGTTGCAGGGTTTCCTTCCCTCCTCTCTCTCCTATTTTCCCGTGCTTTCATTCCCTTGCTTATTGAGTGCACCAGTTGTCCCGCTGCGCCACTGTTAGTTCATATCCTCTGTGGCCTTGCTCTTCAATAAGCCTCGCTCTTGCAGAGAGATTTGATTGAATGCATTCACGAATGCATTTTCACTGTCAGATCACCACTTTGCACACTGCTACTGTCCTTTCAGCTTACCATGGTAAGTTTAGGCATGTGTGATGGAGAGTTCTGCTAATTTGGTACTCTCTATCACACATGCTAATTTTCTGCTAATAATTAATTTCCATTCTAGTTATCGTGAGAGCAAATCCAAAGCACGATTGTCGTCCCATCACTCTCCCTGATTCAAGAGATATAATTGCTTTATCCATATGTTTATCGCCCAACACAATTATCACCCTTTTCTAATTTATATATACTAGGGCATGCCCGTACTATATATATATCTAAAATTATATCCCCCCCCTCTATTTACATGAAATGGTTTGGTCCAAAGCGAACGGCTTGCGAGTACGGTGACAATCCCCCCCCTCTATTTACATGAAATGGTTTGGTCCAAAGCGAACGGCTTGCGAGTACGGTGTTTTTTATCGGACCCGTGGAATTATAGATAGTAGTTTTAATTAGTTTTAAAACATAGTTTAACGGCAACATAGTTTGCCAACGTGAAATAAATGAATACGCTCTCAAATGTGCCGTCCGAGGCAGAGTGTGTTCGCCACGTTCGGCACACGCGATAGCTCGCTGCTCTCTGATTGGTTGAATCGTTTTTTGGACATAGCTCGGTAAGTACTTGTCCGATTAATATGAAACCTTGAAAAGGCACATCCTCGGGTCCCCAGCAATATACCTGGCAAGTTTAAAGTATATCGGACCCGTGGTTGTCGAGAAACAGCGGTCACAGACAAACAAACAAACAAACATACAAACACACATACAGAGATTACTGGAATTATAGATAGATATATACTCTCAATATACTCAGTATATATATATATATGTATGTATGTATGTATGTGTGTATGTGTGTGTATGTATATATATATATATATATATATATATATATATAATATCAAGGCACCTCCTAGCTTTAATGGTGAGCACCAGCCACGAATTATGTCTCACACGGTAAATACCGCATAACCCACAAGGAACCAACAGCCTGTCTGCCACACAGACCATCGTTCCCACCAGTGCAAACCAAAACCAGGGGGTGCGGTGTGATCGGCGGGGATAATAATCAACGAACATAACAGCGTGACGAGCGCTGTCCCGATCTCCTGTGGACCGAAGTCCTAGACCAAAGCGTCACCTCCGACCCAAAGGGTCTTCTGGAGGCCTCAGCCCGGCCACTCTGTCAACAGACAGAGATTTATTCATTGGTCCCCCTTGGCTAAACATCAAGCAGAGCCGCCAATCCAGATTTCGGGCTTACTGACCCTCGTCAGGACGGCATACTGCAAAAAATCTAACCAATGAGGACCAAAATCGTCTATTAAGATGATCAAGGCACCTCCTAGCTTTAATGGTGAGCACCAGCCACGAATTATGTCTCACACCACGAATTATGAATAAATCTCTGTCTGTTGACAGAGTGGCCGGGCTGAGGCCTCCAGAAGACCCTTTGGGTCGGAGGTGACGCTTTGGTCTAGGACTTCGGTCCACAGGAGATCGGGACAGCGCTCGTCACGCTGTTATGTTCGTTGATTATTATCCCCGCCGATCGCACCGCACCCCCTGGTTTTGGTTTGCACTGGTGGGAACGATGGTCTGTGTGGCAGACAGGCTGTTGGTTCCTTGTGGGTTATGCGGTATTTACCGTGTGAGACATAATTCGTGGCTGGTGCTCACCATTAAAGCTAGGAGGTGCCTTGATCATCTTAATAGACGATTTTGGTCCTCATTGGTGAGATATTTTTGCAGTATGCCGTCCTGACGAGGGGCGGTAGACCTGCATGCAAATCGGACCTGGCAGGAGTAATGCCCTGCTGGTGGATTAAGGGGTCTTACTCCTATTAAGAGGAGTGGTCCCAATTGTATGACCATGCATTGTGGCCCTTCGGGGGCATGATGCATGCGTTTGAATGACCATGTGCTTCTCCCTTGGGGTTGAGGCGCATGTGTAATGTTATTGGGACAGCCTTGTTGACGTTGTGCCTTGGCCATGGGGTCAAGGTGCACGTCCAAGGCTGTTCAAATGTTTGACTTTTTACCTTTTTTCACAAGCAAAAAAGGCAGGCCTTTCCTGTGGCCCCAAAACAGGTCAGTAAGCCCGAAATTTGGATTGGCGGCTCTGCTTGATGTTTAGCCAAGGGGGACCAATGAATAAATCTCTGTCTGTTGACAGAGTGGCCGGGCTGAGGCCTCCAGAAGACCCTTTGGGTCGGAGGTGACGCTTTGGTCTAGGACTTCGGTCCACAGGAGATCGGGACAGCGCTCGTCACGCTGTTATGTTCGTTGATTATATATATATATATATATATATATATATATATATATATATATATATATATATATAATATATATATGATTTAAGTTCAAAACACACCTGGTCACAAGTGTGCCGCACTGACCGGGTCCTCAGTCGAGGTCCTCAGCATCATCCCATTTCGGCCCTTCAACCTCGATACGGTCAGCTAAGGTGGGCGAGCAGGGGCACATACACATCCACATTCAGCAACTACACCTGGATGCTTACATACCCCCACCCCCAGCCAGTGCGAAAGCAGACTACAACAGCAACACCTCCACATCCAGAATCCACAGCACCAAACAAACATGGTGAAACACTCAAACACCCACCTTTATACCCTTCACCACTCACCAACA
This sequence comes from Myxine glutinosa, assembly GCF_964187855.1. Classification (NCBI taxonomy): domain Eukaryota; kingdom Metazoa; phylum Chordata; class Myxini; order Myxiniformes; family Myxinidae; genus Myxine; species Myxine glutinosa. The sequence goes on from NC_136264.1 coordinate 143,597,874, forward strand.
AAACACACCAGATCATTCATACACAATCCACACACATACACACACAACACCAACCAACCACCTACCCTTACAACCTACACCACTCAACATACAAAAACACACACACTCATGCAAAAATTAATTCATGCAAAAACACACACCCTCACCCACTCACTCACTCACATACACAAAATAAGAAAAAATAATAGTAACAAAAAAACCAAAAAAAAAACCCACACAACCAACCACCTACCCTTACCAATATGCACCACTCATGCAAACATGCAAAACCATTCATGCAAAACCACACCCACTCATGACCCACTCCTGCAACACACACACACACACACACACACACACACACACACACACCTCCATTTCTATTCCGTAACCTCAACCTACACCGTTCGACTTGCCTACATATATACATATACATACATACATACATACATACATGCATACATGCATACATGCATACATACATACATACATACACACACACATACATACATACATACAGTCACATGAAAAACTAAGTACACCCCATGTAAAGTTTTGACTTTTTCAACATATTTCAACATACAGCTATTTGATCTTCATTTCAACAATATTGACAGATAAAGGTGATATAATATCTATATTATAATAGCCGTAGATGATTCTGTCTGTCTGTCTGTCTGTTGGGTGTCTGTCCGGGGTGTAGCTTACTCGGTTTGCAGAGTAGCTCCACCCATAGCTCCACCCATTCTGGGAGTGGCTTCATATAATTATAAACAAATATCCACCATTTTATTAACTCGCATAGCTTTGAGGCCTGTTTTGTAGGCCCGTGGTGTCTTGCTCTCTCTCTCCCAGTTTTATTTCAAATCAAATTCGATATATCATTTCATTTTTCACAGTCGCTAACATAGTTTTAGACTCGGTTGAAAAAAAACGGGAAGAAAATCCAATGAAAGTTGCCGTTTATAGAACGAAATGAATTCTCAAACGCCTGTAACTTCAAGGCCATTGAGTCTCTCTCACGCCTTTATCTCCAATCTAACTCACCATATGATTTCATTTTTATCGATGGTTTCAGACTCGGTGTCAGCAATAATTGAGAACATTCCACACACGCGGGAAAATGCAGAGATATATTTTTTTAAATCGCGTCATAGTGTATCATACACCGCCCAACATGACACCGGCGGCAACGTGTCAATATCTATCTATAATTCCACTAATCTCTGTCTGTGTGTGTGTGTGTATGCGACCGCTGTTTCTCGACAACTACCGGTCCGATATACTTGAAACTTGCCAGGTATATTGCTGGGGACCCGAGGATGTGCCTTTTCAAGGTTTCATATTAATCGGACAAGTAGTTACCGAGCTATGTCCAAAAAACGATTCAACCAATCAGAGAGCAGCGAGCTATCACGTGTGCCGAACGTGCCGAACAGACTCTGCCTCGGACGGCACATTTGAGAGCGTATTCATTTATTTCACGTTGGCAAACTATGTTGGCGTTAAACTATGTTTTAAAACTAATTAAAACTACTTTGCGATTCATCGTAACTGCGATTCGTAACTGCCGTTCGCTTTGGCTTTGCGAATGGACCAAACCATTTCGTGTAAATAGAGGGGGGGGGGGATTGTCACCGTACTCGCAAGCCGTTCGCTTTGGACCAAACCATTTCATGTAAATAGAGGGGGGGGGATATAATTTTAGATATAGATATAGTACGGGCATGCCCTAGTATATTAAAAATTCGCTTTTGCTTTTCCGTTAAGATATATTACTTTTTCGTTTGATGACAGTCGTCACAAAAACGTCAACAATGATGCCGACATATATTTCTTCGTTTTTATTTCATTCAACATTATTAGCCAGAAGTACAATATGTTTCAGGAAATTACCGATATTTCTTCGTTTTTTTTATTAGTTATGTGCGCATACACTTTAAATAGGTTTATTTGAAATCTTTAATTTTCCACAAACATTCCACACACGCGGGAAAATGCAGAGATATATTTTTTTAAATCGCGTCATGGTGTATCATACACCGCCCAACATGACACCAACGGCAACGTGTCGATATCTATCTATAATTCCAGTAATCTCTGTGTGTGTGTCTGTGTGTGTGTATGCGACCGCTGTTTCTCGACAACCACGGGTCCGATATACTTGAAACTTGCCAGGTATATTGCTGGGGACCCGAGGATGTGCCTTTTCAAGGTTTCATATTAATCGGAGAAGTAGTTACCGAGCTATGGCGATTTCTTTACCAAACTCCGCAAGCCGTTCGCTTTGGACCAAACCATTTCATGTAAATAGAGGGGGGGGGGATTGTCACCGTACTCGCAAGCCGTTCGCTTTGGACCAAACCATTTCATGTAAATAGAGGGGGGGGATTGTCACCGTACTCGCAAGCCGTTCGCTTTGGACCAAACCATTTCATGTAAATAGAGGGGGGGGGGGATTGTCACCGTACTCGCAAGCCGTTCGCTTTGGCTTTGCGAATGGACCAAACCATTTCATGTAAATAGAGGGGGGGGGATATAATTTTAGATATATATATAGTACGGGCATGCCCTAGTATATTAAAAATTCGCTTTTGCTTTTCCGTTAAGATATATTACTTTTTCGTTTGATGACAGTCGTCACAAAAACGTCAACAATGATGCCGACATATATTTCTTCGTTTTTATTTCATTCAACATTATTAGCCGGAAGTAAAATATGTTTCAGGAAATTACCGAGAGATATTTCTTCGTTTTTTTTATTAGTTATGTGCGCATACACTTTAAATAGGTTTATTTGAAATCTTTAATTTTCCACAATATAATTTACTTGCCATTTATCATTTGATGATTACGAGACACTTCCTCTTGAGGATTGCGACAATTCATGCGCTGCATGGAAACTTCTATTTCCAAAATGAATGAGACGATCGATGAAGAACGCAGACTTGAACAGGATGTAGCAAGAAAGCGAATGAGACGGGCGAACGAGTCCATCGACGAACGTCAATGCAAACTTGCGGGGTCACCCGTGGGAATCCCACGGGCATGGATGTGTGTGACATTTCGACATATTGAGTTAGATGCTGCACATTCATTTTTACAAAATGGTTACTGGCAAGTCATCAGATCCAGAAATGGTGTAATGAACACAATTTATTTACGCGCAAGCAAGAAAGCAAGACGGGCCGATTTCCGATTCCGACGGGCCGACGGGCGAGACGGGCCGATTTGGAGCAAGAAAAAGAACGAGACGGGAGAAAAACGAGAGAAACTAGACGGGGAAAGCCGATTGGAGAGGCGAGTGAGGAGCGATTGGAGAGGCGAGTGAGGAGCGATTGGAGAGGCGAGTGAGGGGCGATTGGAGAGGCGAGTGAGGGGCGATTGGAGAGGCAAGTGAGGAGCGATTGGAGAGGCGGGTGAGGAGCGATTGGAGAGGCGAGTGAGGAGCGATTGGCGAGGCGAGTGAGGAGCGATTGGAGAGGCGAGTGAGGAGCGATTGGAGAGGCGAGTGAGGAGCGATTGGAGAGGCGAGTGAGTAGCGATTGGAGAGGCGAGTGAGGAGCGATTGGAGAGGCGAGTGAGGAGCGATTGGAGAGGCGAGTGAGGAGCGATTGGAGAGGAGAGTGAGGGATTGGAGAGGAGAGGAGTGTGAGGGATTGGAGAGGTGAGGGATTGGAGAGGAGAGGAATGTGAGGGATTGGAGAGGAGAGGAGTGCTAGGTGGAGAGAGGAGAGTGTCAGGTGGAGAGAGGAGAGTGTCAGGTGGAGAGGAGTGAGGGGTCACATATTATGTGAAATAAATAAATTGTGTTCATTAGACCATTTCTGGATCTGATGACTTGCCAGTAACCATTTTGTAAAAATGAATGTGCAGCATCTAACTCAATATGTCGAAATGTCCCACGGATGACCCCACTATATTTCTTCGTTTTTATTTCATTCAACATTATTATCCGGAAGTAAGGGTTCACATGTTCATTTCACGTGTGCAAAACAAACTCCATTTCACGTGTGCATGGACATGAAACACAGACGGGAAATTGCTTAGAGATATTTCGTTCGAAGCAATTATACACCGCCCAAATAAAATATTTCACCGATACACCGAGCGAATTTCAGCGAATTTCACCGAGTTTCAGTAAATTACCCAGAGATATTTCTTCGTTTTTATTTCATTAGTTACTAGCACAAGTACTCAGCGTTGCCGGGCGGGGGAGGGGGGAAGGGCACATACACTTTAAACATGTATATACATGTGGGATGTGGGATATATACATGTGGGACGTGTGTGTGTGTGTGCGTGTGTGTGCGCGCGTGCATATATGTGTGTGTGTGTGTGTGTGTGTGTGTGTGTGTGTGTGTGTGTGTGTGTGTGTGTGTGTGTGTGTGTGTGTGTGTGTGTGTGCGTGCGTGCATATATGTTTATGTGTGTATATATATGTCTCTGTGTGTGTGTGTGTGTGTGTGTGTGTGTGTGTGTGTGTGTGTGTGTGTATGTATATATATATATATATATATATATATATGTGTGTGTGCATATGTGTGTATGTGTGTGCATGTGTGTCGATGTACATTTGTCTGTACGTGTGACGTGTGTATGTGTGCGTGTATGTGTGTGTATATATGTGTGTGTTTTTTTGTGCATGTGTATATATGTGTGTGTCTGTATGTTTATATGTGTGTGTGTGTGTGTGTGTTTGTGTGTGTGTATGGTGTGTGCGTATGTATGTGTGTGTGTGGGTGTACATGTGTGTATGTGTATATATGTGTGTATGTGCACATGTGTATGTGTGTGCATGTGTGTCGGTGTACATGTGTGTGTACACGTGTGTATGTGTGTGTATGTGTATATATGTGTGTGTCTGTATGTGTATATATATGTGTGTGGGTGTACATGTGTGTGTACGTGTGTGTGTGTGTGTATGTATGTATGTATTGGGGATTCCCACGGGATTCCCACGTGGGGATTCCCACGGGTGACCCCACTAGTAACAAATATCATGAAACATTTACATTTTGTAGTCCATTGTATAATTTAAATAAACATAAATGCAAATTTTGCATGTGGAAAAAGTAAGTACACCCCCACATTTATCACTACTTCAAATACCAAAAATTAGAATCAGGTGTGCCAGCTCAGGTGCAAATGATTAGAACATCGTTAGGAACCTTGGAGGAACCTGTCTTATTTAAACCTCAGACATTTCGTTTGGTTTGCTCTTTGTTGTTGAAGTGTGCGGCGTCGCCATGCCTAGATCAAAAGAGCTCTCTGAGGCCTTCAGAAAGAAGGTTATAGATGCCTACGAGTCTGGGAAGGGATTTAAAAAGATCTCCAAACAATTTGAAATCAATCATTCGACTGTCCGGAAGATCATCTACAAGTGGAGAAGATTCCAAACAACTGCCAACTTGTTCAGGCCAGGCTGCCCCAGCAAGTTCAGCCCGAGAGCAGACCGCAAGATGCTGAAAGAAGTCTCGAAGAACCACAGAATGTCATCACGGGACCTACAGGTAGCTCTTGCCACTGTTGATGTCAAAGTCTACCATTAGAAAGAGGCTGCACAGATTTGATCTACATGGGAGGTGTGCCAGGAGGAAACCTTTTGCTGTCCAGAAAGAACATCAGGGCAAGACTAAAGTTTGCCAATGAACACCTCGGCAAAGACCAGCACTTCTGGAACAATGTGCTCTGGACAGATGAGTCAAAGGTAGAGCTATTTGGCCACAGTACCAGAAGACATGTTTGGCGAAAACCAAAGACAGCATTTGACCACAAGAACCTGATACCAACTGTAAAGCATGGTGGTGGAAATATTATGGTTTGGGGCAGCTTTGCTGCAGCAGGGCCTGGGCAGCTCACCATCATAGAATCCATGATGAATTCTTCATTGTACCAGAGGATGCTTGAGGATAATGTGAGGCCATCTGTTGGAAAGTTGAAGCTCAACCGAAGGTGGACCTTGCAACATGACAATGACCCTAAACATACCAGTAAATCCACCAAGGAATGGCTGAAAAGAAAGAAATGGAGGGTTCTGGAATGGCCAAGTCAAAGCCCGGATCTAAATCCCATCGAGATGTTGTGGGGGGATTTGAAACGAGCTGTGCATGCAAGAAACCCCTCAAACATCGCACAGCTGAAAGAATTCTGCATGGAGGAGTGGGCAAAAATTTCTTCCAGTCGATGTCAGAGACTAGTAGACAGTTATAAGAAACGCCTACTTGAGGTTGTTTCTGCCAAAGGGGGCAATACCACCTATGAGAGCCAAGGGTGTACTTACTTTTTCCACATGCAAAATTTGCTTTTATGTTTATTTAAATTATACAATGGACTACAAAATGTAAATGTTTCATGATATTTGTTATATTATATCACCTTTGTCTCTCAATATTGTTGAAATGAAGGTCAAATAGCTGTATGTTGAAATATGTTGAAAAAGTCAAAACTTTACATGGGGTGTACTTACTTTTTCACGTGACTGTACACTACATCACCAAAAGTATGAGGACACCCGAACATCTCATTCCTAAATCATGGGCATTAATATGGGCCCCCCCTTTGCTGCTACAACAGCCCCCCCTCTTCTGGGATGGCTTTCCTCTAGTCTAGATGTTGGAACAGTGCTGCGGGTATTTGCTTCCATTCAGCCACAAGAGCGTTTGTGAGGTCGGGCACTGTTGTTGGACGATTAGGCCTGGCTCGCAGTCGGTGTTCCAATTCATCCCAAAGGTGTTTGATGGGGTTTAGGTCAGGCCTCTTTGCAGGCCAGTCAAGTTCTTCCACACCAATCTCAACAAACCATTTCTGTATGGACCTCACTTTGTGCACGGGGCCATTGTCATGCTCAAACAGGAAAGGGCCTTCCCCAAACTGTTGCCACAAAGTTGGAAGCACACAATCGTCTGGAATGTCATTGTATGCTGTAGCGTTAAGATTTCCCTTCACTGGAATTAAGGGGCCTAGCCCGAACCATGAAAAACAGCCCCAGACCATTATCCCTCTTCCACCAAACTTTACAGTTGGCACTATGCATTCGGGCAGGTAGCGTTCTGGCATCCGCCAAACCCAGATTCGTCCGTCGGACTGCCAGATGGTGAAGCGTGATTCATCACTCCAGAGAACGCGTTTCCACTGTTCCAGAGTCCAATGGCGGCGAGCTTTACACCACTCCAGCCGACTCTTGGCATTGCGCATGGTGATCTTAGGTTTGTGTGCGGCTGCTCGGCCATGGAGACCCATTTCATGAAGATCCCAACAAACAGTTTTTGTGCTGACGTTTATTCCAGAGGCAGTTTGGAACTCGGTCGTGAGTGTTGCAACCGAGGACAGTCTATTTTTACGCACTTCGGCACTCGGCCATCCTGTTCTGTGAGCTTGTGTGGCCTACCACTTTGCGGCTTAGCTGTTGTTGCTTCTAGACGTTTCCACTTCACAATAACAACACTTACAGTTGACCGGGACAGCTCTAGCAGTGCAGAAATTTAAAGAACTGACTTGTTGGAAAGGTGGCATCCTATGACGGTGCCTAGTTGAAAGTCACTGAGCTCTTCAGTACGGCCCTTTCTACTGCCAATGTTTGTCTATGGTGATCGCATGCCCATGACAAACAAAAAGTTCCTTGACCATAACGTCATCGATCACATGGTTTGGCAGTTATGATTTTTTGAATAATAAACCTTTAAAAAGTCACTTCTCAAAAACGGATATACAGATTGAGTGGAAACTTCACACATATGTTCCCCATGCTTTGGGGATCCCATGGTGTACTGGAATAATTGATAGGTCACATGGTTTCGCAGCTATATTGGATTGCACGAAAATCTTTTTAAAAAATTATATCTCTTGATCCGCTTCATTGATCGATGTGAAACCTCAAAGTAATGTAGCAGTAGTCTCGCGTAACACTTGTTTAAAATTTCAACAAGATTGGTCTTACGGTTTCGCAGCCAGAAGTTGTTATTTTTTGAAGAAAATGAAGAAGAAATTCAATATTATCTTCAGCCATTTGACTTTTCAGTATATCTATTCATTATGTGCTGTTTGAAGTCAGTGGCATCCTATCTATTAATTACGTATGTCAATTATGTACTCACGGAATGTACCTTTTGACATTTTGGACTGCTGAGACTCGGACCTTTGAAGAACCTTTAAGACCCCCAAGAACCTTAAGACCACCAATCCCCATAAATAGCCCGAAGACCCTTAAATACCATGAAGAACTAGAGGACTCGAGGACCCAAAAGACCACGAGGATCCAAAAAAGAGGAAGTCATGTGTCACGCGTGTCCGATGAAAGTGGGGTTGTAGCAAAGTGGGGTTGTAGCAAAGTGGTGTTGTAGCAAAGCAGGGTTGTATCAAAGCGGGGACAGCATGTGTAGTACTCGGTCATCACTGCCAGCAGTTATAAAGTGGCAGTTTTTAGTTTAAATTGTTCCTGATCTGATCCCAAATGTGATGTGCTTTCTTTCACACGACCTTTCCTTTCCTTTTTCTGCTCATTGCTCTTTACACACTGATAATTATTTATCATTATGATTTATCTGTTTGTATTCATCTTGCTTCGGCAGTCATTTAAAAAAACAGAAAATTGCATTCACTGCTGCCGTCTTATTCCTTCGTTCCTACCTTGTTTGTGTTTTTTATTGTTCATCTGTTCTCTCCCACAAGCAGTTTTTCAAACTGAAATTTCTTTAAAAAGGATACATGGTTAAGGTGGTGAATGTGAAGTGAATGCGAATGTCATGAAAATTGTTTACTAGTTTCTGAATGTTACTGTACATGTCACATGTGATGTGTTTAGGCACAGCTATACAGCATGCCTCAAGGTGGACTGCCTGGAAAGCCACGTCTCCTGCCCAGCATCGAAGAGGCCTGGAGCCTACCCATCCCTGCAGAGCTGACCTCACGTCAGAATACCATCGCACCTGCCGCACAGGTATCATACATATCACCGCCACTGTAGGTAATTGTAACAACTCAACTTCCTACCAATCAACTTTCCTTCCCTACCAAGATCTCATTTTATTTTATGCCTCTGGTTATTTTGGGTCATTGTTTTTTTTTCTGTTGTGGGGAAGGGGGGAGGATGCAGGGTTAAAAGGATGTCGTACTATTATTTGGTGCTGCTTGGAAGCCATTTAGCAATAAAATAATTTCTTTCTCTATCCTTTATATTTTCATGTTGGTGCTTTATGTTCACCAGGCCTACAAGCCATCAGGGACAGTGGAGGGGTACACGGGACATAACCTTCAAAACTCTCAGCACACAATTCAGATGGGCCGTAGCAATCCTGCATTGAATCAGCAGCATGCGGGGGTACCTGGTGGTCCAGGAGAGGAGCTGGGAAGCCCAGCCAAACGCCGACGCAGCTCACCCTCTGGCAAGGTGATGATACTATCTTAGTTGTTGCCTTGCAGTTGAAGATGTTGTTACCTTGGCTTCACCAAACCCACTCAGCCTTCTAATACCGTTTTTTTTTTTTTTGCAGCAGCCTGGTGTTTCAGACTCTTGGAGCCACCCCCTTTCCCAGCAATCACTGCAGCCATCTGATGCTGCTTCATCAGCCACGTTGTCACCTCAAAAGCTGCAGGTAAGGGCTAAAACAGCATCTCTATTCAGATCCTTTGCTCAATTATTTTTATTTCTTCAGTGTTAAAAATATCCCGCCCCCTCCTACACCCTCCATCCCCTCCTCCATCTCCCTCCCAATTTGCTCTGGTGTTATTTATTTATTTTCTTTGCCTTGTTGGGATTTCTTTGGTGATGTCTTCAAAACCTTTTTTTAATGGCACCAGGGATCCCATTGCTTGCAATCTGAGAGGAATGTTTCATCTACATTGCTTTTTTAACTTTTTATTCCTTCCTCTTCATCCAGCTCATTGAGCAGTTACGAGGAAACCGTGAGCAAAAAACAGGTGTGCAGTTGCTTGAACAGTTAGAACAACAGGTCTGTGCAGCTCAGGTAACAATTTTTTTTCTCTTTCCAATTGCCCACCTAGCTATAGACTTGCTGCCTTAATTCCTTCATATTGTCCTCCTTTTTTCTCTTCTCTGATTCTGCCTGCGCATGTTTGTCCCTTATTCCTTTTATTTTTTTCTCTTATTTTCACAAACACATCTAGGACGCATTTTAAAGTGTACTGTTGTTTTAAAAAAAATACTTTCTCCTTTTTCAGCAGCCAAGGCAAGCAACTCTTCCTAATGGGCCTGCTCCAGCAGCCATTAGTCCACAGTACCCAACAGTCCCAAACCCTTCACCACACCGGACTCAGGCTCCTTGTGCTTCTCCATGGCCCCTTACCAATGGTCCCCATGTTTCCACGTCGGGTTCTGCAGCGGGACCATCAATGGTCCATGGAGCTACGGCCATAGTCTCTGGGACAATGACAAGCTGTGCAACCACGACGGTGGTTTCTGTAACAACAGGAAGTGAAAAGGAGTTCACCGCATTGGGCGGCCGGGGTCACGTGCCTTATGGGGGCCGGGGGCCACCAAGACTACCTCAGAGCCCCCCTAACACTTCCACTCAGGTATATGGAGTATTATGTTTGAATGTGCAGGGGAGGTGGGCAATTAAACAAAGCTTTCAATTAAACAATAAAAAAAATTCTTTTTTTTCTTTTCTCACTTTCCTTGTCCCTGTTGTTTGCTTTTTAAAATATCTTCTCTTCAACGTATCCTCTTAAAACCCACTTGGTCCAAGAGCCTGTACACTTCTTCAACGTTAATCCTCTTTTTTTCCTCAGGTGCTGCAACACTTGCAGAGTCGCTGCTCAGGCTTTGCCGAAGGAGAGAGTGCACAGAGCAACACGACCAAACCCACGTGCTCACCCTTGTCTGCTCGGCCCGGTTTGGTTAACCCCGCAACTCCTACCTCAGCCGCCCCACCCCAAGCTTCTCCACCCCCTTCCAAAGACTCGCTCATGAAGCAGGACAAACACAGTCCTGTTGGAGACTCTCTTCTTTTACCGCCCCCACCACCCCCACCACTACCAACGTTGCCCCATCGCTCTCACGTCCTAAACAATGCGGTTTTGCGCTCACCGCAAGGTGCAGATTGCATCTCCACCAATGGTCCACCTGCATCTAAAGAAGAGTGTCCCAACAGTCTGCACCCAGCTGCAAGGGGTTGCCTTTCTGGCGAAAGGCATAGTGGTGCCTCGAGTGATCCAGGCCGAGGCTCGCCATCTCCTTCCCCTCTTGATTCCCTCACGATACGATCAAGTGCTGCCGAGATATTGAGGACCTGTCGGTAGGATGTGCTGATAATTCACGTGTTCAAATGAAAGCTATAATTGTTCAAATGTACTGGTTTGGTCACCAAAGCTGGTCAATTTATAAAAGTATTAAAATTGCATTCAGGATAGCTGGCTTTTGAAGGAATTCCACTGCAATGAAATTGGCAGTTATATATTTCGTTGTAATTATTATTTTTGCCCTTTTTCGTCTTTGCAGTATATATATGTATATATATATATATATATGTATATATATGTATATGTATATATATGTGTATGTGTATGTATATGTATATATATGTATATATATGTATATGTATATATATATATATGTTTATGTATATATATGTTTATGTATATATATGTTTATGTATATATATATGTTTATGTATATATATGTATATGTATATATATGTATATGTATATATATATGTATATGTATATGTATATAAATATATATATATATAGATATGTATATGAATATGTATATATATATATATAGATATGTATATATATGTATATGTATATGTATATATATGTATATGTATATGTATGTATATATATATGTATATGTTTATGTATGTATATATATGTATATGTATGTATATATATGTATATGTATGTATATATATGTATATGTATGTATATATATGTATATGTATGTATATATATGTATATATGTATATATATGTATATATGTATATATATATGTATATATGTATATATATATGTATATATATTCCTGGTGTGTACCCTGGTTAGAATAAGTACACCGTATCCCTGCGTGTAGTAAGAGGCGACGAAGAGGGTTGGCGTCAGGAAGGGCATCCGGCCATAAAAACATTGCCTCAAAAAGAGAATCATGACATTTACAACAGCATATGGGCGGGGTACAGCCCGAAGTGGAGATCGGTTTCTGAGGTTTGGGACATGGAATGTAGGGACAATGACAGGGAGATCAGGAGAAGTGGTGGAAGTATTGATCAGAAGAAGAGTGGACAATGGACAAATGTTGTGTGCAAGAGACGAGATGGAAGGGAAGTGGTGTGAGAATGGTGAAGGGTAGGCAGGGACAGAAATACAAGCTTGTGTGGCAAGGGTGCCCGGAGGGCGTGAATGGTGTTGGTGTCCTGTTTTCTGAGGAGTTTGTAGACAGTGTGGTGAGTGTGACTAGAGTGAGTGATAGGTTGATGATGGTGAAAATGATGATTGGAAAGCTCCTGGTGAACGTCATCTTGGGATATGCTCCGCAGGTTGGTCGGGGCGATGAAGAGAAGGACAAGTTCTGGTGTGCGATAGAGAAGCTGATGGAAAACGTGAAAGATGAGGAAGTTGTTGTGGTAGGAGGAGACCTAAATGGACATGTGGGAAGGAGTATGGACGGTTTTGAGGGAGTTCATGGGGGTTACGGATATGGTGTGAGAAATGGAGAAGGTGAAAGGATTTTGCAGTTTGCTGATGGAGCTGATTTGTTGATTTGTAATACTCAGTTCCAGAAAGAGGATAATAAGCTTGTTACATACACGTCCGGTGGGTTGACGACAACCGTTGACTACCTGATGGTGCGTAGGCGAGGTAGGGGGCACCTCCGGGACACAAAGGTGATCCCGGGGGAGGAGGCTGTTTCACAGCACCACTTGGTTGTCTGCGACATAAGGGTGAAATGTGCGAGGAGAGCTCGGCGGGTGAAGTACCAACCGAGAATGAAGGTATGGAGGTTGAAAAAGGTGACAGTAAGGGAGGCATTAAAAGAGAGGCTGAGTAGGGTCGAGGATGATGTGGTTGAGCTTGAAAGTGGTTGGATGTCAATGAAAGCTAGTCTGTTGGGAGCCGTTGGTGAGGTATGTGGATGGACAAAAGGACCACCGAGGCACTCGGAAACATGGTGGTGGGATGATGAAGTTGGAAAGAGGATTGACGAGAAGAGGAAGAAGTTCAAGGAGTGGCAGAAGGCGAAGGGTACAGGAGCAGAAAAAGCAGAGCATGAAAGTTATAAGGCAGTCAAGAAGGCTGCAAAGAAAGAGGTAGCAAAGGCGCAGGAGGCATGCAGGAAAATGTTCGGAGAAAGCTTGGATTCGGAAGAGGGTCAGAGAGCGGTATTCAGGATTGCAAAGCAGATAGCGAAAGAGAGGTGTGATGTGATGGGGGTGAGTTGCTTGAAGGATGAAGTGGGGCAAATCGTTGTGGACCCAGATGGAATTAAAGGAAGATGGGAA
>NC_136264.1:143616309-143728809 GCF_964187855.1 Myxine glutinosa
TCTGGGAAGGGATTTAAAAAGATCTCCAAACAATTTTAAATCAATCATTCGACTGTCCGGAAGATCATCTACAAGTGGAGAAGATTCCCAACAACTGCCAACTTGTTCAGGCCAGGCCGCCCCAGCAAGTTCAGCCCGAGAGCAGACCGCAAGATGCTGAAAGAAGTCTCTAAGAACCCCAAAATGTTATCACGGGACCGACAGGTAGCTCTTGCCACTGTTGATGTCAAAGTGCACGAGTCTACCATTAGAAAGAGGCTGCGCAAATTTGATCTGCATGGGAGGTGTGCCAGGAGGAAACCTTTGCTGTCTAGAAAGAACATCAGGGCAAGACTAGTGGCAAGTTTGCCATTGAACACCTAGGCAAAGACCAGCACTTCTGGAACAATGTGCTCTGGACAGACGAGTCAAAGGTGGAGCTATTTGGCCACAGTACCAGAAGACATGTTTGGCGAAAACCAAAGACTGCATTTGACCACAAGAACCTGATACCAACTGTAAAGCATGGTGGTGGAAATATTACGGTTTGGGGCAGCTTTGCTGCATCAGGGCCTGGGCAGCTCACCATCATAGAATCCACTATGAATTATTAATTGTACCAGAGGGTGCTTGAGGATAATGTGAGGCCATCTGTCGGAAAGTTGAAGCTCAACCGAAGGTGGACCTTGCAACATGACAATGACCCTAAACATACCAGTAAATACACCAAGGAATGGCTGAAAAGAAAGAAATGGAGGGTTCTGGAATGGCCAAGTCAAAGCCCGGATCTAAATCCCATCGAGATCTTGTGGGGGGATTTGAAACGAGCTGTGCATGCAAGAAACTCCTCAAGCATTGCACAGCTGATAGAAGTCTGCATGGAGGAGTGGGCAAAAATTTCTCCCAGTTGATGTCAGAGACTGGTAGACAGTTATAAGAAACACCTACTTGAGGTTGTTTCTGCCAAAGGGGGCAATACCACCTATTAGAGCCAAGGGTGTACTTACTTTTCCCACATGCGAAATTTGCATTTATGTTTATTTAAATTATACAATGGACTACAAAATGTAAATGTTTCATGATATTTGTTATATTGTATCACCTTTATCTGTCAATATTGTTGAAATGAAGATCAAATAGCTATATGTTGAAATATGTTGAAAAAGTCAAAACTTTACATGGGGTGTACTTACTTTTTCACGTGACTGTAGATGGGGTTTCCCCTACCATTTATTCTGACCCATGTGTGCGACAGTTTTAGCACTAAATATGTCCCTCCTATTGCGTTGAGCAGTTACCTAACAGTTTCACACCCACAACTACCCGAGTATTTTCGGAATTTCAAACTAAACACATAGCCGGTGGGCAGCATTCTTATATTTCCAAGCATGTATATTTACAATTCTATGACCCAGGACCTGTTCTTTTTGGAAGAGAAGATTGGAGGGGAGAGAAAGACAACAAAACACACTCATAAACACATCTTGCATCTTGCTTCTTGCTTCCTCCGTGTTTGTCTATCAAACCGGCTGGCCCCCTGACCGGCATACAGGCCATTTGAAGCATCAGGGCCATCTAAACTTGCAGAACTTCTCGTCCCTAGCACACAATAATAAACAAAAATGCTTTTATTTGGCCAGCAGGGCCGTTCTCACGTGGTCCAACTGCGTGGCATCAACGCCACTCAAACAAGTGGTCCGAAGGTGCAAGATGATTTTGCAGCAAGATGCTGCACAGCAGAGGTGCAAGGCCACAAGGCATGTGGTCCATGAGTGTAACAAGGGTGCAGCAAAGTGGTTTGGCAGCAAAGTGCTCCACAGGTGGTGCAAATATGCAGCAAAAGGACATGGCAGCAAGCTGCTGCACAGTTTGGCTGCACGGGTGGTATGAAGGTGCAGCAAAAGGACATGGCAGCAAGGTGCTGCACAGTTTAGCTGCACAGGTGCGACAATGACATGGCAGCAAGGTGCAGAAGGGGTGCTGCACAGGTCGATGGTGCTGCACAGTTCGGCCTCCAAAATGGTCCTGTGGCGAGGGGAAGATATAGTCTAGTAGGAAGACTAGGTCCCCCTGCACCCCCCGGAGATATACTTCTAATCAGTGTTTCTAGATTGGAAAAAATGTGTAGAAAATGACTAGCTATGGCCCCAAGCTGAAAAAATGTCCCACATACCATTTTTATGCAAATTACTGCTGCAAATTTTATGCAAAATTATGCAAATTTTATGCAAATTTTTGATGAGGAGTAGAGTTGAGGGGTCTTTGAGGGCTTCATCGAGGTGCTCTCGGTTGCAAGACTGGGTCATTCTGAGAAGCACAGCAGGGTCAGAGATCATGATGTTCTCCTCCTCAGTGAATCTCTCCATCAACAGCCTCTCCATTGCCTCACACACTGTTTTGAGGCAAAAGAGGGACTTTGCGTAGGCCTTTCCACTGAGAACACCTTTGAGAGATCCACTTGTTACTAGTTGTGCCTCAAAGAGAATCTCTGCATATCCAGAACCACGCATCTTGTGTCCAGTGAGCATCCCGATGTAGTTCATGGATGTGTGGAAGGGTCCAATCGTTACTACATGACTAGCAAATTCATTTGGCCAGCGCCAGATGATGGGAAGGGCTTTCATGCAGACACCCAGATCAAATGTATTCAGGACCCATCTCTGACCCACCTCAGCAGTTGCTGCCTCGGAACGCTTCAGTAGCTCACGAACAACTGCGTTGTCTGTGATCGGTCTGTGCCTGGTGCCTGCATGGCATGGCAATGGCCTGCAGCCTGTGCCTGGGCTAGGGGGTTTCACCTCTGCAACTGGTTCTCCCCCACCCAGCAAATCAACAGTCGACTACTGCACGCCTATCCACCAACCGATCACAGACAACGCAGTTGTTCGTGAGCTACTGAAGCGTTCCGAGGCAGCAACTGCTGAGGTGGGTCAGAGATGGGTCCTGAATACATTTGATCTGGGTGTCTGCATGAAAGCCCTTCCCATCATCTGGCGCTGGCCAAATGAATTTGCTAGTCATGTAGTAACGATTGGACCCTTCCACACATCCATGAACTACATCGGGATGCTCACTGGACACAAGATGCGTGGTTCTGGATATGCAGAGATTCTCTTTGAGGCACAACTAGTAACAAGTGGATCTCTCAAAGGTGTTCTCAGTGGAAAGGCCTACGCAAAGTCCCTCTTTTGCCTCAAAACAGTGTGTGAGGCAATGGAGAGGCTGTTGATGGAGAGATTCACTGAGGAGGAGAACATCATGATCTCTGACCCTGCTGTGCTTCTCAGAATGACCCAGTCTTGCAACCGAGAGCACCTCGATGAAGCCCTCAAAGACCCCTCAACTCTACTCCTCATCAAAAATTTGCATAAAATTTGCATAATTTTGCATAAAATTTGCAGCAGTAATTTGCATAAAAATGGTATGTGGGACATTTTTTCAGCTTGGGGCCATAGCTAGTCATTTTCTACACATTTTTTCCAATCTAGAAACACTGATTAGAAGTATATCTCCGGGGGGTGCAGGGGGACCTAGTCTTCCTACTAGACTAGCACCACCGGAAGTGGACGTGCGGTCGCCTAGCACCACCGGCAAACAAGGCAAACAAGCAAGCGGAAAAGACGCAATGGCACACAGAAAACAAGGTGGTGCGGCGTGAGGGATGCGGAAGAGCGAGCAGAGCAGGCTCGTCCCTATCCGTCCGTACTCCCCACCGTTGGCTACACTACCCTAGCCCCCCTTGTATTTAGAATCCGTCTCTACGTCTTGTCTCCCATATCCCCCTCTATCTCCAAATTCGTCTCCCAATCCCTCCCAGGAAGGAAGGGATGGAACAAACACAATGTCTCATTACGTCATGATGCGTCTTACTACTCAATCAGTTTACAGAACCTTGGGGTGGAGCTCGTCGTGCTTGGTGAATGGCTGTGGATGGTGCGAAGGGATTTCTCATCCTAACTACTCTAGTAACGTTAACGCATTTAAACTACCTGGGGTCGTACCCTGCCAATCGGCCTCTTTAAACTATGTGGTTCTAAGAACCCGAATTCCCATTCCCACACTGTGGTGCCCTCCAAAATTTGGGTCTCACTCCCGCAAATTTTCATACTGTGCCCTCACACAATTTCGGGGCTGGGTCGTGTGGCCCTACCAGCAGGTCTAACTAACTGCACACCTCCGCCACTGAAGCCGCCACCCGAGCTTACCTGCTCCCGCGACTACACTAACTGGGGAAGGCCCTCCCTGGCACTTACCCCCTGATGCCCACCTTGGCATTGGGCAACCCGGGTCCTCTCCTGGGATCCTCGGGCCCCACTCAACAACTACCCTAACCGGCTCCCAGAGCCTACCTACGGCCTCACCTGGCCGACAAACTACCAGTGGCGGAGTGCCCCAATAACCATACGCACTAAGTAAGCCACACGCCCAGCCATTCCACAGACTGATGCACCCAACAAAACACTTATTTTCCTACTACCTGCACCACAGGTGTCAATATCCATACAATTTACCTATGCCCTCTACCTGGCTTTACACTATCCCCCCGGGCTTTCGTGAATGGGTTCCACTCTCCCCATTCACTCCTTCGCACCATGCATTCCACACCATTTATTTCTCACACCACTACTTTCACACACCATTACACAATTCCATTTATTTTTCACAATTCCTCAAACACACAGCATCATCTATCTAACTGGTTTCCCCTAAACTTGTGCTTCCCTCATCATTCCTTTACACTATGCACTCCCCTTTATTAACATCCACCTAAACTCTCTACGTCCCCTCTATAGGTCAGGTGTCACTACTTAAATCTCAGTCTCTACGGTCTTCTAAATCCCTAACATTATCCTAGCCCTCCCTCGGCCATTGCTGGCACCCCCATGTGCCTATCACTGCCATTCCCCTAAACTAATGCTCATGGCCCCCCCTGTGTGAGGAATGGTGACATTACCATTCCCCCACATGGGGGACACTACTCTCCACAGTCCGCTACACTACGAGCCCCCATCTCTGGAGGTTCATTGTCACAGCTCGGCCTCGAAGGGCCGAGCGATCCATGCGGGTGGTTGATCGCCTGTAGGTGGTGTCCATCCGGCATTTATGATCCAATGGGGGAGGGATTGATAGGCCCAGGTTCAGGGCTCCATCCCTGCGCGGGGCCTCGCGGTCCCACGCATGGTGACCTAGCCGGCCACAGTCGGAGCACCGCACCCGATAGGGTGCGCGGCTCCGAAAACTCCTACCTCCCCTTGAACCTCGCCGACCGGCCTTGCCGCCACGGCACGGCACCAACCATACAGTGCGGGGACCGGTACGAATCGTGCACGCCGGTCCTTGTGAGACCGACGCAGCATGGATTCCCTCCGGTCCCTGCAGCACACAACTCACCGGGGGCTCGCGTCTGCTACCCGTCCCGCTAGGCGCTACCCCGGTCGGTGTTGATGCTTGAGCCGCGTCCTCACCACTCGCGACCCACTCCGCATTCGCACACCCAGGCGCACATGCGCCTCCCACACACTCCGTTGTGCATTCTTTCTCGCAATCCGCTATCGCACACTCCTGTGCACACCCTTCTCTTACACACTCGGGTGCACACCACCCAGGCGCACTCGCACCTTTAACACACTCCTGTGCACACCTTTCTTCCACGCACTCTGCCCTCGCACACTCCGGTGCACACTCGGCCAACGCATACTCTACCCACACACTCTCCGGTGTGCATTCTCCCTCACACTTCATACTCGTACACTCCGTTGCACACTCATCTCTCTCACACTCGGCCCTCGCACACTCCGGTGCACCCTCGCTCTCCATACACTCGGGTACGGACTCCCTCTCACACCGCACAATGGGCCCATCACGAACTCCCGGGTCTCGCCTCTGTCCCAAGCGCGCGGAACACCCGTTCACGCCAAACACATTCACGCCATTTTCGCAACTCACCTCGAGGCTCTCCTTCCGCGACAGCACCTGCAAACTTTTTATTTCGTTAGCAAGCACGGCATCACGGTGCAAATACAGACTTTGTGCGGATTCCATTTCCACCTCCCACGATTTATTTTCTGGCTCTCCCTTCTCCTCAGCCCCAATTATTTCTTTTTCTATCACGACGATCGTCGGCGCCCCTAAAATTTATGTTTCCAACTCGACCCTCGCCGGCGCCCCCAAAATTTTATTTTCCAATGCGACGATCGTCGGCCCCTCTACACCCCGCGTCGCGATTCCCATAGCCCCGGTCAACTTGGCTGTCCTTCGCTCTCCCTCGCTCCCCACACGTTCTCCACACCGCGTCACCTCGTCGCGTACCACCGCGACCTTCCCGCTCAACCTGCTCCCGATGTCCTCCCCCGCCTTTTTCATATCCCTCTTTTCCGCTGCCCTCATTTTTTCCATTTCACACCTGGATTCTTTTATTTCGTCACTCACATTTTTCCATTTGACCACCCATTTTGTTTTCCAACCCTTCCATTTCTCAGGTGGATTTCTCCCCCTGGGCATCCAATGTTTCCTTCAATTCGCCCTTCATTTCTTTCATGTACGCCATCATTTGCGCCACAAGTAGTGGCATGTCCAAACCCGCTGGTACCGCGGCCTCGGCGTCCGCCGCCACGTGCGAGGCGCCGCCATTTTCTTCACCTGCTGCCGCCCCTACTTCAACTTCCTCCTCTACCAACTGCTCCTGTTGGTCCTGGGTCATTAATTCTTCCTCTACTACCCCCACTGGCATTTGACCGTCTTGGCCAGCCATGGTACGAATATAAATTTTGATTTTACAAACTAAATTTCGTCCACTCGTAATCTTCGTGTCCACGAGGCCGAATCGCCACTTCCGCAGCAAGCGTGAAAAAGGGTATCGGGTCGACGCCGCACGTACCTTTAACCCACGCTGCCACGAAAGCGGGGACCGGACCTCACACGAGCCATGCTTAATTGAGTACGCCCGAGCGGTATGCGTATCACATGACTCGTGCCGTTACTTTTATGGAACCCAATTCGAGCGGTTCTATTCGTACCATGCGAGGCCAATTAATGGAAGGGATGGGAACGGTCAAATAAGAGGAATAACACAACTTATTATTATTTACAATGATTCGCAGAGACACAGAGCAGGCACTTAATCAATGTTAACTTATACCCAGACACAGGGCCCACTCACGCACACGGGGAGAAGAAGAGAAGAAGTTCGCGCGCCAAACGCGCTTTGCCATCGGTCGCTCCGGGGCAGCTCGCCCGGCGTGACCCTCTGGCGGTCACGGCACGCATGCAGGAGAAGGCAGGCAGGAGGAAATCGTGCGTCTGTGGCCCGCGATTAATACAGCGCAGGGTGCAGGGCACCAAACTTCCAGATAGGCGGCCTCCTCCGCGACCCCCACAGCCACCATGTCCTCCCCTTTCTCCAGACAAGCATGTTTGTGTATTTGTCAGAGTTACAACCAACTATACGTATTAACACTTATTTTTATTTCTCCTGTATGTTTGCTCACCCCTGCCAGGAGTTTAAGTAGAAATGGCCTGTCTCACACCATACTAGCAGATAGGCGGCCTCCTCCACGACCCCCACAGCCACCATATCCTCCCCTTTCTCCAGACAAGCTGCAACCTCTTGTACCCAGTATCTATGTAAGTATTTGTTAAAGGTGGTAACCCTTTCTTCGTATCTTCTCATTGCCTGCCTCTTATGTCTTCCTTTTTTTTCTCTTTTATTCTTTACTTTTCATCCATCTTTATACAAGCTTGACTTCCTCACGTGTGTGTTTCTCTTCCTACAGTTGGAGAATAAGCGAGATTCTTTTTCTCCTGCTCTGCAGCAGTTCTGCACAAATCGCAACACCCCTGTTACTATCATTCGGGGCTTGGCTGGTGCTCTCAAGCTTGGTATGCCAAATCCACAGCACAGACTGGGAAAAGGAATACAGATATCATGAAATCAGTCATTTTAAATGGCTGATTAAGTTTATGGCTTCCCATTTATTTTTTTTGTATACAAGATCGAGGCTCTTGAAAGAGCTAGCATTAATCACAAAAAAAAACCGACACATAAAACATATAATAAGGGGAGCGGTAGACAAGATCAGGAGAGAGGGGGAAGCACACAAGCACAACATTTGAGAGCAGGGACATCGGGAGATCTGTGGGAGGGAGAGGGCTTGGGGGGAGGAGGTGTGGGAAGTGGGGGTGCGGGGGGGGGGTGGGAGAAGTATAAAACACATGGACACTGCAAGGATCTCCAGGAAAGAAGTTGGTATTTCAAAAAAGTGGATTTGGGGTGAATTAACAGGGGTAGAAATGCTCAAGGTTTTGGATGGGGGAAGATAAGAGATGGTGGTGAACAGCTGTTTTAAAGACCTGGAGGGAGGAGTGGGATTGAAGAGAGTGAGGGAGTTTGTTCCAGAGGTGGGAGTAAAGAGGAATGACCTTTCACCATAAAAGGGTTGCTTGCAGATCTTGTGCGACCTGTAGGAATATTTGGGGGACAGAGCACAGATAGAGCTGGGGGAGCTAGGCTGGAAAGGAATCGGTAGAGGACAGAAAGACCGCCTACGTGCCTGCGGTGAGTGAGTGAAAGGCCCTCGGAGTTAGCTTCATCGCGGGAGATTCCAATGATTCTGAAAGCTCTGGTTTCAACAGTGTGAAGCCGAGCTAGGTGTGAGGCAGGAGCACCAGCCCAGAGGGGAGAACAGTATTCCATTGAGCTGCGGATGAAAGCCTTGTATGTGCTGAGGAGCTCAGGTGTGTGAAGGAAGGACTTCGCATGACTGAGGATGCCCAGTCGGCGACTGGCTTTGGAGGCCAGCTTGGAAATGTGGTTTTCCCAGGAAAGATCATGGCAGATAGTGAGACCCAAAAGCTTGAGTGACAGAACTTCTTGAAGAGGATTGTTGAGAAAGTAGATGGGAGGGTTGTCCAGTCTGTCTTTTTGGAGACACATCGTGACAGTGTGAGATTTGTCAGGATTGAAAGACATGTTCCACTTGTTTGACCAGTCTGATTTTGTCCAGGTCTGCAGAGAGTGAGGAGGCTGTAGACTGCCGATCTGAGGGATGAGGAATGGAGAAATGAACTGAAAAACATTTGGGCTGAAATGAAGTTGGATGAATGTATTAATTTTATTCATCCATTTATTTATTGTGATTTGACAAAAGTAGCACTCCTGTTTTTATTTCAGTTTATTTATTTTAAAATATCTGCGCATGCAATTGAATTTTCATGGTTTCGAGTCAAATAGGTAATAAAACGTTGGTGTGGAAGTTTGTATATGGATGATGAAATGCTCACAGCACTGAATAGCTTTTTACTGTGGGGATATATTTTATGTAACAGATTTGGTGTTGGTTTGAACAAATGCAGTTTAACAAAATCCAGACTTGCGGTGGAAATTTCCTGGTGTAAGGTGGTCATGACTTTACAATGCCAAACGAGGTAGAGTAAGGAGAACACGAGTAAATGACTGAGTGGCTGACGGAATCGTTTAAAAAAAAATTTGTGCAATGTCTAGGGTCCTAACCCTAACCCTTACCCTAACAACACAGTACAGGACAGCTAGAACTTAGTGGAAAGTCGGGAACACGCCCAGCAGTAGGGTAGAGAGACGCTACAGTGGGATACATGGAGGAAGAATAGGTGAGGGAAAGAATGAGAGAGTAAGGGGAGGAGGTGAAAGAGCTGGAGACGAGCTCAAATGTAGCAGGAAGAGTTCTGGGTCTGAGAACTGTGGATGTCGTGTCATGCAGTGCCTCCTTCCAGTTCATTAAAGCTAAGATTTCCGAACCTGATCCTTCGTATATTTCTGTCACCTTTGCATCCCAATATTGCTGCTTGTATTTTTGCCCCGTTTTATGTGTTTAATCGTACCTTGTTGTGGTGTTTTGTTGAATAAGTATCCCTGTGAGTGTCTGACCTACTTAAGTAGTGTAATAATGTTGCTTCTGGGACACCTCCGTTTAACATGGGAAATCCCTATCTAATGTCATTTACCCCCTTGTCTTTTTCAAAAATCATAAACACCTCTATTTCTCCCACCCTCATCTTTATGAACCTTTTGTCTGTAGTACCTATCCTTAATGTTGTTCATTAGACCACTCAAACACTACAAATATTTGTTTTCTCTTATAGACCTATCATCCTTCTTCTACATATCATCTGGCAGATTAATCTTTGACCCACTCAAACATTGACCCATTCACTTCCATATTAATTCTTTCCCTCCCTCATTGCCCCTAAACACCTCTATTTCTCTCACCCTGTTCTTTACGAACCTTCTAACCTTTTGACATGTTATCCTTATTCATTAGACCACTTAAACACCTGTGATCCTTCTGACCTCATGGACCTTTTAACCTTTTACTCTTAATATCATCTGGTGAATATAACCCACTCAAACAACGACCCTACAAATATTTGTTTATGCGTGGGAAATAATTTAATTCTCCTACAACTCTCTTCACCATCTAATATATTAACAAAAAATATGTTTGAGTTTGGTTCTTTATTAAGATATTTTAACTGAGCTAAGATAAAATGGTAAACCTCCCTCAATGTTCTTGCTTGAGCGCCTCCAGTGCCACATACCATTTTTTGGTAAGCTCCGCCCACTTTTTGGTAAACCACGCCCATTTTTTACTAAGCCCCGCCCACTTTTTGTTAAGCCACGCCCACTTTTTACTAAGCCCCGCTCACTTTTGCTAAGCTCCTCCCACTTTTGCTAAGTCCCACCCACTTTATAAACTCTTCAGCATTGTATCATTTCCAGGTAATACATTACATCATTTTCAGGGAATTTCCATCACATCATTTCCAGTTAAGACACGCCCAGGGAATTTCCACAGGAAGACACACCCAGTCCTTATAAAAGGCACCGACCACACAGGCTTTTTCAAACACGCTTTCTGCTTCACTTGAGAATGGACTACTATGCCGAAATGGAATGGGATAACTTTGCTATTCCATGGAGTCCTACTACCTGTGTAGAACTCAACCTTCAGATTGATGAACTGGACTCGAACCTCTTATCAATGGAGGTAAGTTTGTTTATTTATTTATTTATTTATTTAATTTTTTTTTTTTTTTTTTTTTTTTTTTTTAAGATGAGACTCGTGTAAGAGTTAACAAAGTTTATTTTAATATTCATAGAGCTTGATTTATACAAATAAAAAATATTGTATTAAATTAATACATTGTTATTTTCTTTCACAGGAAATTGTATCTGAGATACGAAATGAAAATTCTGCTTTTAACACAACTTGGGATGAAGTTATTTTTTTGTTTGAAGACATTTTGAACAACCAAGACCCCCAGAACGAGTTCTACCTTGATGACCCAGCCAAAGAGTTATACCTTGGAGATCCACAAAATCCTGAAAAAGAGTTTTACCATGATGATACTTGTTGTGAGTTATCAAAACAAAACCCACTGAACAAGTTCTACCTTGATGAGCCAGAATACAAGTCATACATTGGAGACCCACAAATTTCTGAAAATTGGGAAAGGAGAGTTCTCCCTGATGGTCCGCAGTTATACTATGTGAGACACATCATAGAAACCCTAAAAAATTGGGCAAGGAGAGTTCTCCCTGATGGTCCGCAGTTATACTATGTGAGACACATCATAGAAACCCTAAAAAATTGGGCAAGGAGAGTTCTCCCTGATGGTCCGCAGTTATACTATGTGAGACACATCATAGAAACCCTAAAAAATTGGGCAAGGAGAGTTCTCCCTGATGGTCCGCAGTTATACTATGTGAGACACATCATAGAAACCCTAAAAAATTGGGCAAGGAGAGTTCTCCCTGATGGTCCGCAGTTATACTATGTGAGACACATCATAGAAACCCTAAAAAATTGTGAAATGGGAATTCTCCCTGATGGTCCGCAGTTATACTATGTGAGACACATCATAGAAACCCTAAAAAATTGGGAAAGGGAAGTTTTCCCTGATGGTCCGCAGTTATACTATGTGAGACTTATCACGGAAACCCCCAATATTTCTGAAAATTGTGGTTTTACCTTGGGGACTTGGAAAGATGGTTATATTTTTGGAGACTCGGAATGGGGGTTTTGTTTTGATGACTCGGAATGTGATACCTATCTTGGAGGCTCAACAGGAATGTGGTTATACCTTGGGAACTTGGAAAGTTGGTTTTATTTTGGAGACTCTACCTGTGGGGTTCCTCTTGGAGACTCTTTGGATTCTAAAGCAATGAACAATGTTCTTTATTTAATGACGCTTGATTTAAGCAATATCAAGAAAGTTCGAGGAAGAAAATGCTGGAAAATTCTTTCTTCCCATTTCTACTTCTTCAAACTTAAAAGCCTTGAAAGACAGAATTGGAGGAAGAGGAAAAAAAAAACAAGAAATACGTATTTAAAAAAGAAGAAAAGAAAGATTATGTTAAGGTTTGGGTGGGATTTTGAATGTGAGGGTTAGGGATGGGGTTGGGTTAGGGTTGGGATTTTGAATGTGAGGGTTAGGGTTGGGGTTGGGTTAGGGATGGGGTTGGGTTAGGGATGGGGTTGGGTTAGGGATGGGTTGGGTTAGGGTTGGGATTTTGAATGTGAGGGTTAGGGTTGGGGTTGGGTTAGGGATGGGATTGGGTTAGGGTTGGGATTTTGAATGTGAGGGTTAGGGATGGGTTGGGTTAGGGATGGGGTTGGGTTAGGGATGGGGTTGGGTTAGGGTTGGGGTTGGGTTAGGGATGGGGTTGGGTTAGGGATGGGGTTGGGTTAGGGATGGGGTTGGGTTAGGGATGGGGTTGGGTTAGGGATGGGGTTGGGTTAGGGATGGGTTGGGTTAGGGATGGGTTTGGGTTAGGGATGGGGTTGGGTTAGGGCTTGGGTTGGGTTAGGGTTTGTATATTATTATGACTCACTCGCACATACACACACACACAAAAGTTAAGCCCCAACTAAAAAGTTGTGGGATTCTGTGTTTGGGGTTCACAGATTTAAAAACGTATCCCCATTATACACACACAAAAGTTAAGCCCCAACTAAAAAGTTGTGGGATTCTGTGTTTGGGGTTCACAGATTTAAAAACGTATCCCCATTATACACACACAAAAGTTAAGCCCCAACTAAAAAGTTGTGGGATTCTGTGTTTGGGGTTCACAGATTTAAAAACGTATCCCCATTATACACACACAAAAGTTAAGCCCCAACTAAAAAGTTGTGGGATTCTGTGTTTGGGGTTCACAGATTTAAAAACGTATCCCCATTACATTTTATTTATTTATTTATTATTTTCAAGGGTATTATCTGCTTACTTGTGTTTTTTGTAATTCTTGTGAGTAAAATGAACCCAAGATTTCTTCTCCATTTAAATCATATAATTTGTAGGTCCAAGGGACTGTATCCATTACATCAATGATTTTAAATAATTCACAAGTCCATTTTTGTGTATAACCTTTCTCAAAATGACTTTTCCATTTGTATATTCTTACAATATCACCAACTTTAGACTTGGGCTTTCTCAAATTAATCTCCTTTTCATATTCTAATTTTGTAAATGTTTCCGATGGTTTTGATTTTGTTGATGAATGAACTGTATTATTGTAATTATCTACAATATCCTGAATTAAATACACCCATTTTTGAGAACCGAGTTGTGTGAATTTTTTATATAGTCTCTCTTTCAAAGTACGATTAAAACGCTCAATAACAACTGCTTTTCCTTCATTAAAGGTGCTGTATAATTTAATACCCTTCCCCTTAAGAAATTTCATGAATATTTTGTTATAGAACTCTGTTCCCTCATCAGTCCATAACTTCTTTGGTTTCCTTTTATCCCGATCAAATATTAGCTTAAAGGCTAACATTAAAGTATCACCCCTTTTATTTTTTAAAGGGACAACCCAGGCAAATCTACTCCTCAAATCAATAACGGTTAAAGCATACCTGTATCCCCTGTCATTATTCAATTCAATTAAATCAGCGGACCATATGTGGTCGGTGTATTTAGAATAAACCTTCCTTCTTTTAAACTTTGTGATTATAGGTTTGTGTAATTCTTCAGCCAAAAGCTCCTCAGTCTTGATGACATCATTAGAGCCTAATAGTTTTTTGAGGAATAACCAAGACCAAGTTTCAATTTAGCATTTATCAAATTTCTCACAATAAACCTATCAACTTTCTCTCTCAACGTTGGATTTTGTATCAAAGACAAATTATACAACATTTCGCTGTCGGCTTTATGTTTTTCAGTCAACGTAGTGGTATTCCCATAAGCAATATCATGCTTCATACACACTTCGTCAACCCTATTTGTAGGTTTAGACCAAGGTTTAGGATTGTCAGCCTCATCTAATCTTTTATCCAAGTTTGTTCCTGGACCACAGAAAGAATACCCTGGAAGGTGTAATTCCCCTGGAATTCCAGTTGTTGTAAATTTACTTCCTGACAGAAACTTTTGTATGTCTCCTCCTCTTTTAGGAGAGATGAATTGGCACTTTTTAGAGCCACACACTTGACATATTCCTTTTTGACAAACTCTATTATTTTTAGCTTTAACATAAGAGATATTTTTAGATTTAGTTTTCTTTTTACATTTGAGACAATAACTCATATTTATTTATCAGAAAAATTCCGACAGAGTATCAAAACCTTTTTGGTTTTCAACATATACATTTCAATCTTGATTTTTAAAACATAAAGAATCCTAAGGAATGCCTTCACTCTCTCCTCCATTTATTTACAAATAAAACTAACTAAAGTCAATTACACCGACATCATCAACCACATAATCTTTTCCTTCTTCTTCTTCTTTATCCCCACTTTCTCATTTAAATCTCCTCCCTGAAACTGAAGACATTGACGTCGTTATTCTTGAAAATAATATTTTCATTAGACTTCTCATTTCTTTATTTTCCTCCTCAGTGCGTTGAGTTTGATTTATTTGCTGTAATACCTTCAATCTTTTATTAATCTCACTGATTTCCATCTTTTTATATTTTTCCTCCCTCTCTCTTTGCTCCCTCTCCTCCTTCTCTCTTTTCTCCCTTTCCTCCTTCTCTCTTTTCTCCCTTTCCTCCCTCTCCTCCTACTTTTTCTCCCTTTCCTCCTTCTCCTTTTTCTCTCTTTTCTCCCTTTCCTCCCTCTCCTCCTCCTTTTTCTCCCTTTCCTCCTTCTCCTTTTTCTCTCTTTCCTCCTTCTCTTCTTTAACTCCTTCCTCATTTATCTTAGCAATTTTTGATATCAATATTTTCACAGCATTCATTCTTTCTTTATTTTCCTCTTCGGTGAGTTGAGATTTATCTTCTTGCTGTAATACATCCACTCTTTTTTGAATCGCTCTGATTTCCATCTCCCTCTCCCCCCTCTCTCTTTGTTCCCTCTCCTCCTTCTCTCTTTTCTCTCTTTTCTCCTTCTCTTCTTCAACTCCTTCCTCATCCCTTGCTACCCTTGAGTTTAAACCCCAAAGAATATTATACATATACTCATCTGGATTTTGAGATATTCTTGTATCTATAATTATTTTTCTCATAATAGGATACCAATAAGATTTGTTGACGATTTCTAAAAGAGTTTTATATTTCATAACTTTGAGAAGTTCATTTTTATTTAATATTTTAAACAAGTCTCTATTTGTGGGTTTAACAATATCAGTATAAGGCCAGTTTTTTATGACAAAATTCCCATGTATATGCTCCAAATCATAAGGTATGTAATACCGAGCACCCTTTTCTTGTAGGTATCCTTGAATACAAAAATTATAATTCTCTTGTAGTCTTCTTCCTGCCATTTATGTATCAGAAATATATGTGAGATTAATATTATGACAGGTAATACCACCCCATCTTCCCACTACCAAATCGGTTTGTATTCCTCGGCTTTCTATCCTTATCTCATTACCTTCCTTTTTTGTCATGCGAACCATCGCTATACTATCATATATTTTTATTTTCTTAAAATCACGTATTTGTTGTTTACTAATTGTACTTCCACATAAATCCTTATCTTCACCAAGTGGATAATATTCTTCTTTACGAGACTGATTTAAATCATGTAGGTCTTCTATGTTTATTGAAAAAGACCAATTATACCCTAAATCAGGCATATCATACCCCCATTTATTAATTCGCATATTAACTAAATGTCCTTCTTTATAAAATTTAATTGTAAGCAGGTAGTTAAATTCAATGAGGAAAGGTGTATGGTCAGTATAACCAGGTGTTGTGGTTGTAAATTTTACTTGTTTCACAAAACGTGCTGTTTTCTTTAAAGATATATATTGTGATAAATCACTGAATCTAATCAAGTCATTCGCATCTGTAGGGTTTGGATAATTGATTAATTTATAAGTATTCTTCATATTAATATTTTTACTTACACTATATTTTTGTCGTTCAGCCTGTGCCTTTGTATAATAATTTGATAAATCAATATCCTGAGAGGATTTTCCAAAGATAGAACCATCTTTTCCAACATAGGTCATTTATATTAGATAAAAAATGATATCATAAAAATTTTCATTATTGTTGAGTTGAAATAATACATATAAACATAATTGGCCACAACATTTAGAATTAATTTCTTGAACTTGGAATGTTTGATAAACACCATTCTGTAAGAATTGTATTACTTCAACAGGTGGTGGCATACCATAACTATCAAAATAATATTTATCCTGACTATTATGAATACAAACCCAATGAGAACCATTCTGTGTGTCTAAATTCATAATAATATTCTTTGTATTCTTATTTATATGTATTAATTCATCTCTCATACAAATAACCACATTATCAATTTTTAGTGTTTTACAATACTTAGCTAGTTCTATATTTGACGTTGTATTCTTTCCAAATTGTTTAAACCATTTATCCATTTATTTATGAGAAAGATACAATCCATTACCCCGTTTAGTTAGTTTAACACCCGCTTGAGCGATAGAGGAAAGCATATCTCCAACCAACAATCTAGCTTTATCAGGTAGACTTTCAAGTTTTTGAGCAAAATCTACAATTACACCACTTCCACTAATTTGTTTCTCCAACTCCTTGTTATGTCTTTCCAATTCTTTTTGAGCTTTTAGTTGTGCCTTCCTTTCGTTAGCAGTTTTTACCGCTGCTGAAATACCACCAGTCAATGCTCCCGCCGCACTTAAACCAGCAAATAAAGGAATTAGAAACGGGAGAAATCCTCCTCTTGACTCGTCTATTGAATATTTCTTTAACATAGGTTTCGTCATTTTAATTTTAAGTGATCCAACATCATTTAGTGTTTTTACTTGTGTGTGTGTGAGTAAAACATCAATTCTTACAGCTCCTTTTCTTTGAATTGTATTAACATTAATAATACAAGGCTTTTGATTTTGAATACAAGATGTTAATTTATTAAGATTGATTTGATTAACATATACCCCAACCATTTATTTATGAGAAAAAACCTATGTGATATTAATCATAACACCATTATCTGTATTAATCTGTAATTCTGTTTCCTCCAAAAGCAAACAATAAGCATCAACTTCTTCATTCTCCCCTCTTTCAATGTATAGAGAAGTATCCACTCGATTAGACTTTATAGTTTCCTTTTGAGAACTCAGGTCAATTGCGTAGATTGTATATAAACCTTTAAATGCAACCATATCCAAAATAGGATCATTATTACCATTACTTTCACACACTTTTTGGTAGGACTTGTAGGCTTCCGCATAATCATTTTTTTCCCAATCAATTTCCAATCTATCTCGCGGATAAAATGTGCCATCAAGAGAAACCCGAAGTTGTTTCACCTTAGCATTATCACTCAGCGCATTATTCTTATTAGTACCCTCCTCTCCATCTGGTTTTTTAAAAATGAGCCAGAGGTATCGTGGCTTTCCTTGAAGAACACCTAAATTCCAAGTGTAGGTAGTGTGTTCCAGTTTAACGTGTTGACATCTTCTTTTAAGGTATGATACATTTAGCGGTTTCTTTGAGTTAAGTCTTCTATTTAACATCTCTTCCGTTTTAAGATTAGGAGTATATTCACTGATATACCAACACAAATCATTAATAACAAATTTATTATTTTCTCCAAAAGCATTTTCATCCCCAAAAAGCAATCTATTTACATTATCATTCCTTTGTAGTTGAAATCTAATTTTAAGACCATACAAAACTTTATCATAATCACAAAATCCAAATATACCTTTAAGAGGTACTGCTACGGTAAAACTATTCTCAGCTTTTGCGTCATCATTATACATTGACTTCCTTTGACTATAACCAGGGTCTGTGTTTGTTCCCGTTGACATATCAGGAATAAAGCCTTCAACAGCTCCCTTACCCATTCTATCACCAAACGAATATAGTGTAAATTTCATCATTTCAGATGTAGCAGAGACATAATCAACCGCTTCAACCTCTTGTGTTCCAATATACAGGCGAACACTGTCAAACATTTTCCAGAAGAAATCATTTACGAGTGTAGCATTAGTATTATTCGCAGCCTTAGTGAATTTAAATTTACACAGCAAGAAACTATCAGCTATATTCAAGTAAGTTTGTTGATTATTTATTTCAAAACTTTTTGTTCCGTTTGAATTCCAGTCGGTTCCTGTAATAGCATTTACCTTAAAATAGTCTTCCTTTTTAGTAGAGTTTGAAATGATAATCGTATCATCCAAATCATAGATACTATCAATCGCTTCCATACTTGTATTTATATAGTATTAAAATTGTTGAAACCCTGACCCAAGTATTTTAATGATTTTTTGTCGTTCTTGTGAAGATAGTTGAGTTTTACCTTTTTTTATTTCTTTGATTGCTTGTAATTTATGAGACTCCTTTTGAGCATCTTTTATACTCTTTATAGCACCAGCAACGGAGCCCACGGCAGAAGCAGTTGAACCAATTAGGTCTTTATGTTTAAGGATGGTTGAACCAATACCCATTAGAGTATCAATTATCCCATCTCCTTTATTTCGAAATTGATGACCTACACCTCGTTGTCTCTTAGGTTTATAGTATCCTCTACCCACATACCTTGTATAGTCTGGTGAAAGGAACATGCCCTCCCCTGTAATTATTTTATATTTTCCCAACTCGTGTTTTCTTACAATAACCATTATTTATTTATTGAAAAACTTCACGTAGGTGAATTCTGATGGATATAATTTCATCATTAAAGGATATCATACGATTATCTTGGTCGGTTATCCTAAAATTTACTCTGTATATGGTTTTTCCTGACACAGGTAAATAGACAAGATTTTTTGGTTCCATATTAAATTTATAACCAATCGGGGTTGAGTATGCACTGAATGAAAATATTGTATTTGTTCTTATTCCATCGTTATAAGCACCATCAATCAAATCACAATGAATTAATACTGAATTTATACCGGAGGATATTTGGATAACATTATCACTGTAAAACGTCCCGTTATTTTCAATCTTTTTTGAAGAGAAACCCAATAGCTCTCTGAACGAATTTTCAATCGTGAAATCAACTTTATAATTATTTTTCAGTTTAATAGTTGATTTTGAAGTGTGTGTTTGAATATCTATTACAATATTTTTTGGTTCATCACCTTTTTCTTTCATAAGGCGAGAGACTTCTGAAGATATTTGAGAAATCTCGTAAGCTCCAGGTGAAACAGTTATAGTTTTGTAGGCAGTGCCTGGATTATAACTAAACTTGTTGTTTTTCTCTGTGATATTAAAAAGGGTATTGTAAGTTTCCATTGACAATAAAGATGCCTCATATGAGGTAAGGGGGTCAAGTTGTAGTGGGTAAGGGAATGAAGCTGTGTAATCGCTCGTTGTGAAATTAAAACTAAGAATTGTGCTTCTCATCTTATTTAATATCTAATAAAATATCTTTGTATTGACATTTATTAATTATTTTCATGTTCATCAACTGATCTAAAATGGCTGAGGATTCATTAAAACAATTGTTGTTTCCAGCCTTCTTACTACCTAATAACAATAATAGCCTATTAACTAATTGTGATGGGTCATTTGGAAGAAAACTAACACCCGAACCAAGCTTACTTAAAGCATCAATAATATGTTTCTCCTTCTCATTCTTCTTACTTTTACCAGCAACAGAAACTCCATAATCAAGTGTATTTAACAACTCAATATATACCCTATCTTCCTCTCTTTCCATATCAAGTGGTTCCTCAAAATATTTTGAACCGCTGAATCCGGGGTTTGTTAGAAGAAACATTAATCTTGGAGTTAATTTAACATTTGGTTGAGTAGAACTCAAGAACATCAATTCATCATTAAATATCAATACCTTTTCTTCCACAAGATGAAACACTGCTGGTTCTTCTGTTGGAATGAGACCTGCTCTGGTTTTTGAACCCGCAGAATATTCATTGTTTTGAAGAGCTTCCACAACATAATTAGGGGGTTGATTTACCTGCTCAAGTTTCCGAAATAATCCCTCGTCATCATATTCTAATTCACCAAGTTCTTGTTTTGTTATCTGACTAAAATCTTTGAGCATTTGAAGTTTTTTCGGAGTAAATTCTACCGTGGGAACTGTAGGTGAGTGTTGAGTTTTCAAAAGTGGTTTAAAGAATTTCTCTTGTT
Source organism: Myxine glutinosa (assembly GCF_964187855.1). Lineage (NCBI taxonomy): Eukaryota > Metazoa > Chordata > Myxini > Myxiniformes > Myxinidae > Myxine > Myxine glutinosa. The sequence continues at coordinate 143,636,813 of NC_136264.1, forward strand.
TTCTTTCAAAGGCTTCTTCACCAGTTAGTTTCTGTCTCCGTTTCTTCTTTATCTCTTCCTGTTGTTTAACAACTTTTGAAACTAATTGTTGATGTTCCTTAAACTTTCTTTCTCTTTCTTCAGTATTCATTTTCTGTATTTATTTATTGAAAAATATCATTTAGTATCTCATCTTGTTTCACAACAATATATTTATATTTTCCAATCGTGTGTTTCATATAATTTTCAAATTCTTTTTTACTACATAACGTAGAGCAATTATCTCTCCAAAAATTATTTACATCTATTGAATTTAACTTAAATAAAATAAAAGTATTGGCATTGTTTCTTATTGAGCGTCGAGGGAGTTGAAAATATGATTGACTAAGATATATACAATTACAAGAAGAATGTCTCCCTCTTGTATAGTAGCTATCCATTACTGTTTGGTTTCTCTCATTAACACAATCATCAAAGATGACGAGGTTCTTTTTTGATTTATCTAAATCTTGAGGTGAAGGTATATCATCCGTATTATCACTGAGAATACAAGTTATGGGTTTCGATTTTGATTTCTGTGTATCACAAAATAATTGTATTATATCTTCAATATTATAATCATTCAGTTTGTTTTGAAGTTTAAATAAACCGATAATGTCTTCCTTTTTAAGACCTGCATTAAAACCCTGTGAGAGTAGTTGATACTCGGGTTGAAAACTTGACTTTGTAAAAATTATTAAATTATCATAATCTAAAAAATTAGGACCAAGGAGCATCTTTAAAAGTAAACAGGTTTTCCCACATCCGCTTGAACCAACTATTAGACATCTCAATGAATTTGGAATGTTTTTATGGTTATTAAATTTTATCTTATTTTCCCAAACGGGTAAAAAATCATTCATTTATATATTTGGAAAACAAGTCATCCAACTTTTTTTGAGCTATTTTAGAAACTCTATATTTTATCCTGAGTTCTGGTTTAATTTCAAAATAATTCATTATTTTATTTATGTAGTATCTTGTATTAACATTTCCATTAAAATTATTTTGAATAATAAATATCATTAAACCCTTATACATTTCCTCAATACAAAGAGTCTCTTTCCTTGTAAGAAATGGTGTATTATCACCATAATGCTTAACATTCATCTCTCTTATTAATCTTGTAAAGTAATTCATTTTTGGTTCTAATTTAAAAGAGTTATATGTTTTTTTATATTTCTTATTATCATTAATTAGAATATAATCACAGAATAAACATTGTTTATATGAATCCTCATCATTAAGCCCCACTCTATCACAAGCCGGACAATTCTCTAATTTATCATATGGAGAGTCTGGAAATTCTAAATATCCTTCAGAACTTATCATATTTATGTGGTAAATTTTTACTTAAACTAAACGCAAGTTTATTCATTAATAAATACAATGTTTCAAAGCACAAAAGACAAATTTCAATCAATCTCTACTTCGGTGGAAGATATAGAAAAATATGTCAAAGATGTTAAATTGAACAAAGATAAATATGGAAATTTTTGGGTAAAACCAGTTATGGAAAATAACATGAGCCCCTCTATTTCATTTAAAGGAAGAGCTCTAACTATACCTGGAAAGACATCCATTAAAGTAAATCTAACAAAAGTTTCTCCTCTACTCCTGGCAATTTATTCAAAGCTTGAAAAAGTGATTGACCACGATACTTTGAAAAAGAATGATAAGACCATTAATAATTCTAGAGGAGACATTTGTATTTTCTTTAATAATCCAAAGGGTGTAGATCTAAGTAAAATGAATGATGTTAATATTTCTGGTGAAATGTCATTTCGTTCTATGATAGTTAGAGATTATTTAAAGATAACTTTTGATATAAAAATTGTAGAGATTGAATCTGTTAATGAAAGAAAGTATATAGATATTGATGGGAATATTTTTCTTGCTAATTAAATATGAGTCAATACAGCAGTGAAGATTTTACTATTTCATTGAACTCGGACGATAGTGATGATAGTATTTCATTGAACTTGGATGATGGTGATGATAGTATTTCATTGAACACAGATGATAGTTATGATACTAATAGTTTGTGCTCAAATGATAGTTATGAGAGTAGCTTTATTGATGACTCTGAGTATGATTCTGAGTATTCATGTGATAGTTATGACTTAGATGATTCTGAGTGAAAAAGTGTTTTAGTTTAAGCACAGTGATATATATAAAACGGAGCTGTAAAGCTCAAAAGTGTTTTATTTTAAGCACAGTGATATATATAAAACACCACGTTTTCTCACGCTATAAATATGGTTTATTGTGATACTTGCGAGAAGGAAGTAAAATATTATAAACAACATATTCTCACCGCAAAACATACATACAACATTTTAAACAAACTTTCCCCTCTTCCACCTGAAACAAAACACTGTTCTACATGTAATAAAAATATCCTCAAGAAAGGCTTCAAAATACATCTTAAAACAAATCTACATTTATCAAATTTTATCACAACTAAAAACTCTGATGGAGCATTCAAAGGACATATTAAAATAAGAGTCTTTAACTTCAAACCTCCTGAACCAGAGTCTATAGTTGATGCTGTAGAAATAGTTAAACCTGCTGTTCAAACGTTGATTGAAAAAACACTAAAGGAAATGAAACCACTTAAATTTTATATGGGAGTAAACTTAGAAATGACAAAGGATGAAGGAGTTATAGATGCACCATACATGAGAACTGAGCCACACTTTATATCTTCATATCAAGATTTTAAAACATCAGGAGTCTATGATGAACTTATTAAACAAGAGCAAGATGTGGATAATTCAATCGTAGGAAGTGGATTCAATATAGGAAAAATTATTTACATAGACATTCATATTCTTAAATCAGATCCTCTAAAAGCTTCTTCTTACATTGATTTACCCAGTGTTATCAAAAATAGAAAAGCAGTTATCAATATCAAAAATAAAGACAATAAATGTTTTCTCTGGTCTATTTTAGCACACTTACATCCTCCACATTTTCATGATGAAAGAGTATCTCATTATAAAAAATATGAGAATACATTAAATACGAAAGATCTAAAGTTTCCGATGACTTTAAATGATATTCCTAAATTTGAAAAGATGAATAATTTATCAGTTAATGTTTATGGTCTAACAGAAACAAACAACATTCAGGTTTTAAAGCTTTCTGACAATTGTAAACAAACTCATATTAATCTTCTATATTTTAATTCAGACGAAAATTCACATTATACATACATCAAAGATATTGCTAAATTAATAAAACCACAAGTCTGTAAGAGAACAAATAAAATATATATTTGTTTGCGTTGTCTTAACTTCTTCAATTCACAAGAAAGATTAGATAAACATTCAAATTATTGTGGCGAACATAAATCAACGGTAATCAATATGCCTAAAGAAGGCTCAAAGATCACATTCAAAGATGAAAATAAAAAGATCAAACATCCATTTGTTATATATGCTGATTTTGAAAGTATTTTAGAAAAAATTGATACTGCTTCTCAAGATCCAAAAGAATCATACACAAATAAATATCAAAAACATACTCCTTGTGGTTTTTGTTATTATATCAAATCATCCGTTGGTGATAAATATAACAAGTTAGAGATGTATAGAGGCTCAAATACCCCAGAGGAGTTTGTGAAACGACTAGAAAAAGACTGTGTTCGATTAACCAAGATAATGAGAGAAACCAATAAACCAATGTCCTTAACAAGTAAAGAAAAAAGGGAATTTATAAAAAACAATGTCTGTCATATTTGTGAGGAGAAAATTGGTAAAGGTCTAAAGGTTAGAGACCATTGTCATCTCACTGGTAAATATAGAGGTCCGGCTCATCAAAGTTGTAATATTAATTATCAACTCCCCTCTTTCATTCCTGTCTTTCTTCATAACAACGCTCATTATGATACACATCTATTTATCAAGGAACTCTCAAAGACTTCTGGAAGTATCTCAGCAATTCCAAACACGGATCAGAAATACATTTCATTCACAAAAACAATTCACACATCTCCTATTACTCATATCAGATTTCTTGATACATTTAAATTCATGGCAAGTCCATTGGTTAACTTGGTTCAAAATCTAAAAGAGTTTCCATGTCTTTCAGAGTATTTTTTAGATAAAGATTTTCTAACACAAAAGGGAATTTACCCCTATGACTATATGGACTCATTTGAGAGATTCAATGAAACACAACTTCCTTCAAAAGAAAATTTCTATAACAAATTAAATAATAGTCATATATCTGATAAAGATTATGTACACGCACAAAATGTTTGGGAAAAATATAACATCAAGAATCTTGGCGAGTATCACGATTTGTATCTCAAAACTGATGTGCTTTTATTGGCCGATGTATTTGAAGCCTTTAGATCTGTTTGTCGCACTGGATATGGATTGGATCCTGCTCACTACTACACAGCACCTGGATTGGCCTGGAGTGCGATGTTGAAAATGACAAAACAAGATTTGGATTTGATAACCGATGTTGATATGCTTTTGATGATTGAAAAGGCAAAAAGAGGTGGAATTTCACAAGTCTGCTCGAGTAGATACGCAAAAGCAAATAACAAATATCTTCCAAATTATGATCCAACGAAAGAGAGTTCTTACTTGATGTACTATGACGCGAACAACCTGTATGGCTGGGCAATGTCTCAGGCTCTTCCTTATGGAAAACTTAGATGGGTAAAGGAAAAAGACTACAAAAACGTTTTACAAGATGTATGTATCTCTACACAAAAAGAATTGGATGAAGAAAAAGTTGGTTATTATTTTGAAATTGATTTAAAATATCCAGAGGAACTCCATAACCTACACAAAGATCTCCCATTTGCTTGTGAGAAAGAAAGTCCAAAGAAAGAATGGTTGAGTGATTATCAACGATCGTTTGATATAGGTGAATCAACAGAAAAATTACTTACTACATTATATAACAAGAAAAATTATGTTCTACACCAAAGAAATTTGCGACAATATTTATCAAAAGGTCTAAGAGTAGAGAAGATCCATCGGGTTCTAAAGTTCAATCAAAGTCATTGGTTAAAGGGGTACATTGATTTTAATACACAAAGAAGAACAGAGTCAAAAACAGATTTTGAGAAAGACTTTTATAAATTGATGAATAATGCGGTCTTTGGTAAGACTATGGAGAATGTGAGGAAAAGACAAAATATCAGACTATCAACATCTTGGGAACAAGCATCAAAATTAATTAATAGACCGAGTTTTACTCGAGCTGAGGTATTTACTGAGAACTTTTGTGCGATCCATTTGATTAAAGAGAGTATTGAAATGAACAAACCTATTTATATTGGAACAACAATTCTTGATTTATCAAAGTCATTAATGTATGATTACTTTTATAATAACTTGAGGAAGAAATATCAAAATGATGTTAATCTACTTTATATGGATACAGATAGTTTTATTTTGAAAATTAATACCAACGATGTTTATTCAGACATGAAAAGAGACATTAATATCTATGACACGAGTAATTACAGTCCAGAGAGTGAGTTGTTCTCTTCTAAAAATAAAAAGGTGATTGGAAAGTTCAAGGATGAATTAGGAGGAAATGTTATGAGTGAATTTGTGGGATTGAGGTCAAAGGCTTATGCTTATAAATACATTGTGAATAACGTTGAAAAGACTGATAAGAAGTTAAAAGGTGTAAAGAAAAATGTTATTAAAGAAACAATAAACTTTAAGGATTATTATAACTGTTTAACAACAAAGAAAGAAGAGTTTAGAAAGATTAATGGAATAAGAAGTTATAAACATCAATTATATTCAGAAGAGATAAATAAGAAAGCATTGGGGGCTTTTGATGATAAGAGGTTTATTTTAGAAAATGGAATTGATAGTCTCCCTTATGGTTATATAAGTATATAAGTGATAAGATATATATATAAGTGATAAGATATATATAAGTGATAAGATATACATAAGTGATAAGATATATATAAGTGATAAGATATATATAAGTGATAAGTTAAAAAGGGGGGGGGTTGGGGATTTTAACGGGCTACCGCCGCCTTTTTTACTATTATATAAATGATAGAACCAAGTATCAACCAGACTAAAGAGTGGAGGTGTAATCAACCTTGGTATATAAATGGAAAACATAATGAATGTGAAAAATATCAAATAGGTATAATTGAAAAGGCAACTGGTAAAAAAGTTCACAAAACAAATAAGAGAATTAATTTAAATACCGGTGAATTGGGTAAAAAAGATGGAAATATTTTTGAGTGGACGGAAAACTTTGATGGTTGTCAGGAAAATATATACTTTAATTTAAAAATGGTATGTGGCACTGGAGGCGCTCAAGCAAGAACATTGAGGGAGGTTTACCATTTTATCTTAGCTCAGTTAAAATATCTTAATAAAGAACCAAACTCAAACATATTTTTTGTTAATATATTAGATGGTGAAGAGAGTTGTAGGAGAATTAAATTATTTCCCACGCATAAACAAATATTTGTAGGGTCGTTGTTTGAGTGGGTTATATTCACCAGATGATATTAAGAGTAAAAGGTTAAAAGGTCCATGAGGTCAGAAGGATCACAGGTGTTTAAGTGGTCTAATGAATAAGGATAACATGTCAAAAGGTTAGAAGGTTCGTAAAGAACAGGGTGAGAGAAATAGAGGTGTTTAGGGGCAATGAGGGAGGGAAAGAATTAATATGGAAGTGAATGGGTCAATGTTTGAGTGGGTCAAAGATTAATCTGCCAGATGATATGTAGAAGAAGGATGATAGGTCTATAAGAGAAAACAAATATTTGTAGTGTTTGAGTGGTCTAATGAACAACATTAAGGATAGGTACTACAGACAAAAGGTTCATAAAGATGAGGGTGGGAGAAATAGAGGTGTTTATGATTTTTGAAAAAGACAAGGGGGTAAATGACATTAGATAGGGATTTCCCATGTTAAACGGAGGTGTCCCAGAAGCAACATTATTACACTACTTACTTACCAAGGCCTCAGCTAGTGGGCATGCAAATTCTGTCTCTTCTCTGATTCCGAGTGCCTCGTTCCGATTTCTGTCTGAAGTGTTGTCTCTTCAACTTTATCTTATTCCCCCTCTTCAGTTCAAAAAAAAAAATTTCACTCCCAAAAAATCAGTCATTCTGCCTTTATTTCCTTTATTTGTTATTTTTACTTCCTCCATTAACCCTCCCCAATCACACCTCTTTCCAAGTTTCCAGTTTTTTTTTCTTCCACTTCTGTGATTCAGAGTTTGTAACGATATAATTCTTGTTCAACCCCCCATGGCCTAGCCCTCATTAATCCCAACATCCCTTATTTCTCCAAGTCTCCCTCTATTTTGTCCCTCAACCCTGATGGTGGTGTGCCCCCCCCCCCTTACTTCTTTCTACTTTTATTTTACTTCCTGATCTGTTCTGTGTTCTAGCTCCTCCACAAGCATCAACACTGTATACAAAAAATAGGAAGCTCGAAAAGCATTTGCATAGAAAAGGATACAAGTTCAAACATGGTAGGTGAGAAAAATGGAGCAAAAGCACAGGTTTGTGGAAGGAAGTGAGAAAATACAATGGGTATTAGGAATGGGTATTAGGCTTGGGGAGGGTTAAGGAGGGTAGAAAGGATCATGAGACTGGGTGGTGGTTTGGATCAATGAGGGTAGAAAGGATCATGAGACTGGGTGGTGGTGTGGGTCAATGAGGGTAGAAAGGATCATGAGACTGGGTGGTGGTGTGGGTCAATGAGGGTAGAAAGGATCATGAGACTGGGTGGTGGTGTGGGTCAATGAGGGTAGAAAGGATCATGAGACTGGGTGGTGGTGTGGGTCAATAAGGGTAGAAAGGATCATGAGACTGGATGGTGGTGTGGGTCAATGAGGGTAGAAAGGATCATGAGACTGGGTGGTGGTGTGGGTCAATGAGGGTAGAAAGGATCATGAGACTGGGTGGTGGTGTGGGTCAATGAGGGTAGAAAGTATCATGAGACTGGGTGGTGGTGTGGGTCAATGAGGGTAGAAAGGATCATGAGACTGGGTGGTGGTGTGGGTCAATGAGGGTAGAAAGGATCATGAGACTGGGTGGTGGTGTGGGTCAATGAGGGTAGAAAGGATCATGAGACTGGGTGGTGGTGTGGGTCAATGAGGGTAGAAAGGATCATGAGACTGGGTGGTGGTGTGGGTCAATAAGGGTAGAAAGGATCATGAGACTGGGTGGTGGTGTGGGTCAATGAGGGTAGAAAGATCATGAGACTGGGTGGTGGTGTGGGTCAATGAGGGTAGAAAGGATCATGAGACTGGGTGGTGGTGTGGGTCAATGAGGGTAGAAAGTATCATGAGACTGGGTGGTGGTGTGGGTCAATGAGGGTAGAAAGGATCATGAGACTGGGTGGTGGTGTGGGTCAATGAGGGTAGAAAGGATCATGAGACTGGGTGGTGGTGTGGGTCAATGAGGGTAGAAAGGATCATGAGACTGGGTGGTGGTGTGGGTCAATGAGGGTAGAAAGGATCATGAGACTGGGTGGTGGTGTGGGTCAATAAGGGTAGAAAGGATCATGAGACTGGGTGGTGGTGTGGGTCAATGAGGGTAGAAAGGATCATGAGACTGGGTGGTGGTGTGGGTCAATGAGGGTAGAAAGGATCATGAGACTGGGTGGTGGTGTGGGTCAATGAGGGTAGAAAGGATCATGAGACTGGGTGGTGGTGTGGGTCAATAAGGGTAGAAAGGATCATGAGACTGGGTGGTGGTGTGGGTCAATAAGGGTAGAAAGGATAAGTAGACTGGGTGGGCTGATGACATCTACAGGTGAACAGCACCTTGAAGACCCAGAGGGAATAAAATATGGCTCAAAAATGATTGAACAGTAATATACAGCAAGCAGTATGAAGCAGAAACTTGTCACAATGCAGCCATAAATTTGATGGTCTGTTTCCTTTATGTACAGACCTTGGTCTCTTTTCCACCAAATCCTTGGTTGAAGCAAATTCGGAACACGTACTTGAGGTCCGCACTCAGCTCATGCAACCAGCGCATGAAAACTGGGATACCACGTGTACACAGAAGGTTTGCCACTCTTTCTTCTGCTCGTTGTCATACTTTTGCATGTTCATCAGTTCTGCCACCCTTGCATTGGACTTCACCGCCCTCTCCACTGCCTGTACAAATTTCATTCTGTGATTCCAGGTTTGGCGATGTGAAAGCAGTCGGTCCTATACGACAATCGCAAAATATGCACAGTACCAGGCAGCATCATTTCAGGAGTCTCTGAGGGTAAGTCTTGTTAGCCTGATTCCACTTGTATTTGAGGTTTTAAAATTTTTTTTGCATGTCCAAAGTTTTACCAATTGATTCTATCATATTAATCATAATAAATACAAGGCTGGACATAGCACTTTTTGAAAGAGCTTCAGAAGAAAAGCAAGAATTTTAGCTTGATGAGCTGATATGGAATCTAGAATCTAATATTCTCTCTTACCTTCCCTGTACGGTGTTACTTCTGAGCAGGAGGAGAGCGAAAAGAAGAACAACCTTCAGAGAGATATTTCAGACAGCGATTCAAATTCGTCAGAAAGGTGAAGTAACTTTACTCTCCCCTTACCCACCTCCCCCATCTTAAATGTTTGGGCCAAAATTGACATAATTCCCTTACATCTTCCACACACTCCTTGATATTTAACCATTCCCATGCTCTGTGTGATTGCAGTTGCTTGAAGAGGAGACAAAGAGGCCCCTTTAAAACCATCAAGTTCGGAACAAACATTGACCTTTCTGATGAAAGAAAGTAAGAACTTTACTTTTGTCTTTTCCTTCTTTGCTTAAATATTTATTTTCATAATCCTTGCGTCAATTTCCACTGGTTGGTTGAGTCTTGGATTACCACCGTGGAGGAAAACTCGTTTGTGCACGTGGCTTTGGCCAATCACTTTTTACAAGCTAACTCGGACATACCACCAGGTGGAAAACGCAGCTCAATGAGCTGACTAAACTCCCGGCTTTCCTTCGGATCGTCTCTGCTGGAAATATGCTAAGCCATGTTGGACACACGATCCTAGGCATGAACACTGTACAGCTGTACATGAAGGTGCCTGGCAGCCGCACGCCAGGTAAGTTCAAGCTGCTATTGAAGTCCTGGTTTTATATTTTTGGTGTGCATTGTGTTGTATGTGTTATTTATTTTACTGTTTTGCTGAAAAGACTATATTTATTATCATGGTAATTTTTGCTTATTCTAGCCTGGTGTTGGCTTAGCGGTTAGGGTGCGGCTTGGGATCCTAGGATCCAGAGTTCGAATCCCGGTCGATCGCTGAATTAATGCCAGGGGGGTTGACTCAGCCTGTCATCCTTCCGAGGTCGGCAAATTGAGTACCAGCTTGCTGGGATGAATGATCACGGTGTGTACCCCGATTTAGAATAGGTACACCGTATCCCTGCGCATCGTAAGAGGCAACCAAGGGTTGGCGTCAGGAAGGGCATCCGGCCATAAAAACATTGCCTCAAAGAGGGAACCATGATTGTCATGGGGCCCGCAAGGCTAACCCCCGCTCTAGTGGGGAAAATGGCCTTAAAACGATCATTCATTCTAGGCCGTTGTTGAATCTATGCCACAAGTCGTATTCCATAAAATCTAAATTTTCTTCTATGTTTCATAAACCTTGGTGTTTGAAAAATTTGGGAGGTTTCAGGTTTGTGGTAGGTTTCGTGCCAGTTATCAAGAAATGTATTGAAACCCAATTTTTTCCCCTACATGCCTCACTTCTACCCTTTCTTAACATCTACTTTAGATGCCCACCGCTTATTAGCTGATATTTTGTAGCAGGTATGTTAATCTTCGATCAAACATCTCAGTTCTGCATAGGGCTCTGCATTTCTACTTTCAGGTTTTATATTATTTTTATTTCCAAAATATAAACTCGATTTCAGTCTCCTTTCGTGAAATTTATACTTCTTTAAATTCCTGGTTATGAGGCTCAAATATCCCAGTCGTTGTGGTAAGACTCGGCGGTGTAATGGTTGGAGCGTCTTCTCCAAATCTGTGTGCGTTCGGCGGTTCAATCCCCAGCCGAATCATACCAATTTAATACTTTTAAAATGGTACGTGCTGCTTCCTTGCTTGACTTTAAGCATTGAAAATGATAAGGGTACGGACAATTCCCATAGGTTGGCATCGATGGGGAGGAGCATCCATTGTTGTGGTGTCGCTGGTACCCAGAATGCCTCGGGATGTGACGGGACTTCTCCCAAACTCAGTGGCTGTGTGTTTGTCTCATCTGACAGTCTTGTGTTGTCTTGTGTATCCGTCTGCATGTCCATGTGTGTGTGGCAGTTCTACTATGAACCGTATATCCTGTAAAAAAAAAAACAAAAAAAAAAAACGGGAGCAGTACCTATGTCGAGGTCAATTCTGGAAGTTGAAGAAATTAATCTGCGGCGAGCAAATATTCAAAAGAAGAAGATTATTGCATGATGATATCAGTAAGTTATTTTAAAGGACATTGCATTTACTGAAAATCATGGTTTTTGCAGGTCTGTAATCTGTTAAATGGTTTCCATCATTTCCGTTTTGGCTTCATGATTCCTGTACTCACAGATTAATTTTTTCTTGGAACTAGCAACATTCCTTTGACACATCATAACATGTCATCTATTCCACAGTAACATTTTCCTTTTTAAATATCTCTATCCCTAAACACCTTTAGTATTTCTTGCTATGATTTATTTTGCTCAACTAGTGGACCCACTAAATTGACTCACCCCAAGGCCTTCCATTTTCTTGATCCTTCAATCTTCTCTTATTCTTCGTGTGTATTGTTCTTTTTGTTTTGCATCTCCATAGGAAATGCTTGTAATGCTGTTGCAGCCTACCTGTATATTTTTTATGAAGTGGAAAAGGAGAGGTTGTGGTAGTGGTGGTGGGGTAATGATAGGGCAAGGGGAGTTGAATAAAATAAAATTGTGAAATGAAAGAGGAGTGGAGGGAATGTTAGGGAGGTGAGTAAAAAGGAGTTGGTCGTGGAAGTAACATGATGTATCCCAACCATGAGGTATGTGGGGTGGGTGTGGAGCATTGATGAATCCGAAAAAAATGTTATTTATCTATTTTTCGGTCTATTTAACAGAAACTGCAGGTATGCTGGAGAACTGTGCATGCTAAATTATGCAACCCAGATTTTGTGTTGATGACCATAATTGTTGTATAGGATTTCAGTATCAGGTAGAATTGTATCAATTGTTTGTTTTGGGGACTTTTCTGCTGCTATGCAGGAGTGATAAAGGGTGCAATTGGTGCATTTTTAGTATGGGTTGAAGGCAGGGGGGGGGGGGTATGTATGTATGTATCATAGACTCCTTTAGAGAAGGACTGGAACGTCCCATGCTCGGGGTTTGTAACTTGAGTCTGAAGGATTAACTTAAGTCCTGGGCTAAAATGACTTCTAGAAGGGCTAGAGACACGATCTCGGGGTCAAAATAGGGGTTTTTGAGGATGGCGAGTTCAATAGCGACATTTTCAACACCACCTGGGGTCATCTTCAATGTCACAAGGTCATATTTCAAGGTCAAATTAGTGAATCTTGGCAATTTTTGCCGTTTTTTGTGTCTAACTCATAAACGGTGAGAGATGGCTGATTATAATCAGAGGCAAGTTTGTAGAGCTGTCCAAATTTAATATATATTGGCATATATCGTATTACACAAACATACAGCAAATACACATTCGAATAATAACAATGCACCGTTTTTCAATTATATTTTGTAAAAAATGTCTATTACAACTATGTCTATGTCTATCACTAGTTGGAGAGCTATCGCTAGTTGGAGAGCTTTTCTTGCCTCCTGAGGAATCCCACAGCCTTTTCTTTGTCACTGACATTGAGGACATGAGCTTTCAATAGAATGTTAGCTAAAGTAGTACATGCTGCATTATTACTAGCTAAAGGTGCATCTACAAAGGATAACAGCTCAGCAAAATGAAAGCGGCAACGCATTTTAGTCATGCCATGCAAATTATAGGCATTATGTACAAAGAAGACGGTTGACATAGTCGGCACACTCAGTCCACCTCTATTCAAATTATCTAGGAACTCAGATGACACCTCGTTAGCATCTTCATCATCCATGATCTCCTCCATACTGGTGCTATCACCATATTTATGAACAAGGTATCCAGCCAAATAAACAACTTTATGCTTGAGGGCATCATCAGACCTCAAGAGTTCCTGAGTTTCATGAGGAGTGATCTCGTCAATGAGTTCACTTCGCTCATCTGGATTTATGGAAGTACCACAATTCTTGTCGCAAACAAGCACACGAGAACTAGATTCTGGCATAATGTCATGCTTAACGAGTGTCTGCAAATTTGCAATTTTAGCTGCAGCCATAATGTCAACTACGTCAATGTAGAAGTTTCCACCGCATCTTTGCCTGGCTTGGCCGAAAAACTTTTCCAAGGCTTCATCCGCGAATATAGCAGGAAGAACGTAGTCAAAGTCTTTCTCTGCCAGACGCAATTTGGCAGCATCCACATTATTACGTGTGGACACAGTGAAGGCTTCAGCAGTTTGCCTAGTTAGCTTCAGCTTACGACCACCACCTCCTTGCCATGCGCAGGTAGATATAATTTGGCAGGCCTCCTCCAGCCTAGTGAAACTTGTACAGTCTGCTGTCCAAGGCTGTCTGGATTCGTCGCGCAGATGGATAGCTGAGAAACGGTCTTTCACATTCATCATCTTGAACCACTCACTCATTGTCTGGGTGAGAATGATGGTGCCTTCGCTGATGCCCAGTGAATCCTTGAAGGTCTTTAAGGCAGCGACAGTCTTGTCATTGAACACCTGACATACCAAGGGTACGCTCTGGCGTTGAAGGTGCTTGGGGAAAACAGCGGTGTGCGTCAGCTTGGTTGAGCGAATAGGAATAGCTCGGTCGATCTCATAAAGCTTCCGAATATCACTCCAGTAAGCTTTGTACTCATTGCCATGTACGACAAATGAGAGTGTCTGGCCATCAACAGTAATCCAGTTGTTGCGAGCATTTTTGAAGATGTGCACGTAGTCGTACACTAAGAACATAGATTGCTCTTGAATCGATAGCACTTGGCAAATTCCAGGTCTGCCAAGTTTTGAATAAACACTGCAATTGGTATTGCAATTGTCACATATCAAAGAAATCACAGTACCGCCAGCACCAACTACAGCTGAGGCAGCTTCGATGAGGAGTTCCTTCAGCTGATCGGCAGTTAGTTTTTTGCAGGGCAAAACGCGTAGAATATAGCGTGGACCACCAAAATGGCAGGCAACTTCAACAACCATAGCATGTGAAGCAAGAATTTCATGGTCACCCCCCGCTGCAGCATTTTGAGCGTATCCTAGAACATGCCCTCCAGAAAATCGCAATGTCTCGACCAGCTTTACCTCGTCAAACATTAAATTGACCAAATGCTGCTGCGGCTTAAGCTGGTCGAACAACGTTTTGAGGTTGGAGTCCTGCAGACTACTAGAAAGCACCTGTTTTACCTTTTTTGTTGATGGTAGAATGATTAAGCCGGATCGACGAATCATTTTGTATGCACTGGGTGATATGTTGTGAAGCTGCATTGCGAAAATCATAGTATCGGTATGAAATCGGCAACCATCAGGAGGTATGAACACATGCCGCAGCTGCGACAGAAGGAAGGTTAAATGAGGAAGCTCGTGTGCCTCAGTCATCTTGCAGAGCTGGCTTATTACGTGCTGAGGAATTTCCTGGCTTGTGTACTCATGGGTGTTTACCTGGTCAGTTATGGATCTAATCTGGGACCGTTTTGAGAGCAAGCTGTTCTTTTGCAAAGGAAAAAGTCGTTTGGGCACCTCAATGCCATCTTTTTTTTTTTCTTTTTTTTTGTACACAAGATCGAGGCTCGTGAAAGAGCTAACATTAATCACACAAAAAGACAAACTGACACACAAAACACAAAAACAAGGCGAGCGGCAGACAAGATGGGGAGAGAGGGGGAAGGACACAAACACAACATTTGAGAGCAGGGACATCGGGAGCACTTGGGGGGAGGTGGGAGAGGAATAAAACATATGAACACTGCAAGGACTCGGGGGTGAATTACCGGGGGTAGAAAAGATCAATGTTTTCGATGGGGGAAGATAAGAGATGGTGGTGAACAGCTGTTTTAAAGACCTGGAGGGAGGAGTGTGATTGAAGGGAGTGGGGGAGTTTGTTCCAGAGGTGGGAGAAAAGGGGAATGAAAGAGTGAAGGTGAGCAGAGAGCCTAGACTTTGGCAGTTTAAACATAAGAGGGTTGCAGGCAGATCTTGTGCGACCTGAAAGAATATTGGGGGGACAGAGCACAGAGAGAGCTGGGGGAGCAAGGCCGGAGAGGAGTCGGTAGAAGACAGAAAGACCACCAACCTGCCTGCGGTGAGTGAGTGAAAGGCCCTCGGAGTTAGCTTCATCGCGGGAGATTCCAATGATTCTGAAAGCTTTGGCCTCAACAGCGTGAAGCCGAGCAAGGTGTGAGGCAGGAGCACACTCAACTCTATTCAAGAATAGGAATCCAAAAGGTGAGCTGACTTGTTGGAAATGAAAGAACTGCCTGACAGTTTGTCCAGTAGTGTCAGTTATTGATAGGTACAGGTTTTTCTGGTCTTTTATGACGTTAAAGCCAGGAAAATAGGAGCTGATTTTGGCGCAGAAGTGGTCGAAATCTTGGATCTTGTCTGCAGCCTCAGCAGCTGCATGCACCTTCTTAGTTCTTGATTCTGATGTAGAAGATGATGTTGGGCGTGGGGCTGAAGTAACCTGCTTCAAAACTGATTTTGGTAATCCAGGAAATATTGATGGGGGTTCTTTGGGTCGCTTGCCACCCTTAACTGACACCCATTTACAATTGAAATGTGTCTCACAAATATATATCTCCTTCAAGCACCTCAAGCTTTCTTTCTCATTCGGCATTGCCAATATCCATCTCTCCCTCTCCTCAGGATCTTTTGGGAAGGATAGGACCTTTACATAAGGTGTCCCATCATAGTTTCCTTTGCAGCCAAAGCAGCTGCAACGACGTGGCATCTTGTCATGAAAGCAGGAAACAAAACAAAGATCCTGTGAGATCACCAGCTGGACAGTTTCTGAAAGAGAAGAGAAACATATTATTTTGCTGATTTCCGATATTAAATGTGAAATATCACAATTAATTTTAAAATAAATAATAATAATAATAATAATAATAAAATAAATAAAATAATCTCCCCATCAGGTGTGTCGTGCGAAGTCCTTCCTTGGCACACCTGAGCTCCTCACCACATACAAGGCTTTCATCCGCAGCTCAATGGAATACTGTTCCCCCCTCTGGGCTGGTGCTCCTGCCTCACACCTTGCTCGGCTTCACGCTGTTGAGGCCAAAGCTTTCAGAATCATTGGAATCTCCTGCGATGTAGTCAACGCCGAGGGCCTTTCACTCACTCACCGCAGGCAGGTTGGTGGTCTTTCTGTCTTCTACCGACTCCTCTCCGGCCTTGCTCCCCCAGCTCTCTCTGTGCTCTGTCCCCCCAATATTCCTTCAGGTCGCACAAGATCTGCCTGCAACCCTCTTATGGTTAAACTGCCAAAGTCTCGGCTCTCTGCTCACCTTCACTCTTTCATTCCCCTTTTCTCCCGCCTCTGGAACAAACTCCCCCACTCCCTTCAATCCCACTCCTCCCTCCAGGTCTTTAAAACAGCTGTTCACCACCATCTCTTATCTTCCCCCATCGAAAACCTTGATCTTTTCTACCCCCGGTAATTCACCCCAGAGTCCTTGCAGTGTTCATATTATGTTTTAATCCTCTCCCACCTCCCCCCAAGTCCTCCCGATGTCCCTGCTCTCAAATGTTGTGTTTGTGTCCTTCCCCCTCTTCCCCCTCTCTTTTGTGTCCTTCCCCCTCTCTCCCCATCTTGTCTGCCGCTCCCCTTGTTTTTTGTGTTTTGTGTGTCGGTTTGTCTTTTTGTGTGATTAATGTTAGCTCTTTCACGAGCCTCGATCTTGTATACCAAAAAAAAAAAAAAATTAATACACAAATCAAAAAAATTAAAAACAAAATTTTTTAAAAATAAAGTTGCCAAATGGAAAAAAATAATGTATATTCAAATCATTTTTTCGAGGGAAACTAATCTGTTATAATACAGACTATTATATTTTATTTATTTATTTATGTATTTATTATTCTATTACATAAATTACATGTCATATGTCAATTTCATTCCAATCCATCCAATAGTAAAGTGCTGTGGTATTTGCATAGAAAACGAGGCATTCATAGAAAACGAGATAGAAAATGGGAACTCAGACTCAAGTTACAAACCCTGAGGTCGTGACGTTCCAGTCCTTCTCTAAAGGAGTCTATGGTATGTATGTATGTATGTATGTATGTATGTATGTATGTATGTATGTATGCGTGCATGTGTTTGTGTCATTGGTTGTTATCTCCATATGCAGGCTTCATAACATGGGACGGAGACCTCCCAGGTCTTGAAGTATCCACCTCTGTTTCAGTGAGGGATCACGATTCATGGACCAATTTGTGAAGTTTTCTTGTTCTCAAAGTTTTGTTCCGTGGGCTCTTTTGAGGATCGTCACCGAGCCCTGGACAGCTTCAAACTGTAGTTTGTGTTTGTCGTAATATTCCCAGGGATGGTTTTTAAGACCTCTGTAAGGTTCTTTTTTATCATTCCCTTTGCTCCAATAACCACTTGAACAATTTTGGCACTCTTCAGCTTCGAGGACCTTTTCATTTCATTTTTGAGATCTTGCTATTTTGGTCATTTTCTTCATTTCTGTGTTGTTTAGGCCAAAATCGCTGGGTACTGACACCTCAATTAGCAATGCCTTCTTTTCTTTTTTTGTATATCAGTTTTCTGTATCCGGTCACAATGCTTTGTTTTGATGTTCATGCTTGATGGGATCATTAGGTCATATGTGAGCATTACTTCCTTGTTTTCGGTGATTGCTTTTGGTGTGTGTGTGCGTGCGTGCGTGCGTGTGTGTGTGTGTCATCCTGATCGTAGATCTACTGCAGTCTATATACCCCCAAGGGTTAATAACACGACCCTTCCTGCCGCTTCCGTGGAGTTCTTTCAAGGCGTTTTGGTTTTTCCAAAGCTGCGTCTCATTACAAACGTAATAACAACACTTATAATAATAGCATAATATTAGTGATATTATGAAACCATATCCCTACTCCTCAAGGGGTTTTGTGGATTGCGAAATTGCCCCCTCTCCCACCCCAACATCCTCACTGAAGTAAATGTTACGATCAGGAATTTAAAATGGCGTGGCATGTTCTGATCCTTTCATTCACCTGATCTAACATGTTATAATGTCATGTTCGGTCTGATCTTTTCATTCACCTGATACAACATCACACCGCATCACACCTCCCGCGATGAAGCTAACTCCAAGGGCCTTTCACTCACCGCAGGCAGGTTGGTGGTCTTTCTGTCTTCTACCGACTCCTCTCCGGACTTGCCCCCCCAGCTCTCTCTGGGCTCTGTCCCCCAAATATTCCTACAGGTCGCACAAGATCTGCCAGCAACCATCTTATGGTTAAACTGCCAAAATCAAGACTCTCTATTCACCATCACTCTTTAATTCCTCTTTTCTCCCGCCTCTGGAACAAACTCCCTCACTCTCTTCAATTCCACTCCTCCCTCCAGGTCTTTAAAACAGCTGTCCACCACCATCTCTTATCTTCCCCCATCCAAAACCTTGATCTTTTCTACCCCCGCTAATTCACCCCAGATCCACTTTTTTGAAATACCGACTTCTTCCTGGAAGTCCTAGCAGTGTCCACGTGTTTTCGTTTTTTTTACCTCTCCCACCCCCCCCCACCATCCCTCCCCCTTCCCATGCCTCCTCCCCCCCAAGCCCTCTCCCTCCCACAGATCTCCCGATGTCCCTGCTCTCCATCTTGCTCTCCCTCTCCCTTTATCATATGTTTTATGTTTTATGTGTCAGTTTGTCTTTTTGTGATCAATGTTAGCTCTTACACGAGCCTCGACCTTGTATACATAAGATTTTTTTTTAAACAAAAAAACAACATTATAATGTCATGTATGGTCTGATCCTTTCGTTCACCTGATATAACATGTTATATTGTCATGTACGGTCTGATCCTTCCAATGACCTGATCTAACATGTTACAATATCATGTATTTTCTGATCCTTTCATTGACCTGATCGAACATGTTATAATATCATGCATGTTCTGATCCTTTCAATGATCTGATCGAACATGTTGTATTGTCATGCATGTTCTGATCCTTTCATTGACCTGATCTAACATGTTATATTGTCATGCATGTTCTTATCCTTTCAATGACCTAATCGAACATAAGTAATAGTAATAATAATTGGCAATAATAATAATAAGGATAATAACATGACTCCCCCCTGCTCCTCCCATAGTGAGCGGGTATACTAGTATTTAAAATTGCCTAGCTTCATCTTACTATAATTCACCAAATGTCCGTCCGTCCTTTCGAAGGTACCGCAAAAACGGCTCAACCGATCGCAACAATATTTTGGGTGGGTATTCCTTGGACCCGTGGGAGTAAAATAGGCTATATTGTGTTTCCAATTTTTCCAGGTTCTCCAATTTTCCAGTTTTTCCAAACACGATGGAATAATATTTACCGATATGAACAGTGATGTGGCTTTTGTTGAAATTCTACAAATACTGTTTATTCTACGTACCAGGAGAGAGTAAATCAACTCCTGACGAACTCTTCCTATATAAACGTGCGGCTCCGAAGTAACGTGGCAGCGTGTGCAAAGTGACTGAGAAAGACGTGCAGCGGCCGCTTCTGTTTTGCAGAATTCAATCTTTTTTCAAAATGGGCGCCATGTACTGTTTAGATTTTGATGATTTGCGTGTGATATGATTCAATGGATGTTTATATGAATCGTTTAAAATAAAAAAGCCTTCAATTTCTGATATTTAGCCTTTTCATTTGGGCCTCCCAATTGAAGCCCCGCCCTTAGGGCGGGTACCGTACCATTGCTCGTTGATTAAATACAGATTTTGTCTTTGTACTGATAGATGTTATTGGTCTTGATTTGATGCGGCGAACGTTTCTGGCAGTATGTTGCAGAACACTATATATATATATATATATTTGAAAGAGGAGCTGTCACTGTAAGAGGCATGGAATCAGCATCCAGAGAAGGAATAACCTCATAGTTGTCCAGAATGCACCCCCAATGCTGTTATTAACTGGGATGAGACATTGTGTTGATGAAGTTGGACCAAACCTCCTTTTAGAAGGTGACATTGTCTGCTGAAAATGTCATCACTGCTTAGCTTTAACAGGAAGCAATCAAGAGGATGAATTGGCCATCGTAGTCACCTGACGTGAACACTACTTGAATGTGTGATGCCCGAGGCAACAGCAGCTTGTCACCCCAGGACGCTCCAAGAACATCAGGATGTCTTCTAAAAATACACCCACCCCCCATCTGGGAGCCCCCATGATCTGAATTCGAAAAATAAAGAATCACAAAATGTAAGACTGTGCGATCCTGCAGACCATCGAGTAGAAAGGCTGTATCGGGTTTCAGAGCCATCGGTTGGTAAATAAGGAACGAGTAGGGATCCAAAATGTCAATGAGTAACCCACATGATCCGAAATCGAAAATTGAAGCCCAAGCAATTGTGCTGGCTACTCTCTTGTATTCATGTCGCGGGTTTCAGAACAATCAGCCGGGTGATAACCGAGGAGTAGCAAAAATAGCCAAAACATTAGGGGATGGATGATGGATAGACGGACGGACGGACGGATAACCGGACGGACAGACATCTGGACATATGATCCATTTTATAAGTTAGTCTCTTCGAAAATCGAGATGAGATGACATAAAAATGTGTTCAACTTCCACAACAATGTGCAGCATCGATTTGATGGGATATTCAGGCATTCTTGGCGTCAATGCATCGCGTGCGAGACGTACACACTGTTGATTAGCTACAAACACACAATAATTAATTTGCTAAAACGTTTGATAATGGCTGAACCTTTTCCAAACATTGTCTGGTAGTTGAGACTTTTTGTTGTCTACAGTTTGATTTAGGCCTTTCTGAACTTTCCTTTGGTTTTGCATCGTTTTTCACAGGTTAAACTGAATATTAATATGATCAGTGATTCAATAAATGACGCAGTCTGAAATTCCATGTTTGAAGTCTTGAGCAGACCAAGTAGCAGTTTCAGTGTATGAGCCCTCACATAATCCATAATTACTCACTCCTCGATTTGCTCTAACTCCTTGATGTTTGCGCTTCTGTGGTTGATGTCCAACGTTTGCTACCCTTGGCTTCCCCTCACCTTTTCTTTCTCACAGGTCATCAAGAGAACAATAACTTCTGTTCGGTGAACATAAACATCGGTCCTGGGGACTGCGAGTGGTTTGCTGTACCGGAATCTTACTGGGGTCTTGTTAACGAATTCTGTGAAAAGTAAGCACGAAAGAGCTCATGCTCATAATGCTTGTACTGAGCTTTGTGTTCTTGACCACATGCTCGACAGCGTAAATTGCCTTTTGCATTGCTCAAACATCTTTTCACACATTTCCTTTCCAATGGGATTTAATTTATCTAAACTGAAACACTTCAAGGAACTTTGGCATGGGAGTAGACCACTTGGCCCCTACCTGGGCTCTATCAACATTTCAATCAGTCTATTCTTTCTGCTACCCCTACTGTTCCAAGGAGACCATTCTGTGCCTTTACAAATTTGAGTTAAAGACCCCTGCCATACTGCTCTCCCTCTTCTCTTCTTTACTCTAAGGTTATGACCCCTGGTCCTATCACTCTCAATTTTGCTTAAAATTCTTCCGCACTTATTCTGTCTACACCTTTCATTAACTTAAGCATCTCCATCTGATCCCCTCATAATCACCTTTCTAATGCATAATGTCAAGTCGTGTCTAATGCAAGTCCTTTCTCATTCACCTGGTCCTTATAGCTTAGTCTAGCGAACCCAGAAATCGATCTAGTTACTCTATATAGAACCTTTTCTATGGCAATAAATCAACTTCAGTGCTCTATGCAGCTGTGTCTTTCCTCAGATCTGGTGACCTAAACTGTACACACTAGAGTACTGCACGCAGTCTTGAGAAAAAAAGCACATGGGAAAATGGTCTTTTAAACTCTTGCTTTGCATTTCCAAGTACAATATATATTTCCTACGAGCCGCTGTTTTGGCTAAATCTCGATATTCTCCAACGCTGATGGCACGAGCGGCACATTTGATTGGTCGAGATGGCATAAAAGACGTAATATTTTGTCTAAGTACTGTTAAACTGGAGTTATTGGAAGTGGCAAGACAGGTTTGGGCTGTGACAAGGAAAAATTATCTCAATTTTGGTGAAGATCTAAATCCGGATCTGGATACGAAATAAAAAAGAAATTTCAAGTGATTCTTCACTATTGAGTGATAGATAGGGCCAACAACGTTATATAGCAAGTTATTCCAAAAAGTTGTGGATGAGTGGGTTGGTGACGAGAACAAGCCGATTAAATTTTGATTCAGGTATGGATCCAGATCCGACCTGTTAGTGGGATACAAAACGTAAAGTGTTCAGCCTGACGGAGCTATACTGTCTACCGAGTGCCGTTCTAGTTTAACCCTGTTTTTCGCTACGTGCATGGGATAAATATTTCAGGTGAGGCCAAGCTCCCCAAATTATTGTACAATGGCAACACAATCCCTTATTAATTTTGTATGTGGTACATGGCTTTAGGTAGCATCATTTGGGCAGCTGTCCCGCTGATGCAATGCCACATGTAGGTTAGAGCTGGAATTAGGAATTTGTTCATGGTGTGAGATGGCTCACCTTGTCTCTTTGCGCAGGAGACCGTGGGATTTTTAACGTCCACAAACTAATGCTAATAGATGGGATGCCAAGTTTAATGGCTATCTAAGAGACATCTTCAACAAGACGCACGTATCACCTTGCTTGTGAAACTCCAGGATGATAGTTTATCGCTGGGCTGAGATTAGACCAGATTAGACAGCTTAGAGACGAGTTTGCATACCTTTCAGCTCTCCTCCTAGCTTTTCTCCCTCTTTTAATTATTAATTTATCACCCTACGATTATAATCTAAAACCACATTAGCTTTTAACCTCTCGCTTCCTGGCACTGTGCTGTTTGCTTAACTCCACATCTATTACAATCCCCAGATCCTTTTCTTGTGTGACATGCTCTAAGACTGCCCCTTGCATCATGTGACCTCGATTTTCATTATTCCTACCCATCCCCAGCACCTTACACATTTTTATTACGGCGTAGCCCATAGGGCAAAGCCATCTAGAACAGTGTGTGTTTGTCTGTATGTATGTATGTATGTATGTATGTCCTCTCAAATGTATACCAATCGGAGCTGAGGATCTGGACACATGACAGGGTGATGTGATTACGTCTGATGTAATTACGGCAGTACGGCGGCTGACTCTCCACACACCGCTATTTTGATTCCAATTTCGTTCAGGCCGAACATATCGTCGAACCTGTCATATATCACAATCACCATGCTCTACCTTTACGTTTTTCATTCAGTATGAAACACAAACAAACCGATTATTAAAATGACCATCAAATATCAAAAGCATCGGCGTTACGTCTCTTGCATCAAAACGGTACATATAGGGCCTTAGGCTTTATGCCTCCCTACCCTTTGGACTGCTTCGGACAAATTAAGCCCAGGTTTCTTAATACAGTGGTGTATCGTTTCAGTAGTATCGTTTTTGTAATAGTAATAATAATAATAATATAGCATATATGACCTTAACACTTTAATCCCAATATCGTGAATACAAAGTTAATGGATTGAAGCGGTGTATGGTTCATGAATCAATGATAAGCGGTGTACGGTACTAACAACCGCGGAATATGGAATTCGCCTTGGTTTTTTGATAGCATGTTATTAACCCAATCCTTGTGGGGTATAATCTAGATTACAGTAGATCTTCTCTCAGTTCTGCAAGCAAAACTCAACTCACGGATGTCAGGATTCCTCCAAATTTCTTTGTTTAATGTTATAAACAGCATTAGCGACTGTTTACAAAGCTAATCAAACGTGTTTGTGGTTTATAAAATATTTTACAAGCCCGACTACACCGCTGTTAGACTTTCGGTCTTGTTTATGTTAAATTGCATCTGCCAATAATTTGCCCAATCTATGAAATATCTGGCATTTCCCGAATCTGATCAGCCAACTCCATGCTGTCTTCCTTATCACCACCCTTTTGGTCTATATTGCCTAGTTGTGCTTTGAATGACAGTTTGCATTTGGCAGTGGAAATAGTTACCAAATGGCTTTTCCAACAATAGCTCATTTGTCTACATTGCCACCTTAGGAACAGCGTTAACTACCTCATGGGCTCTTGGTGGCCTGTGCTGGAAGATCTGTACGAGACCCATGTTCCGGTGTACCGCTTCATCCAACGGCCGGGTGACTTGGTCTGGATCAATGCGGGCACCGTGCACTGGGTTCAGGCTGTGGGCTGGTGCAATAATATTGCTTGGAACGTGGGGCCACTAACCGGTGAGTCCTGCGGCCCATATTACACATCTTTCTCAGTCTCAGGTTCGAAGTACCAATGGCTCAAACTTGTCATTTCTTTTATGCATTTTCTCCTTTCACCACCACCAGCATGGCAGTACTGCCTGGCTGTGGATCGCTTTGAGTGGAATAAGTTGCAGAGCGTGAAGTCGATCGTCCCTTTGATGCATCTCACGTGGAATATGGCGAGGAACATAAAGGTTACTGACCGGCAACTCTTTGATAACGTCAGGTATGCTACACAGTACCCCTG
The DNA here is from genome assembly GCF_964187855.1 of Myxine glutinosa. NCBI lineage: Eukaryota > Metazoa > Chordata > Myxini > Myxiniformes > Myxinidae > Myxine > Myxine glutinosa. Next base: position 143,661,635 of record NC_136264.1, read on the forward strand.
ACCTTGCAGCTCTCTAGATTCCGACTTTATTCTTCCAAATGATTGGGCTTTGTTATTCAATCTGTACCCTCTTCTGCACCGTAGGATGTGCCTCTTACGTTCTTTAAAGAGTGTGCAATTGGCCCGTGATGCGCTTGCCACAGTGGGAAAAAACATCGTGTGGCACGGGCGTGCAAAAGACGAGCCTGCACATTATTGCACTGTCTGTGAGGTACTCCCTTTGTTCTTCTTTCTTTTCCCCATTATTTTGATATTTTACTTTATTACATATACTGTTTTACTTTTATTCTTCATCATCTTCATCATCATTCAATGACAGAATAGGTACACCGTATCCCTGCGCATCGTAAGAGCGTGACCAAGGGTTGGCGTCAGGAAGGGCATCCGGCCATAAAAACATGGCCTCAAACAGGGAACCATGATTGTCATGGGGCCCGCAAGGCTAACCCCCGCTCTAGCGGGGAAAATGGCCTGAAAACGATCATTCATTCATTTCATTCATCTGTAAAGTCTATTGCCGGTGTGTACCCCAGTTTAGAATAGGTACCCCGTATCCCTGCATGTCGTAAGAGGTGACTAAAAGGGTTGGCGTCAGGAAGGGCATCCGGCCATAAAACATTGCCTCAAAAAGGGAACTATGACAATTACATATGGGCAGGGAACAGCCCGAAGTACCCCATGGGGGACCCCACTCCCTCTCGTCAAAACTCAAGGTGGGGAACCCGATCGAAGCAAGGGTGGAAATCACTCCATCTAAGACGACAAAACGTCTGATGCCCGACGTGGAGATCGGTTTCTAAGGTTTGGGACATGGAATGTAGGGACAATGACTGGGAGATCAGAGAAGTGCTGGAAGTATTGGTCAGAAGAAGAGTGGACATATGTTGTGTGCAGGAGACGAGATGGAAGGGAAGTGGTGTGAGAATGGTGAAGGGTAGGCAGGGACAGAAATACAAGTTGGTGTGGCAAGGGTGCCTGGAGGGCGTGAATGGTGTTGGTGTCCTGTTTTCTGAGGAGTTTGTAGACAGTGTGGTGAGTGTGACTAGAGTGAGTGAAAGGTTGATGATGGTGAAAATGATGATTGGAAAGCTCTTGGTGAACGTCATCTCGGGATATGCTCTGCAGATTACTCGGAGCGATGAAGAGAAGGACAAGTTCTGGTGTGCAATAGAGAAGCTGATGGAAAACGGTGAAGATGAGGAAGTTGTTGTGGTAGGAGGAGACCTAAATGGACATGTGGGAAGGAGTATAGACGGTTTTGAGGGAGTTTATGGGGGTTACGGATATGATGCGAGGAAAGGAGAAGGTGAAAGGATTTTGGAGTTTGCTGATGGAGCTGGTTTGTTGATTTGTAATACTCAGTCCCAGAAAGAGGATAATAAGCTTGTTACATACACGTCAGGTGGGTCGACGACAACCGTTGACTACCTGATGGTGCGTAGGCGAGATAGGGGGCACAAAGGTGATCCCGGGGGAGGAGGCTGTTTCACAGCACCACTTGGTTGTCTACGACATAAGGGTGAAAGGTGCGAGGAGAGCTCGGCTGGTAAAGTACTAACCGAGAATGAAGGTGTGGAGGTTGAAAGAGGTGACAGTGAGGGAGGCATTAAAATAGAGGCTGAGTATGGTAGAGGATGATGTGGTTGAGCTTGAAAGTGGTTGGATGTCAATGAAAGATAGTCTGTTGGGAGCCATTGGTGAGGTATGTGGATGTACAAAAGGATGGCACTCAGAAACATGGTGGTGGGATGATGAAGTTAGAAAGAGGATTGACGAGAAGCGGAAGAAGTTCAAAGAGTGACAGAGGACGAAAGGTACGGGGGAAGAAGAGGCAGAGCATGAACGTTATAAGGCAGCCAAGAAGGCTGCAAAGAAAGAGGTAGCAAAGGCGCAGGGGGCATCAAGGAAAATGTTCGGAGAACGCTTGGATTTGGAAGAGGGTCAGAGAGCCGTATTCAGGATTGCAAAGCAGATAGCGAAAGAGAGGTGCGAAGAACAGGACGAAGAATGGGAACAATGGTGTGTTTGAGGTGAAGGTGGGAGTGCATCAGGGGTCAGTACCAAGTCCACTACTATTTGTAGCTGTGATGAAGGTGCTGGCTCGGAATGTAAAGGTGGGTTTACCGTGGGAGTTGTATGCAGATGATCTGGTGTTAATTGCGGAGAGTATGGATGGACTGAAGGAGAAGATGAACAAGTGGAAGGAATGTATGGAGACAAAAAGTCTGAAGGTGAATATCGGAAAGACGAAGGTGATGGCAAGTGGTAAAGCATGTAGTGAGGTGGAAAAAACTGGGAAGTGGCCGTGTGCTGTGTGCAGGAAGGGTGTCGGAGTGAACTCCATTCGATGTACAATGTGCGCTGAGTGGGTTCATCAAAAATGTAGTGGTCTGGGAGGGTCATTAACCAATGTGGCAGCTACCTACATTCAAGTGTAAGGTGTGCACAGAGGGACCTGCAGATGGAGGAAATGTTGAGTTGGACCTTGGAGACGGCATGAAGCTGGAAGGTGTGAAAACATTTTGCTACCTAGGAGACATGCTGAATGGAGAAGGTGGATCAGACTCGGCAACGGTTGCTCGAGTGAGATGTGCATGGAAGAAGTTTCGGGAACTGAGTGGCATGCTAACGAGGAGGGGAGTGTCGTTTAAGCTGACGGGAAAGGTGTATGCTGCATGTGTGACAAGTGTTATGATTTATGGGAGCGAGACATGGGTAATGAACGTAGAGCAGCAACGAAGGCTGGAAGGGGTGGAAATGTGAATGGTTCGGTGGATGTGTGGAGTTTCGTTGAGAGAGATGTAGCCAAATGATGAATTGCGAAAGATGATGGGAATAGAGCCTGTGATGGATGCTGTGAAGAGAAACAAGTTGAGATGGTTTGGTCATGTGTTGAGGAAGGATGAAAGTGACTGGTTGAGAAGAGTGATGAAAATGAATGTAGAAGGAAGTGGAGGACGGGGAAGACCGAGAAAGACTTGGCTGAAGGTGGTGGAAGAAGAAATGCGGCCAAGGGTGTTAACAAAGGGAGATGTAGAAAATAGGGCAAAATGGAGAAGATTGTCATGGTGCCGCAAGGCTAACTCCCGCTCTGACAGGGAAAATGGCCTTAAAATGCCTGTTGTTGTTTGTTGTTTGTTGTATCTGTATAGTCTCTGCCTTCACATTCTTTGTCTTCACATTCTTCGTTGTCTTTATTTTTGACAATTGAAAACTTGCATAATCCTAAATGGATATTTATGGTGTTCTGTGAGAAAATGTCCTTTGTTGGTTTTGGTTGCAGAGATATGTCAACCTTTTGTATAATGCAAGCAACACTGGTGGTTGTGGTTTTAGTATTGACCTCAGAAACTGAGTTAAGATAATTTGAACCTTTTGTGGGCACGGGGGGGGGGGGGGGGGGGTAGGAGATGCTCACACGCTCTTATTTTCCTCGGTGTCACCTGTGCAGAACTTTTTGAAATCCTGCCTTTATCACCTCATTTCTGTTGATATTTAAATTGGTCCACTCCTGTGCTTGCTTTCTTGTTATGGAACATTATTTGTTGTTCGTTCATTGGTACTTCTCCAACGAAGACCCAAGTACTGATGCAAGCAGTATTTCTTGTTTCCTCCACCACCGAAGGTGAACAGAGGTTATGTTTTCGCCCATGACTGCTGTCTTTGTCTGTGAGCAGGATATCTCAAAAAGCTATTTGGACAAAACTTTGTAGACAGCTTGGGTGTGTGACGAGGACAAATTGATTCGATTTTGGTGAAGATCCAGATACTGGAATTTTAAAGTGATTCCTCACCTCAGCCTGGCAGAGAGAGAGGGGTATGCGCTCTACTACGTTCCGTTTTAGTTGGAGGTTGTGTTTTGGTGTTTAAGTTGCCCACAGGTTATGTAAGCCAAAGTGTGGTGTAGCACCACCTGGAGGCCAAATCAAGTGAATGAGGTGGAGAATAACTTGCATTCTCATCTTAGAAGGTGATCCCTATAAATGGCAACCCGCAGTGTTTTCACACAACTTGGAAACATTGTGTATCTGCCCTACGAAGGGAGAAGAGAGAGGGGTATGGAAGGATTAAAATACAGTTCAAGAGAAGTCCATGAGGACCCTTTGTGGAATAGTTGCAAAGCTGGGTCAGAAGCTTCTCCACTATGGCAAGGGACCAGTCTACATGCTGTGGGTTGTCTACATGCTTCATTTCATTCTGTGAAGGTGGAAAGGGTGGGGACAGGAAGTGCCAGATTTGAGACATTGGCCTTTTGAGTGAAAACAGAGTTAAATAATTCTGTTTTTTCCTCATGCAATCTAGCATAACTCCATCCTTTAGGAAGGAAGCAATGGAAGGGAAATGTGTAACGAAATTGAAGAGGACAGACCTGATCGGCTACCACCAGATTTTGGAGGATGGCGAGATGCTGCAGAATTTGGATCTCAGATGACCCTGGCTCTTTCACAGGTTCTTCATGAGTAAGCAATTTCCTCCTCCTTAGAAAGTTGCAAACATCACTCCTATCCATGAGACAGGTTCTAAAATTGATCCCCTCCACGACAGATTTATCAGCCTTCTGCCAATTATAAGCAACTAGCAGAGGTACCCGGCTTTGCACGGGAGTGGGAGGAGGAGGGGAGGGGGAAGAGGAGGGGAGGGGAACGGGGGGGAGGGGGAAGCGGGGGAGGAGGAGGGGAGGGGGAAGAGGAGGGGAGGGGAATGGGGGGGGGAGGGGGAAGGGGGGAGGGAAGGGTGCGGGGGTGCCCAGGGGAAGAAGGGCCCCTCCCCTCCCCCTCCCCCCCCTTTCCCCTCCCCCCCCTCCCCTCCCCCTTCCCCCTCCCCCTCCCCCTCCCCCCTCCCATCCCCTTCCCCCTCGTTCCCCTCCCCTTCTCTTCCCCCTCCCCTCCTCCTCCCCCTTCACACCAGGGGGGTTGACTCAGCCTGTCATCCCACCGAGGTCGGAAGTCGGAACTCATTGTCGTCAAATAAATGTAGCCTGTATGTTTCACTCTTTGTCACATGCCGTTGGTCCCATGTCAATCGGATGAAGTTGAAAAATTAACGTTACGAAGGTTCTCTGGGACGTACTGATTCCGAATAATGAAGTTGAAAAATTAACGTTCCGAAATACGCTAATTACGCTAACAGAAGCGCTGGAGGGAGCACTGCGCTCCCTCCCTTAGATTCCCTCCCTCTTCTGCTAGCGCTAATTACGCGTAACACACTAATTTTAAAACCCGAAGTTTTTTTAATTTTAAGGTGTGCTGTAGTCAGAAGCGCTAGAAGCGCTGCGCTCCCTCCCTTCGAATCCCTCTCTCTTCTGCTAGTGCTAATAATACGCTAATTTTAAAACCCGAAATTTTTTAAATGTTTATGTCTCCGTGACATTCCTGGGACCATCCCGAGTCGAACAGTACTTTCCGCTCGCAAATCCGTCCACGGGTTCTCGAGATCTTAGAGATCGTAGATAGATCAGGATACAGACACAGAGGCCAACTCTACTTTATATATATAGATAATGGAGTGCATCATTGCAGGAGACCTCAGAAACTATCTCTCCTCTAACCTGCTAATCTCTGACAACCATCTTTGCTTCTGACCTGGCCTTTCCACCTTAGATGTATTACTCCTGACACAGCAGTGGATGGATGCACTCAACTACAAGCAAGAGGTTAGCGCCATCTCTCTGGCTATTCCTTCAGTCTGGCATTCAGCCTTGATTTCTAAGTTGCCTTTGTTTGGTATTGAGTGTCCTCTGCTCATGTGGTTGTCTGATTTTCTCTATGAGTGGAATTGGAGAACGACAGGCTGCCCTTGATTGTGTCCTTTCCCAGGATCTTTCTCTTCAGGCTGGAGTTCCACAAGGCTGCATCTTTGGACCTAGGTTATTTTTGACATATAGCAGTGATCTGACTGATTCTCTTGAAAACCAAACCAACTTTCCTATTTTGCTGATGACTCCACCCTTGTGTAAAACAATACGTCACATTTATGTAAGGCTGGCTGCTGTGGAATCCTTTTCATCAGACCTGGACAAGATAAGCTGCTGGTCAGCTACTTGGAGCATGACGTTCGATGCAGGCAAGTTATACACTCTCGCACTGTCTCTCCACAGGAATCGGAAATCAAACTTTCCAATCTACTTCTCTGGGTAGCCAATGGAAGAGGTGTAGTCCCGAGAACTCCACGGCTTCACTATCTGCCATAACTTTCATGGGAGGATCATTTCACCAAGCTAGAATCAAAGGCCAATCACCATCTGTGCATTCTCCGTAGAGCCAAGGCATTCCCGAGCCGCTCCATGGGAGTCTGACTCCTCAGTCTGGGCTGACACCACCACTTTCTTTGGTGCTTCTCTTGAGGGGTGAAAAACAAGGCCTTCTGCACCATTGGTATCTTAATGCAGGAGGAGACTTCTCACGGACTGTCACTCTTCTACAGGTGGCAGGTTGGTGGGCGCCATATTTTATGCAAGCTTACGTCTGGCCTTGCTCCTCCTTTCCTCTCCTATCTCTGTCCTCTCAGCTATCCCAGGTCACACGTATTCCTCCAGAAACCTTCATATGCTCACCCTCCCAAAATCCAGACTGGTTGCCCACCTGCATTCTTATTTGTCCCCTTATTCTCCCAGGTGTTGGGTGTTGACTCAGCCCTGGTGAGGTGATAGCCCTGGTGTTGGGCTAGCGGCTAGGATGCCGGCTTAGGATCCGAGGATCCTGGGTTCGAATCCCGGTCGATCGCTGAATTAACGCCAGGGGGGTTGACTCAGCCTGTCATCCTTCCGAGGTCGGCTAATTGAGTACCAGTTCACTGGTAATTCCCTGTTTGTCGTTAAAGGCGGCAAAAAGGGTTGGCGTCAGGAAGGGCATCTGGCCATAAAACATTGCTTCAAAAAGGGGACCGAAAAACAACAACAACCACGGTTCCCGAAAAAGACCAACCCCCGCTTTGCGGGGAAAAATGGCCTCTATAGGTGGTTTTTATTCTCCCAATTGTGTAATTGTCTCTCTGTGTCTGTTGCCTTGTTTTCCCCACTTAATTCTTTCAAATCCGCTGCTCATCACCACCGCATACATTAACCCACGCACATCCACGCACCCTTCTACACGCGCTTATTTGTTCATTTTCTGTTCCTTTTTGGGCCATTGTTACTCCTTTCTGTGACTCTTCTCCCTCATCTGCATGTACATACCCCACCCCATACCATTTGGTCGTTTGTGAATCATTCATCTTGTCTGTGAGCTTAGACACCACCCCTCTTCCCCCCACACCCCCCTCTTCCCAGCAAATAAAGAAATAAAACAACCTCAAGGGTCATTCGGGCCAGCTATTTTTGTTTGTTTTATCCTTTTAACACCCTCCCCTCCTTTCAGTCTTCTTTTCTTTCTTTCTTTCTTTCTTTCTTTCTTTGACACACTCTCACTAGAGGAGCTGATTTCTGATAGTACCCTCCATCACTGCTTCTACTGTGTTGGTGTACATTAAAGTGCTCTCTCCCTCATTTATTTCCTCCACTAGGTGGAGGTGTTTGACCTTTTGTACGTGTCCAGCGAGAGCACGGCACGACGTACGTATGCCGTGCACTGCCTCTCATGTGCACTTAAAGCGTCAGCTACTCTCGACTCGTTCGTCATCTTGGAGCAGTACCGCATCGAGGAGCTGGCTCATGTGTACGACTCCTTCACACTGGTAGGATTCTGGCTCTGGGACATCAATATATATATAATTTTATATATATATATATATATATGTATATGTATAAATATATATACATATATATATATATATATATGTATATGTATATGTATATATGTATATACACTACATGACCAAAAGTATGTGAACACCCAAATATCGAACATCTCATTCCAAAATCATGGGCATTAATATGGAGTTGGTCACCCCTTTTCTGCTACAACAGCCTCCACTCTTCTGGGAAGGCTTTCCACGAGATGTTGGAAAATTGCTGCGGGGATTTGCTTCCATTCAGCCACAAGAGCATTAGTGAGGTCGGGTACTGATGTTGGGCGATTAGGCCTGGCTCGCAGTCGGCGTTCCAATTTATCCCAAAGGTATTTGATGGGGTTGAGGTAAGGGCTCTGTGCAGGCCAGTCACGTTCTTCCACACCGATCTCGACAAAGCATTTCTGTATGGACCTTGCTTTGTGCATGGGGGCATTGTCATGCTGAAACAGGAAAGGGCCTTCCCCAAACTGTTGCCACAAAGTTGGAAGCACGCAAGCGTCTCGAATGTCATTGTATGCTGTAGCGTTAAGATTTCCCTTCACTGGAACTAAGGGGCCTAGCCCGAACCATGAAAAACAGCAACAACAACAACAACATGCATTTTAAGGCCATTTTCCCTGCTAGAGCGGGGGTTAGCCTTGCGGTCCCCATGACAATCTTCTCCATTTTGCCCTATTTTCTGCATCTCTCCTTATTAACCCCCTTGCCCGCATTTCTTCTTTCAGCACCTTCAGCCAAGTCTTTCTCGGTCTTCCCCGTCCTCCACTTCCTTCTACATTCATTTTCATCACTCTTCTCAACCAGTCACTTTCATCCTTCCTCAACACATGACCAAATCATCTCAACCTGTTCCTCTTCACAGCATCAATCACAGGCTCTATTCCCATCATCTTTCGCAATTCATCATTTGTCTTCCTTTTCTCTCAACGATACTCCGCACATCCATCGAACCATTCGCATTTCCACCCTTTCCAATCTTCGTTGCTGCTCTACGTTCATTACCCATGCCTCGCTCCCATAAATCATAACACTTCTCACACATGCAGCATACACCTTTCCCTTCAGCTTCAACGACACTCCCCTCCTCATCAGCACGCCACTCAGTTCCCGAAACTTCTTCCATGCACATCTCACTCGAGCAACCGTTGCCGAGTCTGATCCTCCTTCTCCATTCAGCATGTCTCCGAGGTAGCAAAATGTTTTCACACCTGCCAGCTTCACGCCATCTCCAAGATCCAACTCAACATTTCCTCCATCTGCAGCTCCCTCTGTGCACACCTTACATTTGAATGTAGCTGCGACACTGGTTAATGACCCTCTCAGACCGCTACATTTTTGATGAACCCACTCAGCGCACATTGTACATTGAATGGAGTTCACTCCGACACCCTTCCTGCACACAGCACATGGCCACTTCCCAGTTCTTTCCACCTCACCACATGCTTTACCACTTGCCATCACCTTCGTCTTTCCTATATTCACCTTCAGACCTTTTGTCTCCATACATTCCTTCCACTTGTTCATCTTTTCCTTCAGTCCATCCATACTTTCCGCAATCAACACCAGATCATCTGCATACAACAACTCCCACGGTAAACCCTCCTTTACGATCTGAGCCAGCACCTCCATCACAGCTACAAATAGTAGTGGACTTAGTACCGACCCCTGATGCACTCCCACCTTCACCTCAAGCTCACCACTGTTCCCGTCCTTCGTCCTTACAGCTGTGCGCGCTCTTTTGTACATTGCCCTCACTACTCTGATCAACCATTCCTCCACTTCTAACTTCCTCAATGCCCATGTCAATACTTCGCGTGGAACCCTATCGAATGCTTTCTCCAGATCAATAAACCCAAGAAACAACTTCTTCCTCTGCTCCATGTACTTCTCCTGCATCTGCCTCACAATAAAGAGCGCATCTATCGTTCCTCTTCCTGGCATAAATCCAAACTGCATTTTGTCCATCTTCACCTTCTTCCGTATCCTCCTCTCCAACACCCTTTCCAATACCTTCATTCCATGCTCCAATAACTTTATCGCTCGGTACGAGCCACACTCCAGAGGGTCACCTTTCCCCTTGTATCGAGGGACGAGGGTACTCAGTTCCCAATCCACTGGAATGCGGCCTTCTTTCACCACCAGATTACAGATCTCTGTCATTCTCTTCACACCCTAACTTCCTGCTGCCTTCAACATATCTCCCTCAACTCCCGTCGGCCCTCCCGCTTTTCTACTCTTCATTGCTTTTATCGCTTCCTCAACTTCCTTCTCAGTTATCTTCTCTGCCGGTCCTAAAACTGGGTTACTCTCTATGTTGCCATCCCATTCATTCTCTGTATTCAACAGCATTTCCATATATCTTTTCCATCTTCCTTTAATTCCATCTGCGTCTGGGTAAAGGAATTAAATTCCTTTAATTCCAAACAACGATTTGTCCCACTTCATCCTTCAAGCAACTCACCCCCATCACATCACACCTCTCTTTCGCTATCTGCTTTGCAATCCTGAATACCACTCTCTGACCCTCTTCCGAATCCAAGCGTTCTCCGAACATTTTCCTACATGCCTCCTGCGCCTTTGCTACCTCTTTCTTTGCAGCCTTCTTGGCTGCCTTATAACTTTCATGTTCTGCTTTTTCTTCTCCCATACCCTTCGCCTTCTGCCACTCCTTGAACTTCTTCCTCTTCTCGTCAATCCTCTTTCCAACTTCATCATACCACCACCATGTTTCCGAGTGCCTCAGTGGTCCTTTTGTCCATCCACATACCTCACCAACGGCTCCCAACAAACTATCTTTCATTGACATCCAACCACATTCAAGCTCAACCACATCATCCTCTACCCTACTCAGCCTCTCATTTAATGCCTCCCTTACTGTCACCTCTTTCAACCTCCACACCTTCAATCTCGGTTGGTACTTCACCCGCCGAGCTCTCCTCGCACCTTTCACCCTTATGTCGCAGACAACCAAGTGGTGCTGTGAAACAGTCTCCTCCCCCGGGATCACCTTTGTGTCCCGGAGGTGCCCCCGATCTCGCCTATGCACCATCAGGTAGTCAACGGTTGTCGTCGACCCACCTGACGTGTATTTAACAAGCTTATTATCCCCTTTCTGGAACTGAGTATTACAAATCAACAAATCATCTCCATCAGCAAACTCCAAAATCCTTTCACCTTCTCCATTGCTCACACCATATCCATAAACCCCAGGAACTCCCTCAAAACCGTCCGTACTCCTTCCCACATGTCCATTTAGGTCTCCTCCTACCACAACAACTTCCTCATCTTTCACGTTTTCCATGAGCTTCTCTATTGCACACCAGAACTTGTCCTTCTCTTCATCGCTCCGACCACCCTGCGGAGCATATCCCGAGATGACGTTCACCAAGAGCTTTCCAATCATCATTTTCACCATCATCAACCTATCACTCACTCTAGTCACACTCACCACACTGTCTACAAACTCCTCAGAAAACAGGACACCAGCACCATTCATGACCGCTGGGCACCCTTGCCACACAAACTTGTATTTCTGTCCCTGCCTACCCTCCACCATTCTCACACCACTTCCCTTCCATCTCGTCTCTTGCACACAACATATGTCCACTCTTCTTCTGACCAATACTTCCACCACTTCTCCTGATCTCCCTGTCATTGTCCCTACATTCCATGCCCCAAACCTCAGAAACCGATCTCCACTTCGGGCTGTACCCTGCCCATATGTAGTTGTAATTGTCATGGTTCTCTTTTTAAGGCAATGGTTTTATGGCCGGATGCCCTTCCTGACGCCAACCCTCTTAGTCGCCTCCTACGACACGCAGGGATACGGTGTACCTATTCTAAGCAGGGTACACACCGGGATGACACATGAAAAACAGCCCCAGACCATTATTCCTCCTCCACCAAACTTTACAGTTTGCACGATACATTCGGGAATAGAGCCTGTGATGGATGCTGTGAAGAGAAACAGGTTGAGATGGCTTTGTCATGTGTTGAGGAAGGATGAAAGTAACTGGTTGAGAAAAGTGATGGAAATGAATGGAGAAGGAAGTAGAGGACGGGGAAGACCGAGAAAGACTTGGCAAAAGATGGTCGAAGAAGAAATGCGGGCAAGGGGGTTAACAAGGGGAGATGCAGAAAATAGGACAAAATGGAGAAGATTGTCATGGAGACCGCAAGGCTAACCCCGCTGTTGCAGGGAAAATGGCCTTAAAATGCCTGTTGTATACATTCGGGTACGTAGTGTTCTCCTGGCATCCGCCAAACCCAGATTCGTCCATCGGACTGCCATATGGTGAAGCGTGATTCATCACTGCAGAGAACACGTTTCTACTGCTCCAGGGTCCAATGGCGGCGAGCTTTACACCACTCCAGCCGATGCTTGGCATTGCCCATGGTGATCTTCGTCCTGTGTGCGGCTGCTCGGCCATGGAAACCCATTCCATTAAGCTCCCAACGAACAGTTGTGCTGAAGTTGCTTCCAGAGGAAGTTTGGAACTCGGTAGTTAGTGTTGCAAATGAGGACAGACGATTTATACGTGCTTCAGCACTTGGTGGACCCGTTCTGTGAGCTTGTGTGACCTACCACTTCGTGGTTGAGCTGCTGTTGCTCCTTGACATTTAAACACACAATAACAGCAATTACAGTTGACCGGGGCAGCTTCAGCAGGGCCGAACTGACTTGTTGGAAAGGTGGCATCCTATGACGGTGCCACGATGAAAGTCACTGAGCTCTTCATTATGGGCCCATTCTACTGCCAATGCTTGTCGATGGAGATTACATGGCTGTGTGCTTGATTATATATCTCGTCCCTCTATACAAGGGGAAAGGTGACCCTCTGGAGTGTGGCTCGTACCGAGCGATAAAGTTATTGGAGCATGGAATGAAGGTATTGGAAAGGGTGTTGGAGAGGAGGATAAAGAAGAAAGTGAAGATCGACGAAATGCAGTTTGGATTTATGCCAGGAAGAGGAACGACAGACGCGCTTTTCATTGTGAGGCAGTTGCAGGAGAAGTACATGGAGAAGAGGAAGAAGTTGTTTCTTGGGTTTGTTTATCTGGAGAAAGCATTCGATAGGGTTCCATGCAAAGTATTGACATGGGCATTGAGGAAGTTAGGAGTGGAGGAATGGTTGATCAGAGTAGTGATGGCAATGTACAAAAGAGCGCGCACAGCTGTAAGGACGGAGGACGGGAACAGTGGTGAGTTTGAGGTGAAGGTGGGAGTGCATCAGGGGTCGGTACTAATTCCACTACTATTTGTAGCTGTGATGGAGGTGCTGGCTCAGAACGTAAAGGAGGGTTTACCGTGGGAGTTGTTCTATGCAGATGATCTGGTGTTGATTGCGGAAAGTATGGATGGACTGAAGGAAAAGATGAACAAGTGGAAGGAATGTATGGAGACAAAAGGTCTGAAGGTGAATATCGGAAAGACGAAGGTGATGGCAAGTGGTAAAGCATGTGGTGAGGTGGAAAGAACTGGGAAGTGGCCCTGTGCTGTGTGTAGGAAGGGTGTCAGTGTGAACTCCATTCAATGTACAATGTGCGCTGAGTGGGTTCATCAAAAATGTAGTGGTCTGAGAGGGTCATTAACCAGTGTGGCAGCTACATTCAAATGTAAGGTGTACACAGAGGGAGCTGCAGATGGAGGAAATGTTGAGTTGGATCTTGGAGACGGCGTGAAGCTGGAAGGTGTGAAAACATTTTGCTACCTCGGAGACATGCTGAATGGAGAAGGTGGATCAGACTCGACAATGGTTGCTCGAGTGAGATGTGCATGGAAGAAGTTTCGGGAACTGAGTGGCGTGCTGATGATGAGGGGAGTGTCGTTGAAGCTGAAGGGAAAGGTGTATGCTGCATGTGTGAGGAGTGTTATGATTTATGGGAGCGAGACATGGGTAATGAACGTAGTGGAACAACGAAGGTTGGAAAGGGTGGAAATGCGAATGGTTCGATGGATGTGCGGAGTATCGTTGAGAGAGAGGAAGACAAATGATGAATTGCGAAAGATGATGGGAATAGAGCCTGTGATTGATGCTGTGAAGAGGAACAGGTTGAGATGGTTTGGTCATGTGTTGAGGAAGGATGAAAGTGACTGGTTGAGAAGAGTGATGGAAATGAATGTAGAAGGAAGTAGAGGACGGGGAAGGCCGAGAAAGACTTGGCTAAAGATGGTGGAAGAAGAAATGTGGGCAAGGGGGTTAACAAGGAGAGATGCAGAAAATAGGGCAAAATGGAGAAGATTGTCATGGGGACCGCAAGGATAACCCCCACTCAAGTAGGGAAAATGGCCTTTAAAATGCATGTTGTTGTTGTTGTGCTTGATTATATATACCTGTCAGGAGGAAGTGTCCCGAGTCTCGTGTCCTGAGGAAGATTTTTCGGTGCAAATCTTTCATACCTGTATGGAAAATCGTGTTAATTCGTGTCGTGTCTTGAGGCCTTGTACAGTGTACAACCTTGAGGCTTTGTTGTTCTCTCAGCGGTCCGTCGTTTGTGCTCCAATAACTTTCGTTCTCTGCTTTTCCCAGTCTTTTCACCCCAAAGCCTACTTCCTTGTGTAAATCTCAACTAAAAAAAAAAAAAAAACATTTCCTTCTCTGTTCTTATTCTTTGTTCTCATTCGTTCTTATTCGTTCGTTCGTTCGTTCTTCGACCACGTGTTTCTCCCCCATTTCCCCAGATAGTTTTCACTGTTATTAACCTTACAATGTTTCCACTTTCCCCTCAAGTTCTGTATTCCGTCATATATTATAACACCATTTCCCTCTTTTTATTTGAAAGGCTGCTTTAGACTTGCTCACCAAATCTATTCATCCCAAAAAAAAATTCCATCTCTTATAGTGCCTTTTTTCTACATTCCCTAAGCTCTCCTGCACTCCATCCTCCATCCAGCGTCCTTAAACGTATTTTTGACTCGAAGGTCACAAGAAGCTCATTTTGCAATAAATGTTCGTTTCCCATTAATCGTACACTTTCTAAAATCCAATCTCACCCCTCCCCTCCAAATCTTCCCCATAACCCCTCCCCTCCAAATCTTCCCCATCACCCCTCCCCTCCAAATCTTCCCCATCACCCATCCCTTTCAAATCTTCCCCCTTTCCCCTCTCCTCCTAATCCTCCCCATCACCCATCCCTTTCAAATCTCCCCCCTTGCCCCTCCCTCCTAAACTACCCCCTCACCCCTCCCTCCTAAACTACCCCCTCACTCCTCCCCTCCAAGACTCCCCCTCGCCCCTCCTCTCCTAGACTCCTCCCTCACCCCTCCCCTCCAAATCTCCCCCATATCCCATCCCTTTCAAATCCCTCCCCTTGTCCCTTCCCTCCTAAACTCCCCCCTCGCCCCTCCCCTTCAAATCTCCCCACCCTCATTTCTTCTTAATTTCCCCCCTCTCACTCCCCCTCCTCAAAGCGTCCTCCCCGCTTCTTCCCCCTTCCAACTCTCACCTCCATCTCTCCCAACCTTCTGCATCGCTCTTCCCCCTCCTCAAATAACACCTCATTGTGCCTCACCCAATCACCATCAAACCTTTTGTCCGCCCCATCCTTCCCTTTCTCCGGGCTATTCTGAAATCTCTGACACACCTTCAACAGCTCTCCCTACCTCTTCCACCTCTTCCACATCTTACCCTATTCCTCCTCCCCCCTGTTCTGTATCCGATGCTCCCCCTTCCTCTTCATTAACGGTATGGACCTCAAACATCCGGGGCCTTCATTCAAACTTAACTGATCTCTCCATACAGGTTGCTTCTGTCAAACCAGACGTGATCTGCTTAACAGAAACTTTCCTCCTTCATGATGTCTCTGATTCCTTAGTATCTCTCCCGGGTTACTCCCTCCTCCGGTATGATAGCCCTGAGCCTCGTCCTGGAGGTGGGGTTGCTATCTTTATCAAAAACTCTCTTCCTCACTCGCCCTGCACTGCACTCTCTCCACCTCACCCCCAGGAATACCTCTGGCTACGGCTTCCCCTTCGCTCCCACCTCTTGTTCATATGTGTGTTGTACCGTCCACCAAACAGTGATAACTCCATCTACATCTCGCTGTCTGATAATATGGACCAACTTCTATCTACTCATCCCAACTCTCTCTTCCTCATATGTGGTGATTTCAATTGTCACCATGCCAGTTGGCTGGGTGTGGGTACCTCTCTCACCAGCCATGGCTCCTCAGCAAAGGACTTCTGCGACTCACTGGGACTGACACAATCTGTCAATTTCCCGACCCGGATCTCAGTCAACGGAGCATCTTCTCTTCTGGACTTGGTTATGACTAACTTCCCTGAAAATGTCTGCTGCTTTTCTTCTGCTCCAATCGGATCATCTGATCATGTGCTTGTTAAAGTGGACATCTCTCTGACCATTCTCAGGGAGCCTGCTCAGCGTCGACGAGTCTGGCATTTCACTCAGGCCAACTGGCACTGTCTTCAAGCAGCCATCAATCATCTGGACTGGTCTCCCATCTCTACCACCTCTGACATCAACTCATCCTGGGAATTCTTTCAAAGTAAATTGCTCTCTCTCATGCACAGATTTATCCCATCTCATCTTCAGTTCTCATACCCTTCCTCCCGTCCATGGTACACGGAATCTTGTGGTGAGGCTGTTGCCCAGAAACAACTTGCCTTCGTCTCCTGGAAAGCAAATCCAACGGAAGGAAATCTCATTTCCTTTCACAAAGCCCGAAACAAGTGTGTGTCCACCCTCAGGAGAGCCAGGAAACAATATCTCTCCGTTCTCAAGACCGAACTCTCTTATCTGTCTCCCTCTTCCAAATCCTGGTGGCGTCTAGTCAAATCTGTTTCTGGTGTTTGTTCCCCCTCCATCCCCTCCCTTACTTCAAACGGCTACACAGCTGACTCCGCACGTGAAAAAGCTGAATGCCTCAACTCTGTGTTTGCCTCTAAATCTTGTGTCCCAAACCCATTCCTCTCTGTACCCACCATACCCAGTCGTACCCAGCTGCTCCTGGACTCAGTGTCCTTTCCTCCTGACAAGGTGGAAAAGTTTCTGTCAACCCTCGACTCTGATTCTGCAACTGGACCTGACGGCATCAGCCCACGGGTCCTAAAATCCTGTTCCTCCGCTTTTTCTCTACCTCTCTCTGTTCTCTTCACCCTCTCTTTTGCTCAAGGTCAACTGCCATCTGCTTGGAAATCAGCCAACATCACCGCTTTGCACAAAAAAGGTGCAAAAACAGATCCTAGCAACTACAGACCAATCAGCCTTCTCCCAATTATCAGCAAAGTCATGGAATCCATCATTGCTTCGGATATGAAATCTTTCCTCTTATCCAATGGCTTGATCTCTCATCATCAATTTGGTTTCAGACCAGGTCACTCTACTCTGGACATGCTGCTTCTGCTGTCTCAACAATGGATGGAGGTCCTCAATGCCAAACAGGAAATTAGAGCTGTCTCCCTCGACATATCACGTGCCTTCGATACGGTCTGGCACCCCGCTCTGCTCACCAAACTCTCCTCCTTTGGTATCCATGGAAATCTCCACGCATGGCTGGCAGACTTCCTCTCGAGTCGTAGTCAACGTGTGGCCCTGAATGGGTTTCTCTCATCTCCTCTTCCTGTTCAGGCTGGAGTTCCCCAAGGCAGTGTTCTGGGCCCTGTGCTTTTTCTGGTCTTCATCAATGATCTCTCTGACTCTCTTGAAAATCCTCTCTATCTCTTTGCTGATGACTCCACTCTCTGCCGCTCCATGCCTCATCCCTCAGATCGGCAGTCTGCAGCCTCCTCACTCTCTGCAGACCTGGACAAAATCACAGACTGGGCAAACAAGTGGAACATGTCTTTCAATCCTGACAAATCTCACACTCTTACGATGTCTCTCCGAAAAGACCGACTGGACAACCCTCCCATCTACTTTCTGAATAATCCTCTCCAAGAAGTTCTATCACTCAAGCTTTTGGGTCTCACTATCTGCCATGATCTTTCCTGGGAAAACCACATTTACAAGCTGGCCTCCAAAGCCAGTCACCGACTGGGCATCCTCCGTCGTGCGAAGTCCTTCCTTGGCACACCTGAGCTCCTCACCACATACAAGGCTTTCATCCGCAGTTCAATGGAGTACTGTTCTCCCCTCTGGGCTGGTGCTCCTGCCTCACACCTAGCTCGTCTTCACGCTGTTGAAACCAAAGCATTCAGAATCATTGGAATCTCCCGCGATGACGCTATCTCCGAGGGCCTTTCACTTAATCACCGCAGGCAGGTTGGTGGTCTTTCCGTCTTCTACCGACTCCTCTCCGGCCTTGCTCCCCCAGCTCTCTCTGGGCTCTGTCCCCCAAATATTCCTGCAGGTCGCACAAGATCTGCCTGCAACCCTCTTATGGTTGAACTGCCAAAATCAAGACTCTCTGCTCACCTTCACTCCTTCATTCCTCTTTTCTCCCGCCTCTGGAACAAGCTCCCTCACTCTCTTCAATCCCACTCCTCCCTCCAGGTCTTTAAAACGGCTGTTCACCACCATCTCTTATCTTCCCCAATCCAAAACCTTGATCTTTTCTACCCCCGCTAATTTCACCCCAAATCCACTTTTTTGAGGTGACTTTTGACTTCTTTCCTGGAAGTCCTTGGTGTCCTTGCGTTTTATACTTATCCTGCCTCCCCCCAGGCCCTCTCCCTCCAAAAACATCTCCCGATGTCCCTGCTCTCAAATGTTGTGTTTGTGTGCTTCCTCCCCTTCTCTCCCCATCTTGTCAACCGCTCCCCTTTTTATATACTTTGTTTGCTTGTTTGTTTGATTTGTTTGTTTGATAAATGTTAGCTCTTTCACGAGCCTCGACTCTGTATGCAAAAAAAAAAAAATGGGTGTGTCTGAAACAGCTGAATCCACGAATTAGAAGGGCTGTCCACATACATTTGGTCATGTAGTGCATATATAAATGTATAGATATGTATGTATGTGTGTGTGTGTATATACATTATATGTGTATATATATATATATATATATATATATATATATATATATATATATATATATATATATATATATATATATATATATATATATATATATATGTATGTATATATATATGTATGTATGTATGTATATATATATGTATGTATGTATGTATATATATATATGTATGTATGTATGTATATGTATGTATGTATGTATATATATATGTATGTATGTATGTATGTATATATATATATGTATGTATATATATATGTATGTATGTATGTATGTATGTATATATTGTTACAGACGTGGCTTGGATGTTATTTACCGAGCGGTTTTATGGTATGACCACGTCTGCACAAGTTACCCGATTGTGCCCGAACGTTGACTAATCGCGCTATGCTAGACCAATGAAGGAAAAAGAAGACACACGGCTGGAATTAATACGACACGACACCAGGGATACGGTTCTCAAAGGTTGTTATTACAATAATGCGGAAGGTTTAGATTACAGGGACAAGAGGGAAACATAGGAAGGTGGGCACTTAAACACACTTATATTAACCCCAACGGACGACAGATAAACGGGACAAGGCTCACTCACACGGGGATTGATGGAAAGGACAGGCGGGTAGCGATCGCTCCAGGTGCACCTGGGCTCAGGGCAGGATCACGTACGGTCCAGTTTAAGAGATGCGGTGGAGGTATTGCAGCGCTCGAGGGGTGGCGACTTCTCTCTCCAGGCTGGGGGCGCATCTGACGTCACATCCGGCGCGGGGCCGCGTATATCCGGCGGGGAGTGACACGCCCTCGGCTCGTTAGCTCCGCCTCGTGGAATCGGCACGTTGCTTCTCATTGGGTGCGTGGGGGGGTTACTGGCTCCGCCCCTGACGAGGAGCTGACAGCCAGCCCCTTCGGGGTAACGCCGTGGAGCGTATGGTCATGGCGGGTAACCGAGCCGGTGTGAGGACGCACACTCCCCGCCCCTCTGTTGTTGTAGTCGTAGTTGTAGTTGTAATTGTTGTTGTAGTTGTTGTTATTGTTGTAATTGTTGTTGTAGTTGTTGTTATTGTTGTTGTTTGGGGAAGAAGATGGGAGGAGGTATGGGAAAGGTCCTAAACTCACTACTGATGCCATATAATCACATTCTGGTGCAACGAAGAGTCATAATTAATGGAAACGAGGCCTTAACTGACATAGATTAAGAATAACTAGGAAGATGTCCGAAAGTTGGCTACGTGTGGTGCGGTGGACCTGGGCACGACATTTAATGGGGGAATAAGGGGAAGGTCGGCTCTACTGATTGTTATTTACATGCAATGGGACTAGGGAATGGGGGATTGGGGAAAGTTGGGGAGTATTGGAGAAAATAGGGGAATATTTACAAGCGGATATGGAGGCCAAATTCCATATTCGCAACATTGCACCCTTCTCTACCCTCGGGGCGTCCCGACCCGATAAATTTTTACCTACTTTAGTGTGGCACGCAATGTAGTTCCCTCTACTATTAACTCTACCCTGAGTGCGACAGTTTTACAGATATTCACAAATGAGTAAATATGTCCCCCTGCGACGTTGCACCCTTCTCCTCACAGAAACACACCCACAGGATAACCGAATCCGGAAAGAATTCTCAAACTAAACATACAGCCGGTAGGGAGCATTATTTACAAGACTACGCTGCTATTTACACTACGATCCAGGACCTGTTTTTGGAGGAACACATGCAGATGTTATGCATAGAGAGAGCGCGCTTGCCAACATCGATACACCAACCCACGAGTGCTCTGTGGCCGACGGCCTTTAATAACGTGCAGAGCACCCTTTCCCAGCATCAAAAGCACCACCCCACCACCAATCGGTGCAGTCACCATTGTTCAATGATTAAAAATAAATGCGACAACCCCTAACCCTGCAGGTGTCTCTTGCTCTTCGTGTGGCCTTCAGTGGTGTTAATTAAAAGTGGTTCACCTGTATGGCATAGGTGCCACGTTGACCCATAGGTCCATCCCCGGGTGGTGCTTGGCCGCAAACGAACTGCGGTCCATTGTGGGTGGCCACAAACATTGCGGTCCATATGGTGTATCGATCCCGGCAGCAAACAGCGAAAGTGCAGGCCCACAACTGCGCAGCCAGCACCTCTCTCTCCTCTCTCTCTACCCCAAAGCCAGATCCTCGGAGGTGGGAGACAAAAGAAGCAGACAAGTGAGTAAGTTGGTAAGGGCGCAAAAGTGCACGCAATATAAGGTAATGCACACTGGGGGCACATGGGAACCAGGTGAGACAGGTACGTTCCTATCGTACGCCCCCCCCCCCCCCCCACCAGGTAACCTACATGGCCCCTCCCTTACCCCTTACTGTATCCACAAAACACAACACTACCCATAAACATCTACTTTACAAATCAACAAACATCCCTACTGTCTTCCCCGTTCCTCCCATAAACCAAATTCGTCTTCTCTCCCTCCTAACCAATCAAATTTGCCATTTTCAACTCTCATCAAAATTTGCCATCTCCAACTCAACATCATAATTTGCCATCACCAATTCATCATCAGTCCCTCCTAGGGAGGGAGAGATGGAATCACTCCAATGTCTCATCCACGTCGTGATGCGTCTCACAAATCCTCCAGCAATTCTCATTTCTGCAACACAAACAAAGAAAACACAGGTGTGGAGTCATCATCATCACCACAGGCAAGTGGCTGCGTATGGTGCGACAGGTTCTTCAATCCTAACTATTTCCTAAATGACTTTAACAACTTTACACTACCCGGGGTCTTTCTCCGGCCAAACCATTGGCCCTCTTACTCTATGGGTTCTAAAAACCAATTCCCATTGGCCAACCTGTGGTGCTTTTCAATTTGGGGTCTCACTCCCCCGATTCATCTCCCGGTGCCCTCGCACAATTTCTGGGCTGCGGCGTGTACCTCTCCCAGTGGGTCTACCCACCTGCACACCTCCACCACTGCAGTTGCCTCCGAGCTTACCTGCTCCTTACCCTAACCTAACTACCTGGGGAAGGCCCTCTGGCTCTCTCCCCACTCCGTGCCCTCTCTGGCACTGGGCTGCCCGATCCACACCCGGGATCCTCAGGCACCCACTCACAACTACCGGCTCCCAGAGCCCACCTGCGGCCTCACCTGGCCGACATCCTCACAGTGGTGGAGTGCCCAACCAACTACACACACTAACAGGCTACACGCCCAGCCATTTCCACAACACTAATGCACCCATTCACAACACCATTCTGCAACCGCACCACAAATGCCAATATCCAACCACAATTTACCTGCACCCTCTACCTAACACTTACACTACCCGCCCCGGGTACTCGTGAAAGGGGTCCACTCTTCCCCCATCCACACCTTCGCACCATGCACACCACTCCGTACCACTTACTCCAACTCTCTCCACACACCTGTACTTGCACACCTGTGCTCTCCCACCTGGTGCCACCTGCACCCTTCTCTCCCCAAGCGCATTCGCGCTGATCCACAACACTCACTACTCATACACTGCTCCACACACCTGTCCAGTTGCACACCTGTGCAATCACACCTGTTCAATTCTCACACACACACGGCATCATCTCAGCTAACTACTCCCTTCTGAAACTTGCGCTTCCCAGTCGTCCCTTTAAACTATTGCGCTCCCTCGTCATTATAATCCACACTAATCTACCTGCGTCCCCACTACAGGTATCAGTCACTAACTAACCTTAACGTTACCTAAGGTCATCTTCGCTAGATCCCTACAATATAACCTAACCCACCCGGGCTAGTTTTCACTGCCATACACCCCATAATCTATTGCTCCTTTGCCCCACTCATGGGAAGGATGGTGGATTTGCCATCCCACCACATCGGGGGTCTCTCACTACCAATTTTGCACATCTAATTTCAACAAATTAAAAATTTGCCAATCACTGCCCATCATCTGCCAATCACTACTGCCAATCCCTTGCCAATCATCAAATTTTGTTTTTCTCTAATTTTGGGTCCAAAACACTAACCTCATCACCCAGTCGACTCACTAATACCTCTCGGTGCGCCACTCCCTGTCCAAAGCCCGGCTTCGTGAAGCCAAGCAATGGATGCTGGTTGTTTTGTGCCAGCGGCTGGATGCATCCCGCATTCGGTGCAGGGAAGGAGGTTTACCCGGGCCGAGATCCCACGCACCATCTCGGCACGGAGCCATCCCATGGCTCGATCTCGGCCTGCCGGAATGCCTCACCAAAAAGTGGTCGCCATGACGACCCTTTCTATCGGGCTGCCCGCTCCGCCTAGTGGAGCACGGACGCGGCTGTTCAAAGCGAGGCCCAGCACGCACCGAGGGCCCGACTCGGCTATAAGTCGTTCTAAACTCTACCCCGTCTAACGTCGATGCTTCACCTGCATGCTTACATCCCGCAGCCCGTTCCTTGCTCACACATCCAGCTGTGCCCATGCTCCTCGTACCCTTCCTTACACACCCAGGTACACCCATTCCACTCACAGCCTTGGTCACACACCTGACCACCGAACACTTTGGCACACATTCGTTGCTCGCACACCTCACCAATACACCGCTTCGCGCCCCCTCCTCGGTCACCTCCTCTGTGACAATCACAGGTGTGCTCTCATTCGCACACCCAACCACGTGCCTCACCACCAACTCCAGCGTGCATTCCCACTCACGCTCTACCATTCCAGGTGTGCATCCTTCCATCCCAGGTGTACATCCTCGCTCACCTGTCACAACTAACTCACGCTCCATGTCACTCTCACTACTTTCACCTCCATTCCTGATAGCGCACTCACCCTTACTCTTGACAGCGCACTCTTTCCCCATGCACCTGTCCGTCACACACCTTTCTCGCGCACACTCTCCCGTTACACCCTCTGTAACACTCACCACAGGTGTGCATTCTTCCTTGCCTTTGACAGCGCACTCTTTCCCCATGCACCTGTCCGTCACACACCTTCCTCGCGCACACTCTCCCGTCACACCCTCTGTAACACTCACCACACCGCGCTCCCATGTGCTCCCTCGCACACACGCTACGACCGACTCACTCTCGCCAGCACACTCACTCCTTGGTACACACTTTTTCCTCACACACCCCAGAGTCGGACTTTCTTGCACACCTCCATTTTCGCACACCAGACCTGTCGCACACTTCACCCACGGCCTCTCACGAACACCCGGGTCCATCTCGACCCCCAAGCTCCTTAAATCCCCTGGCGCATCATACGCACGACCATATTGGTCACCACTTACACCGGGTCCTCTTCCTCTTCGCTTCTCCTCCATCACCTGCGAATCCCTCATCCGGTTAATGAGCACATCATCACGATCCAAACACAGACTTTGGACCAATTCTTTTATCTCCTCTTTTATCTCTTTGTTATCCCCTCTCCGTCGCTTCTTAATTTCGCTCACCCCCTCTTCCACTTCTTTCCGTGTCGCTTTCAACCCTCCTAATACCGCAGTGTTCCTTTGAACCTGCTCCACTAACTCCGTCTGTCCCACCGTCAGCTGCTCCACCTCCTGCGTCAGGTCCTCTATGCCCCCTTGTAACTTTACAGTCCCCTTTCTCACCTCCTTCTCCATGTGCTCCTTACAGTGCCTCACCTCCTCGCGCACTCCTCCGACCTCCTCACTCACACCTCTTCTAATCTCCTCTCCCTCTACCCCATTTTTCACTCCCTCTATCTGATTCTCCTGGGCAGCCATTCTATTTTCTACCCCCATTAACCCATTTTTCACCTCCTTTATCCCGTTGTCTAACCCCTCTCCGGTACCTCTCGCTTCGTCCCTCATTACCCCCAGTTGGCCCTCCAATCGCTCACTCCGAGCCCTCATTCGGTTCGTTATTTCTTCAATTTGGTTTCCCAATCGCTCACCCTGAGCATCCATCCGGTTCTCCAATCGCTCACTATTCTGGGCCATAAGGGCCTTCATTTGTATAAAAAACAAGTTCAAATCCACCGGGGGCGCTGCCACGGTCGCTGGCGCGGTGATCAGCGAGGCGCCATTTTGCGCGCCCGCTTCTTCGTGCGTGACGGCGCTATTTTGCGAACCTGCCGCCCTCACTGCTTCGCTCTCCTCCTGTCCCTCATTTTGGTCCTGGATCGACCCTACCTCACTCTCCTTTACCGGACCCCAGCTGTCTTGATCCGCCATAGCGCGACTTTCAAAATTCGGTTTTTATTTTTTTATTTTCGTAAAACAAATTCAAATTTCGCCGTTATAATTTCGCGCGGGAAACGCGCTCCGAATCGATTTTCCCTCCCAAAATTTGGGCCTAACTAATTTAGTCCCGGGTTCGAATTCCACTCCTCGACACCAATTGTTACAGACGTGGCTTGGATGTTATTTACCGAGCGGTTTTATGGTATGACCACGTCTGCACAAGTTACCCGATTGTGCCCGAACGTTGACTAATCGCGCTATGCTAGACCAATGAAGGAAAAAGAAGACACACGGCTGGAATTAATACGACACGACACCAGGGATACGGTTCTCAAAGGTTGTTATTACAATAATGCGGAAGGTTTAGATTACAGGGACAAGAGGGAAACATAGGAAGGTGGGCACTTAAACACACTTATATTAACCCCAACGGACGACAGATAAACGGGACAAGGCTCACTCACACGGGGATTGATGGAAAGGACAGGCGGGTAGCGATCGCTCCAGGTGCACCTGGGCTCAGGGCAGGATCACGTACGGTCCAGTTTAAGAGATGCGGTGGAGGTATTGCAGCGCTCGAGGGGTGGCGACTTCTCTCTCCAGGCTGGGGGCGCATCTGACGTCACATCCGGCGCGGGGCCGCGTATATCCGGCGGGGAGTGACACGCCCTCGGCTCGTTAGCTCCGCCTCGTGGAATCGGCACGTTGCTTCTCATTGGGTGCGTGGGGGGGTTACTGGCTCCGCCCCTGACGAGGAGCTGACAGCCAGCCCCTTCGGGGTAACGCCGTGGAGCGTATGGTCATGGCGGGTAACCGAGCCGGTGTGAGGACGCACACTCCCCGCCCCTCTGTTGTTGTAGTCGTAGTTGTAGTTGTAATTGTTGTTGTAGTTGTTGTTATTGTTGTAATTGTTGTTGTAGTTGTTGTTATTGTTGTTGTTTGGGGAAGAAGATGGGAGGAGGTATGGGAAAGGTCCTAAACTCACTACTGATGCCATATAATCACATTCTGGTGCAACGAAGAGTCATAATTAATGGAAACGAGGCCTTAACTGACATAGATTAAGAATAACTAGGAAGATGTCCGAAAGTTGGCTACGTGTGGTACGGTGGACCTGGGCACGACATTTAATGGGGGAATAAGGGGAAGGTCGGCTCTACTGATTGTTATTTACATGCAATGGGACTAGGGAATGGGGGATTGGGGAAAGTTGGGGAGTATTGGAGAAAATAGGGGAATATTTACAAGCGGATATGGAGGCCAAATTCCATATTCGCAACAATATATATGTATGTGTGTGTATATCTATATATATATATATATATATATATATATATATATATATATATATATATATGTATATATATATGTATGTATAGATATATAGATATATGTATAGATATATACAGTAGAGATATATATATATATATATATATATATATATATATATATATATATATATATACATTGTTGCGGATCTCAGCACCAGCCTTTTCCCCTTACCAAGGGGGGATTAGTCCCCTTGTCTTTGACTGACCGACGGGACCCGGGACCTATGACGTCCTTCCCGGACAGCGCGAAATAGGGTTTTAGGACTAAGAATTCGCTATTACCTAATTACTTGCGCTGCCCAGAAACGAGGAAGTAAGCCCCCCTGAATCACAGGTGTTGGTGGATATGCTGAGCGGTAGTGAACCCATGACCCGAGCCGTTAGCAATTACTAGACCCCGATCCAAGCGGTTCTTATTCGTGCCACGCTTACCCAATGATGGAAATCACAGAAACGGTCGAATTGGAAGAAAGGGAATAACAAGATTTATTCACTCTATTTACAATGTTGAGAAGAAGAAGACACAGTGCATTCCTTAAGCAGTCTTATACTTAATACCCCAGACAAACGGGCCCGTCTCACACACAGACACTCACACGGGGATTGCAGATGAACAGGTCAGCACGTCCAAGGATGGCGTCCGGGCAGCTCTCTCTCTGGTCCCCAGCTCGCACCGCGAAGTAGATGAATAGAAACGGCAGGAGCTCTCCGCGTGTCGTTGGCGCGCATGGGATAACACAGGGCGAACGGTAGGGTCTGGGCTCTGGCGGTTAATCACTCGCGTGGCTGCTTACATAATAGTTCAATACAATCAAGAGCTCTCTCTCGTGCAAGTCCTCACTGCAGTACTCATAAAGCCTTCTTGTAAGTCGAGTCCTCTCCCTTCTCATAACTGAGGTGGGGGCCTCGCGCAAAGGGTTTTATTGCCACACCCTTAGAATCCTCTGGAACTCACCAGACGTTCTTCACCACCCCCTATCACGCCATGCCCTCAGAGCCCTGGTTGGCTGGTAGCCCTTACCGTCATCCCCTCTGACGTGCTCCTCGACGCCGCCACACCCCGACCCCGCGCTCCTCCCTCTTTTCAGGCCTACCTCGTGTTACTCGGCTCGTTCGAGCGAACAAAGGGCAGCTAATGCTGCTGGCAGCCAAAGCGTAACACACGGAGGGATCAGCCAAAATGGAGCGCGGGATCGAGTTTGCCCATAGATGGAATTGGAGGGTGGCCGCAAAATGAAAGGACCTAAGCTCATTTCTTTACACAACGCAGATGTTATTCGGGAAAATGGCCTACTCTTACACATACTATGACATAACTAATACTCTAAGTAGGCCAACGTGTTACTCGTGGACTAACTATGGGGGGCAAACCTTTAACCTTTAATGATGTCATATGTACAAATCTCAAAACCGTATCACTGCCCCCCTCCTTCGCCAGGCTCGTCCCCGAGCCGAACCCACACATGTGAGAACGACCGGTTTTGAGCAAGGTTCAGGACTACTCTTTAAAATTCCGTGTGACACTTAGGTGTGGTTTCCCTCTACATTTAATCAAACACCCTGTGTGTGACAGTTTTACAACACTAAATATGTCCCACCTCCTGCGTTGTGTTCTAACAGACTCACACCCACAGCTCACCGAATTGCGGAAAGAATTCTCAAACTAAACATAAAGCCGGTGGGGAGCATGTTCTTTACAAGACTAACTAATTATTTACATCTCTGTAACCCAGGACCTGTTCTTTTGTGGGAAAGAAATTTTGAGGAGAGAAACACAATGCAATGCACTGCACCAATACACCAATAATGCACCAAAAAAAATGCACAAAAATGCACAATCACATTTCAATAATAAATGTTGGCTTTTGCTGCTTGGCTGCTGCTGGGCTGCTGCTTCTTGCGTCTTCCTGCTTCGTCTTCGGTGTGCCATAATAAAACTTGGTCTTCTTTCCTGACACACCGGAATATAAAAATGCACAAACTGTGTCCGTTTTTTATTCGCAGGGCCAAACTTATGGTCCATCTGCTTGGCATTGACGCCACTTAGAACCAGTGGTCTGCAGGGCAAGATAACGTTTGCAGCAAATGTCTGCTCAGCAAAGATGCCAGGCCACAGAACGTGTGGTCCATAAGGTGAAATGGTGCAGCAAAAGGTAGCAGAGTGCAGCTGCACATGTGTAGCAAAGTGCAGCCGCACCGCTCAGGGTTCCTGCACACTCCCCTCAAAATAAAATCGGTCCATGGGTGGGGAGGAAGACAGAGCACAGTTAGCGGAGGAAAGGGCGCAAGGGTACACACAATACAATGCAATGCAACATGGGGGGCGCGGGAGAGCGAGCAGAGAAAGCTCGTCCCTAACCGTTCGTAACCCCCCATGTCAGCCTATACTACCCTTGCCCCTCCCTGTGTTTACAATTTACAAATTCGTCACTACGTCTTGTCTCCCATATCCCCCTCTATGCCAAATTCGTCATCCAATCCCTCCCAAGAAGGAAGGGATGGAATGCCCACATTGTCACTTTCCGTCGTGATGCGTCTCACCCATCCAAATAGTGTACAAAACCTGGTGTGGAGTTCCGTCTCCTTGGTGAGTGGATGTGGATGGTGCGAAGAGACTTTCTCATTCTAAATATACTCTAATCACATTAACTCATTTACACTACCCGGGGTCTTGCCCTGCCAATTCAATTGGCCATCGTTACACTATGCGGTTCTAGAAACCAATTCCCATTGACCCACCCTGTGGTGCCCTCCAATTTGGGTCTCACTCCCCAATTTTTCTCACTGTGCCTTTGCACAATTTCGGGGCTGGGTCGTGTGGCTCTACCAGCAGGCCTACCTACCTGCGCACCTCCGCCACTGAAGTCGCCACCCGAGCTTACCATGCTCCTTGCGACTACCCTAAATCGGGGAAGGGTCCTCCTGGCTCTCTCACCCCTCTGATGCCCTCTCTGGCATTGGGCTACCCGGGTCCTTCTCTCGGCTCCTCTGGCCCCACTGAACACTACTCTGACTCTAACTGGCTCCCAGAGCCTACCTGCGGCCTCTCCTGGCCGACAGACTACCAGTGGCGGAGTGCCCCAATAACCATACACACCAACAAAGCCCACACGCCCAGGCATTTCCACAGACTCATGCACCCATCAAAGCAATACCTTGCTACTACCTGCACCACAGGTGTCAATATCCAACAATTTACCTAAACCCTCTACCTAACTTTAAACTACCCTCCCCGGGTATTTGTGAAGGGGTCCATCTTCCCCCATCCACTCCTTCGCACCATGCGCTCCACACCACTCATTCCACACCACCTACTCCCACCAAGCATTCCACACCAAATATTCCCCACTTGCACACCATGCAAGTCCATTCACAGTCACACAACACAATTACACATGTCCTCAATACACCACTTATACACTTTTACACACACACAGCATCATCTAACTAACTACTTCCCTCTAAAACTCGTGCTTTCCCGTCTTCCCTTACACTAAGCACTTCCCTCGTCATTATCATCCATCTAATCTGACTACGTCCCCTCTACCTGTACAAATGTCACTACTTAAATCTCATGTCTCCTATTGTCATTTCGAAATCCCTATCAATATCCTAGCCCCCCCTCGGCTAGTTTACACTGCCACCCCATAATCTAAAGCTCATGTGCCCCAAAGTGAATGGTAAAGCTACCATTCGCCAACACTATTGCGATTCGTCCACTACTCTCGAACCTCGTCGGGTGGGAATACATTTTCATCACAGCTCGGCTTCGCAAAGCCGAGCAATGCATGCGGGTGGTTGGTCTCCTGTTGGTTGGGTCCGTCCGGCATTTCCGATTCTGAGGAGGAGGCATGCTTGGGCCGAGGTTCCAGGCACCATCCCTGCGTGGAGCCTTCCGGTCCCCGGCACGATGGCCCAGCCTCCCCCGGCCGGGGCACCTTGCCCGCCAGGGCGCGAAGGTCCGACCTCTCCTACCCCCCCTTGAACCGTGCCGATCGCCTTTACGACGCTGCACCGACCATACAGGGCGGGGCCCGGCCCGAATCGTGCACGGCGCTCCTTGCGAGACCGCCGCGGCAACGATCCCCGCCGGTCCCCGCAGCACACAAAGCACCCCGCGCACCGAGGGCTCGCGTCGGCTATCCGTCGGCCTAAACGCTAACCCCCCGGTCTGGGTCGAAGCTTGAGCCGCATTCTCACACCACGCGACCCTTTCCATACTCGCACACCGAGGCGCTCCAGCACCTCTCGTACACCCCATGCATTCTACTACTGCACTCTCTCTCCGCACACGGTCCGGTGTGCACTCGTTTCCCGCACACTCCGGTGCACACCACTCAGGTGCACTCACGCCGTTCGCACACTCCCTTATTACACATCCTCGCGCACACCCTGGCGCACTCATTCTCACACACTCCGTTATACACTTGGCCATCGCACACCCTCGCGTACACTCTCCCGTTACGTACTCCGTAACAACCACGGGTGTGCACTCTTTTGCTGCACACCCAATCACGCGCTTGGTGTGCACTCCCGCACACTCTTCGGCCAATCGCACCCTCTGTGTCACACTCCATTTCACACTCTTCTTCAACACACTCTTCCCACATACACTCCGTCTTACACTCGCGCTCTGGCGCCGTTCGCACACGCGCGCCATTCACCTTCACACAGCGCACCATGGACCTTCCACGAGCGCCCGGGTGACGTCGCGATCCCAAGCGCGCGAAAAATCTTTTCGCGCCAAACACTTTCGCGCCATACATTTTCGTGCCATACACGCTCCTACTCACCTTCGGGATTCTCTTCTCCTGCTTTCCCGCCAACACCTGCAAACCTTTATTGGGGTTAGGCAGCACGACATCACGATGCCAACACGGACTTTGCACATATTCCATTTCCATCTCCGATTTAATTTCTGCTTCTGCCGTCTCTTCGTCCCCAATTTTCACTATAATTTTTTCATTTTCTTTTTCCTCGATGACCGCCGGTACTAATAAAATTTTCTCTTCTAATTCAGCGGCCGTCGGCTTTTCCTTACCCCGTGTCGCGATTTCTACCCCGGTCAACTTGGCTGTGCTCTGCTCAAACTCGCTTTCCCCGCGTTCCTCACGTCGCGCTACCCCGTCGCGTACCAATGCGACCTTCCCGCTCGACCTGCGCCTTATGTCTTTCCCCATCTCTTTTGTTAACTCCCCTCGGGTGTCCATTTTGCTTTCCAGCCCGTTTTTCGCCTCTTCTAATTGATCCCCCATCTGTTTTATCTCCCGGGTGGATTTGTCCCCCATTCCCTTCAATTGGCCCCCCATTTCCTTCAATTGGCCCCCCATTTTGTTTTCCAACCCTTTTATTTCCCGGGTGGATTTATCACTTTGGCTGTCCAATTTGCCATTTATTTTATTTATTTCATTCTGTTGGGTGCCCATCATTTCGTTCGTTTCCCGGGTTTCGTTTTTTATTTCCTTCATTCTATCCTCTTGGTTGTTCATTTTCTCCATTAGTTGAATTAGGTAGGATTCAATGTTGCTCCCGGGTCGCACAGCGGGCTCGGCTGCCGTGGCCACTTGCGAGGCGCCGCCATTTCCTACCCCTGCTACCTCGTCCGCTTCCTCCTCTATTTCTCCCAATTCTTCCCGGGGGTCTCCTGGGTCATCGATTCTAATTCCTCCTCTACCTCCTCATTTACCCCCACTGGCATCCGACCGTCTTGGCTATCCATGGCACGAATTAAATTTGGGTTTTAATAATAAAATTTCGGCCGCTCCTAATTTTGAGTGTGTTAAGCGCACTTTGGTCCAATCCCACTCCCCGACACCAATTGTTGCGGATCTCAGCGCCGGCCTTTTCCCCTTACCAAGGGGGGATTAGTTCCCTTGTCTTTGACTGACCGACGGGACCCGGGACCTATGACGTCCTTCCCGGACAGCGCCAAATTTGTTTTAGGACTAAGAATTCGCTATTACCTAATTACTCGCGCTACCCAGCAACGAGGAAATAAGCCCCGCCCGAATCACGGGTGTTAGTGGATACGCCGAGCGGTAGCGAACCCGTCACCCGAGCCGTTAGCAATTACTAGACCCCGATCCAAGCGGTTCTTATTCGTGCCATGCTTACCCAATGATGGAAATCACAGAAACGGTCGAATTGGAAGAAAAGGAACAACAAGATTTATTCACACTATTTACAATGTTGAGAAGAAGAAGACACAGTGCAGTCCTTAAGCAGTCTTATACTTAATACCCCAGACAAACGGGCCCGTCACACACAGACACTCACACGGGGATTGCAGATGAACAGGTCAGCACGTCCAGCGATGGCGTCCGGGCAGCTCTCTCTCTCCGGTCCCCAGCTCGCACAGCGAAGTAGATGAATAGAGACGGCAGGAGCTCTCCGCGTGTCATTGGCGCGCACGGGATAACACGGGGCGAACGGTAGGGTCTGGGCTCTGGCGGTTAATCACTTGCGTGGCTGCGTACGTAATAGTTCAATTCAATCAAGGGCTCTCTCGCGTGCAAGTCCTCACTGCAGTCCTCATAAAGCCTTCTTGTAAGTCGAGGCCTCTCCCTTCTCATAACTGAGGTGGGGGCCTCGCGCAAAGGGTTTTATTGCCATGCACCTAGAACCCTCTGGAACTCACCAGACGTTCTTCACCACGCCCTATTACGCCATGCCCTCAGAGCCCTGGTTGGCTGGTAGCCCTTACCGTCATCGCCTCTGACGTGCTCCTCGATGCCGCCACACCCCGACCCCACGCTCCTCCCTCTTTTCAGGCCTACCTTGTGTTACTCGGCTAGTTCGAGCGAACAAAGGGCAGCTAGTGCTGCTGGCAGCCAAAGCGTAACACAAGGAGGGATCAGCCAAAATGGGGCGTGGGATCGAGTTTGCCCATAGATGGAATTGGAGGGTGGCCGCAAAATGAAAGGACCTGAGCTCATTTCTTTACACAACGCAGATGTTATTCGGGAAAATGGCCTACTCTTACACATACGATGACATAACTAATACTCTAAGTGGGCATACGTGTTGCTCGTGGACTAACTATGGGGGGCAAACCTTTAACCTTAAATGATGTCATATATATACACGGTGTGTACCCTGTTTAGAATAGGTACACCGTATCCCTGCGTGTCGGAAGAGGCGACAAAGAGGGTTGGCGTCAGGAAGGGCATCCGGCCATAAAAACATTGCCTCAAAAAGAGAACCATGACAATTACAACAACATATGGGCAGGGTACACCCCGAAGTGGAGATCGGTTTCTGAGGTTTGAGACATGGAATGTAGGGACAATGACAGGGAGATCAGGAGAAGTGGTGGAAGTATTGGTCAGAAGAAGAGTGGACATATGTTGTGTGCAAGAGATGAGATGGACGGGAAGTGGTGTGAGAATGGTGAAGGGTAGGCAGGGACAGAAATACAAGTTTGTGTGGCAAGGGTGCCTGGAGGGCATGAATGGTGTTGGTGTCCTGTTTTCTGAAGAGTTTGTAGACAGTGTTGTGAGTGTGACTAGAGTGAGTGATAGGTTGATGATGGTGAAAATGATGATTGGAAAGCTCTTGGTGAACGTCATCTCGGGATAGGCTCCGCAGGTTGGTCGGAACGATGAAGAGAAGGACAAGTTCTGGTGTGCGATAGAGAAGCTGATGGAAAACGTGAAAGATGAGGAAGTTGTTGTGGTAGGAGGAGACCGAAATGGACATGTGGGAAGGAGTATGGACGGTTTTGAGGGAGTTCATGGGGGTTACGGATATGGTGTGAGAAATGGAGAAGATGAAAGGATTTTGGAGTTTGCTGATGGAGCTGATTTGTAACACTCAGTTCCAGAAAATTTCCAGAAAATTCCATAAATTGCTTGTTGCAATGTTACATACACGTCAGGTGGGCCGACGACAACCGTTGACTACCTGATGGTGCGTAGGCGAGATAGGGGGCACCTCCGGAACACAAAGGTGATCCCGGGGGAGGAGGCTGTTTCACAGCACCACTTGGTTGTCTGCGACATAAGGGAGAAAGGTGCGAGGAGAGCTCGGCAGGTGAAGTACCAACCGAGAATGAAGGTGTGGAAGTTGAAACAGGTGACAGTAAGGCAGGCATTAAAAGAGACGCTGAGTAGGGTCGAGGATGATGTGGTTGAGCTTGAACGTGGTTGGATGTCAATGAAAGATAGTCTTTTGGGAGCCGTTGGTGAGGTATGTGGATGTACAAAAGGACCACCGAGGCACTCGGAAACATGGTGGTGGGATGATGAAGTTGGAAAGAGGATTGACGAGAAGAGGAAGAAGTTCAAGGAGTGGCAGAAGGCGAAGGGTACGGGAGCAGAAAAAGCAGAGCATGAAAGTTATAAGGCAGCCAAGAAGGCTGCAAAGAAAGAGGTAGCAAAGGCGCAGGAGGCATGTAGGAAAATGTTCGGAGAACGCTTGGATTCGGAAGAGGGTCAGAGAGCGGTATTCAGGATTGCAAAGCAGATAGCGAAAGAGAGGTGTGATGTGATGGGGGTGAGTTGCTTGAAGGATGAAGTGGGACAAATCGTTGTTTGGAATTAAAGGAATTTAATTCCTTTACCCAGACGCAGATGGAATTTAAGGAAGATGGAAAAGATATATGGAAATGCTGTTGAATACAGAGAATGAAAGGGATGGCAACATAGAGAGTAACCCAGTTTTAGGACCGGCAGAGAAGATAACTGAGAAGGAAGGTGAGGAAGCGATAAAAGCAATGAAGAGTAGAAAAGCGGGAGGGCGGACGGGAGTTGAGGGAGAAATGTTGAAGGCAGCAGGAAGTTAGGGTGTGAAGAGAATGACAGAGATCTGTAATCTGGTGGTGAAAGAAGGCCGCATTCCAGTGGATTGGGAACTGAGTACCCTCGTCCCTCTGTACAAGGGGAAAGGTGACCCTCTGGAGTGTGGCTCGTACTGAACGATAAAGTTATTGGAGCATGGAATGAAGGTATTGGAAAGGGTGTTGGAGAGGAGGATAAGGAAGAAGGTGAAGATCGACGAAATGCAGTTTGGATTTATGCCAGGAAGAGGAACGACAGATGCGCTCTATATTGTGAGGCAGTTGCAGGAGAAGTACATGGAGAAGAGGAAGAAGTTGTTTCTTGGGTTTGTTGATCTGGAGAAAGCATTTGATAGGGTTCTACGCGAAGTATTGACATGGGCATTGAGGAAGTTCGGAGTGGAGGAATGGTTGATCAGAGTAGTGATGGCAATGTACAAAAGAGCGCGCACAGCTGTAAGGACGAAGGACGGGAACAGTGGTGAGTTTGAGGTGAAGGTGGGAGTGCATCAGGGGTCGGTACTAAGTCCACTACTATTTGTAGCTGTGATGGAGGTGCTGGCTCAGAACGTAAAGGAGGGTTTACCGTGGGAGTTGTTGTATGCAGATGATCTGGTGTTGATTGCGGAAAGTATGGATGGACTGAAGGAAAAGATGAACAAGTGGAAGGAATGTATGGAGACAAAAGGTCTGAAGGTGAATATAGGAAAGACGAAGGTGATGGCAAGTGGTAAAGCATGTGGTGAGGTGGAAAGAACTGGGAAGTGGCCATGTGCTGTGTGCAGGAAGGGTGTCGGAGTGAACTCCATTCAATGTATAATGTGCGCTGAGTGGGTTCATCAAAAATGTAGTGGTCTGAGAGGGTCATTAACCAGTGTGGCAGCTACATTCAAATGTAAGGTGTGCACAGTGGGAGCTGCAGATGGAGGAAATGTTGAGTTGGATCTTGGAGACGGCGTGAAGCTGGAAGGTGTGAAAACATTTTGCTACCTCGGAGACATGCTGAATGGAGAAGGTGGATCAGACACGGCAACGGTTGCTGGAGTGAGACGTGCACGGAAGAAGTTTCGGGAACTGAGTGGCGTGCTGATGAGGAGGGGAGTGTCGTTGAAGCTGAAGGGAAAGGTGTATGCTGCATGTGTGAGAAGTGTTATGATTTATGGGAGCGGGACATGGGTCATGAATTTAGAGCAGCAACGGAGGCTGGAAAGGGTGGAAATGCGAATGGTTCGGTGGATGTGCGGAGTATCGTTGAGAGAGAGGAAGACAAATGATGAATTGCGAAAGATGATGGGAATCGAGCCTGTGATTGATGCTGTGAAGAGGAACAGGTTGAGATGGTTTGGTCATGTGTTGAGGAAGGATGAAAGTGACTGGTTGAGAAGAGTGATGGAAATGAATGTAGAAGGAAGTAGAGGACGGGGAAGACCGAGAAAGACTTGGCTAAAGATGGTGGAAGAAGAAATGTGGGCAAGGGGGTTAACAAGGAGAGATGCAGAAAATAGGGCAAAATGGAGAAGATTGTCATCGGGACCGCAAGGCTAACCCCCGCTCTAGCAGGGAAAATGGCCTTAAAATGCATGGTGGTTGTTGTTGTTGTTGTTGTTGTTGATGTCATATCAACAACCGTATCAACCGTATCAACATATATATATATATATATATATATATATATATATATATATATATATATATATATATATGTATATGTATATGTATATATATATATATATATATATATATATATATATATATATATATATATATATATATATATATATATATATATATATATATATATATATATACATACATACATACATACATACATACATACATACATACATACATACATACATACATACACACACACACACACACACACACACACACACACACACACACACACTAGCTTGGCTCGGCTCGCGCGTCGTTAATGAGGAACGGGCTTATTTTAGCTGAGGATAATGACTGTGTACCTGAGTTGCTGTGTTGTCATGATTTACACCAATCATAGTACAAACAATTATTTTGCACAAATGTATTTGTAGTGTTTGTGATATTACATTTTTATAGGCAATTTAGGTTGAAGATTTCGGTTGAATGTTTTTTTTTCAAGAAAGAACCCCTCAGCACATGCCTCGGGGAGGGGTAGGTGCAGACTGAAAGTTTGGGACGATTACACCTCACCACCACGTAATTCAAAACACCTCAGCACCAAGTAATTCAAAACACCTCACCACCAAGTAATTTAAAATACCTCACAGCCATAAAACGTAATAAAAACACCTCACCACCACAAAATTAAAAACACCTCACCACCACAAAATTAAAAACACCTCACCACCACGAAATTGAAAACACCTCACAGCCATAAAACACGTATTAAAAACACCTCACAGCCACAAAATTCAAAACACCTCACCACCACGTCATTTAAAAACACCTCACCACCACGTCATTTAAAAACACCTCACCACCACGTAATTCAAAACACCTCACCACCACGTAAATCAAAACACCTCACCACCATGTGATTTAAAAACACACCACCACGTCATTTAAAAACACCTCACCACCACATAATTCAAAATACCTTACCACCACGTAATTCAAAATACCTTACCACCACGTAATTCAATCCCACCACAACGTTATTAAAAACACTTCACAACCACGGAAACAAAAGTTTGAGGGAGTCGTTAAGTGTCAACACAGACACTGCCCAGATGTGTCGATATATAGATAAATGACTGTACCCGAGTT
Source organism: Myxine glutinosa (assembly GCF_964187855.1). Lineage (NCBI taxonomy): Eukaryota > Metazoa > Chordata > Myxini > Myxiniformes > Myxinidae > Myxine > Myxine glutinosa. The sequence goes on from NC_136264.1 coordinate 143,699,327, forward strand.
GCCGTTTTCTCATGGTTTAAACCAATCGTAATTCAAACAATTATTTTGCACAAATGTATTTGTAATATACGTGATATTAAAGCGCGGCGTTACGCGCGCTGCTTGTGAGCAAGGAGGAAGCGGACAAGCGGTAACATATAAACGTCTTTATTGTAAGACTACACTGTAACACTGTACTGTCCCGGGCTGGGCGCCCGGTGTATATAATGAGGCCACGCCTACCCCTGGTGCGTGGCCACCGCCCACTTGGTGCGCGGAATGATGTCACCACGCCAGTGGGCTTTTGTGTCCGCCACACGCGCCCCCCCAGAATTCCCGCGCACCTGGAGGGCCAGTTTGCGGGGCAGACGAATGACCCGGCCGAAGCGCCCCCTGGCGATCGGCGGCGTCCGGGGTGCAGGGATGCCAGGTGGGATGCCCCTGGCTGCCCCTGGGATGGGTGCAGGACCGGGGGGCGGCGTGGCGGCGGGGCTGGGCGGTGCCGGGGGTCCGCCCGCAGGAGGGCGGCCCCGACGTGGGGGTCGGGCCACTGGCGGTGGATGGTCCACATCGAGGTGGGCCGGCTTGAGGCGGTCTACCGAAACGCGGTCAGGAGTACCGCCGATGTCCAGGGTGAAGTGCTTCGCCCCGGTCTCCAGCACGCGGAAAGGCCCGTCGTACGGGGGCCGCAGTGGTGTCCGATGGGCATCGTGGCGGACGAAGACGTACTCCGCCGTGCGAAGCTCCGGGGCGACGTGCGTCGGTGGGTGCCCGTGGCATGCCGTTGGCACCGGGGCGAACCTCTGGGCGGTCTCTTGTAGAGCGGAGCGCTGCTGTGCCGCGGACCATGGTGCCGTGGAGTCGGGGAGGAACTCGCCCGGCACCCGCAGCGGTTGCCCGAAGACCAATTCCGCCGCGGATGCGCGCAGGTCCTCCTTGGGCGCCGTCCGGAGGCCCAGCAGGACCCAGGGGAGCCTGTCGACCCAGCCGCCGTCGCGGAGGGTGGCCCGGAGCGCGGCCTTCAATGAGCGGTGAAATCGCTCACACAGGCCGTTAGCCTGGGGATGGTAGGCCGTGGTTCGGTGCAGCCGGACCCCGAGCCCCTGCGCAACCGCCCCCCAGAGCTCCGAGGTGAACTGGGGGCCGCGGTCGGATGAGATGTCTGAGGGGGCGCCGAACCGGGCGACCCAGGTGGCGATGAAAGCCTGCGCGACATCGGCCGCCGTTGTCGACGCCAAGGGCACGGCCTCCGGCCACCGGGTGGTGCGGTCCACCATGGTGAGGACGTAGGTGAAACCCCGCGAGGGGGGCAGAGGTCCCACCAGGTCCACGTGGACGTGGTCAAACCGGCGTTCCGGCACCGTGAACGGGGCCAACGGGGCCTGGGTGTGCCGGTGCACCTTGGCGCGCTGGCACGCGAGGCACGTCCTGGCCCAGCCGCGGACGGCCTTCCGGAGGCCATGCCAGACGAACTTGTCGGCGATCAGCCTTTGGGAGGCCCTCGCGCCCGGGTGGGACAGGCCGTGGATGGCGTCAAACACCTGGCGCTGCCAGCCCGCGGGCACGATGGGGCGAGGACGCCCGAGGGAGACGTCGCACAAGAGGGCCGCGCCCGCGCCGTCAAACGGCACCTCGGTGACGCGGAGGCCCGTGACGGCGGTCCGCAAGGCCTGGACGTCGGGGTCAGCGGCCTGGTCCGCTGCCATCCGGGCATAGTCGATGCCGAGGTGGACTGCGTGGGCGACGGCCCGGGAAAGGCAATCCGCCACCGGGTTGTCCTTCCCCGCGACGTGCTGGATGTCCGTCGTGTACTCGGACACGGCCGAGAGGTGACGCTGCTGCCGGGCCGACCACGGCTCGGTGACTTTGCCCATCGCAAAGATCAGCGGCTTGTGGTCGACGAAGGCAGTGAACGCCCGGCCCTCGAGCAGATGGCGGAAGTGCCTGACCGCCAAGTGAAGTCCGAGCAACTCGCGGTCGAAGGTACTGTAACGGCGTTCGGGCGGGCGAAGCTGCCGGCTAAAGAACGCCAGCGGTTGCCAAGCTCCACGCACCCATTGCTCATGCACTGCGCCCACCGCGTAGTCCGAGGCATCGGTGGTGAGGGCGATCGGTGCATCGGGCGCCGGGTGCGCGAGCATGGTGGCGTTAGCCAAGGCGAGCTTCGCGCCCGTGAACGCCGTGTCCATCTGCTCGGTCCAGGTAACGTCGCCTTTGCCCGGCTTACCTCGGAGAGCTTCGTGCAGGGGGCGCAGGAGCTGGGCGATACGGGGCAGGAACCGATGGTAAAAGTTCACCATGCCCAGGAACTCCTGCAGCCCTCTGATCGTGCGGGGGCGCGGAAACCCCTTCACCGCCTCCACCTTGGCCGGTAGGGGGACGGCTCCGTGCCTGGTGACACGGTGCCCCAGAAAATCGATTGTGGCGGCACCGAACCGGCACTTTGCGGGGTTCACAATCAGGCCATGCTGGCCCAGGCGTTCGAAGAGCGTGCGGAGGTGGCGTAGGTGCTCTTCGCGGGACGCGCTGGCGACGAGGATATCGTCCAGGTAAACGTAGACAAAATCCAAGTCGCGCAGGACGCTGTCCATCAGTCGCTGGAACGCCTGAGCCGCATTCTTCAGACCGAAGGGCATGCGCAAGAACTCGAAGAGTCCGAATGGCGTGATGACCGCCGTCTTCGGGACGTCCTCCGGCCTGACGGGGACCTGATGGTAGCCGCGTATGAGGTCCACCTTCGAGAAGAAGGACCTGCCCGCCAAACGGGCGGAAAAGTCCTGAATGTGGGGGACGGGGTAGCGGTCGGGAGTCGTGGCGTCATTGAGACGGCGATAGTCCCCGCACGGTCGCCATCCCCCGCCGGGCTTCGGCACGATGTGCAGCGGCGACGCCCAAGCGCTCTCTGAGCGCCGAACGATGCCGAGTCGCTCCAGGGTAGCGAACTCCGCTTTTGCCACCGCCAGCTTCGTCGGCTCGAGGCGGCGTGCCCGGGCGTAGACCGGTGGCCCGACGGTGGGGATGTGATGGGCCACCCCGTGCTTGACGGCCCCCGCCGAGAAGGTGGGCCGCGTGAGGGCCGGGAAGCCGGCGAGGAGGCGGGTGAATGCGTCCGCTGCCGGAAGCGTACAGACCAACGTGGCCGGAACCGAATCGTTCGGCAAGCCGCTTGGCAAGCCGCTCGTTGAGCTGGGCAACGCACAAGCGAGCGAGCTGAACGTCTCGGCCTGGACAAGCCGTCTGCGCTTGACGTCGACCAGGAGCCCATTAGCGCACAGGAAGTCCGCGCCAAGCAGTGCCATGGGCACGTCGGCGGTGACGAACGTCCATCGGAAAACCTGCCCTCCAAACCGCAGAGAGAGGCAGCGTTTTCCGTACGTACGGATGGGCGTCCCGTTCGCGGCAAGCAGCGCGGGGCCCCCACCCACGGCGTGCTTGTCTGACGTGCCGGCGGGAATGACACTCACCTGCGCTCCCGTGTCGCACAGGTAACGGCGCCTGGAGAAGGTGTCCGTTATGAACAGCAGGCTGTTCGAATGGCCGGCGCTCATCGCCACTATTGAGCGCCGGCCCGGGCGTTTCCCGACCCGTTGAAGGAGCACGGCGGATGACACCGCCGAGCTTCGTGGCCGAACTTGGCATGGAACCAGCACCAGGTGGTGGAGCTGGAGGAGCGCGGCTGGCTCCGCCAGGCCGGTGGAGTTGGCGGGTTTCCCCGCGGTGGCGGTTTTCGCCGCGGCGGTGGGCGGGGCGTGGCGGCGTTCACGAGGTGCGTATCAGCATGCTGCTGAACATCAGCGTGCTGTAGAAGCTGATGCTGTGGAACATGCTGCTGAACATCAGCGTCGAGGGCCGTGACGGCCACGCCGACGCTCGCCCGCATGTCCGAAGCGGCGAAGTACCTGTCCGCCTCGGCCGCCAATGCTCGGGGTTCCGTTAGCTCGGTCCCGGCCAACGCGAGGCGGACCTGCGCTGGAAGTTGGCGCCGGAAAAGCGCCCGGAATAGCGAACCGGGGGCTTCGTCGCCCAACAGTGACAGCATATGGTCCATTCGGACCGACGGGCGCGTCTCACCGAGCTCGGGGAGATCCAGGAGGCGGTCGGCCCGTGCGTCGTCCGTAAGGCCGAACGTGGCTAGGAGTAGCCGCTTGAGTGCCTCGTACTTGTGGCCGTTCGGTGGGTGGCGAAGGACGGACACAACTCGAGCGGCCGTGCCGGGCCCGAGGGAGGCGACGACGTGGCAATAGCGCGTGTCATCGCCGGTGAGTCGCCGAAGCTGAAATTGGGCTTCGGCCTGGACGAACCAGACTTCGGCCTGAGCCTCCCAAAATTCCGGAAGTTTGACGAAGTCGGCCATGGCGATGGCGTCGCGTGTGGAAGGATCGCTCCAGCAGATCCAACGTCGAGGGTCACCAGTAAAGCGCGGCGTTACGCGCGCTGCTTGTGAGCAAGGAGGAAGCGGACAAGCGGTAACATATAAACGTCTTTATTGTAAGACTACACTGTAACACTGTACTGTCCCGGGCTGGGCGCCCGGTGTATATAATGAGGCCACGCCTACCCCTGGTGCGTGGCCACCGCCCACTTGGTGCGCGGAATGATGTCACCACGCCAGTGGGCTTTTGTGTCCGCCACAATATCACATTTTATAAACAATTGAAGTTGAAAAATATATATATTTCCCAAAAAATTCCAAAAAAATAAAACAAAATTGGAAAAATTTTCAAAGTAAATTTCCCTTCGGACATTCCGACGGCAGAGATATGTGCATACCAGAAGTTTGGTACGATTTCACAAAAGTTTGAGAAAGTAGTTCAGTGACAACACAACACAGGACAGACGCTGCCCAGATATATATATATATATTGTTACAGACGCGGTTGTGGATGTTAGTTTACCGAGCGGTTTGGTATGACCACGTCTGCACAGTTTACCCGATTATGCTCGAACGTTGCCGAGTCGCGCTACGCTAGGTCAATGAAGGAAAAGACACACGGCTGGATTAAAATGACACGACACCAAGGGTTCAGTTCTCAAGACCTCCGGAGGAGGTTATATTAAGGCGGAAGGTTAGATTACAACTACAAGAGGGACATCATAGAAAGACAGGCACTTAGACACACTTATATTAACCCCAACAGACGACAGATAAACGGGACAAGGCTGACTCACACGGGGATTGATGGCAAGGAAAGGCGGGTAGCGATGGCTCCAGGTGCACCTGGGCTCAGGGCAGAATCGACCCGTTTCGATCCGGTCCAAAGATGCGGGGAGGTATCGTCGCGCTGGGGGTGGCGGTGGCTTCCTCTGCTCTCCGTAGTTCAGGCGCATCTGACCTCACATCCGGTAAGTCGCCGCGTATATCCGGCGGGGAGTGACACGCCCTCGGCTCGTTAGCTCCGCCCCAGCTGGAATCGGCCCGTTGCTTCTCATTGGGTGCGTGCGGGGGGGTTACCAGGCTCCGCCCTTGACGAGGAGCTGACAGCCAGCCCCTTCGTGGTAACCCCGTCGGAGCGCATGGTCATGGCGGCTAACCGAGCCGGTGTGAGGACGCACACTCCCCGCACGCCGCGCCGCGCCCCTCTGTTGTTGTAGTTGTTGTTGTAATTGTTGTTGTTTGGGGAAGAAGATGGGAGGAGGTATGGGAAGGTCCTAAACTCACTACTGGTGCCATATAATCACATTCTGGTGCAACGAAGAGTCAGAATTAATGGAAACGAGTCCTTAACTGACATAGACTAAGAATAACTAGCAAGATGTCCGAAAGTTGTCTACGTGAGATGCGGTGGACCTGGGTACGACATTTAATGGGGGAAAAAGGGGAAGGTCGGTTCTACAGAGTGTTATTTACAGGCAATGGGACTAGGGAATGGGGGATTGGGGATAGTTGGGGAGTATTGGGGAAATAGGGGAGTATTTACAAGCGGATATTGAGGCCAAGTCCCATATCCGCAACATTGCACCCTTCTCTACCCTCGGGGCGTCCCGACCCGATAAATTTTTACCTATTTTAGTGTGGCACTCAGATGTAGTTCCCTCTACTATTAACTCTACCCTGAGTGCGACAGTTTTACAGATATTCACAAACGAGTAAATATGTCCCCCTGCGACGTTGCACCCTTCTCCTCACAGAAACACACCCACAGGATAACCGAATCCGGAAAGAATTCGCAAACTAAACATACAGCCGGTAGGGAGCATTATTTACACGACTACGCTGCTATTTACACTACGATCCAGGACCTGTTTCTGGAGGAACACATGCAGATGTTATGCATAGAGAGAGCACGCATGCCAGCATCGATACACCAACCCACGAGTGCTCTGTGGCCTACGGCCTTTAATAATGTGCAGAGCACCCCTTCCCAGCACCAAAAGCACCACCCCATCACACAGTCAGCACCATCCGGTGCACCAATAAAATGTTTAGTGATCATTGTGTGGTGTCGCAGCCGGCCGATGTTCTGCCGCTGGTCTTGCCTTCGTGTGGTGCACTTGGCCTTCTTACTTCCTTAGAAAAATAAAGAAAGGCGCCAACCGCGTCCATTTCTTTATTGTGGCCGTCAGGGGGCCAACTGTTAGTGGTTCACCTTGTATGGCATAGGTGCCACGTTGACCCATAGGTCCATCCATGGGTGGTGCTTGGCCGCATAAGAACTGCGGTCCATGGTGGGTGGCCACAAACATTGCGGTCCATATGGTGTATCGATCCAAGCAGCAAGCAGCGAAAGTGCAGGCCCACAACTGCGGAGCCAGCACCTCTCTCTCCTCTCTCTCTGCCCCAAAGCCAGATCCTCGGAGGTGGGAGACAAAAGAAGCAGACAAGTGAGTAAGGTGGTAAGGGCGCAAAAGTGCACGCAATATAAGATGATGCACACTGGGGGCACATGGGAACCAGGTGAGACAGGTACGTTCCTACCGTACGCCCCCCCCCCCCCACCAGGTAACCTACATGGCCCCTCCCTTACCCCTTACTGTATCCACACAACACAACACTACCCATAAACATCTACTTTACAAATCAACAAACATCCCTACTGTCTTCCCCGTTCCTCCCATAAACCAAATTCGTCTTCTCTCCCTCCTAACCAATCAAATTTGCCATTTTCAACTTTCATCAAAATTTGCCATCACCAATTCATCATCAGTCCCTCCTAGGGAGGGAGAGATGGCATCACCCCAATGTCTCATCCACGTCGTGATGCGTCTCACAAATCCAACAGCAATTCTCATTTCCTGCACCAAAACAAAGAAAACACAGGTGTGGAGTCATCATCATCACCACAGGTAAGTGGCTGCGTATGGTGCGACAGGTTCATCCATCCTAACTATTTCCTAAATGACTTTAACAACTTTACACTACCCGGGGTCTTTCTCCGGCCAAACCATTGGCCCTCTTACACTATGGGTTCTAAAAACCAATTCCCATTGGCCAACCTGTGGTGCTTTTCAATTTGGGGTCTCACTCCCCCGATTCATCTCCCGGTGCCCTCGCACAATTTCTGGGCTGTGGCGTGTACCTCTCCCAGCGGGTCTACCCACCTGCACACCTCCACCACTGCAGTTGCCTCCGAGCTTACCTGCTCCTTACCCTAACCTAACTACCTGGGGAAGGCCCTCTGGCGCTCTCCCCACTCGGTGCCCTCTCTGGCACTGGGCTGCCCGATCCACACCCGGGATCCTCAGGCACCCACTCACAACTACCGGCTCCCAGAGCCCACCTGCGGCCTCACCTGGCCGACATCCTCACAGTGGTGGAGTGCCCAACCAACTACACACACTAACAGGCTACACGCCCAGCCATTTCCACAACACTAATGCACCCATCCACAATACCATTCTGTCACCCGCACCACAGATGCCAATATCCAACCACAATTTACCTATACCCTCTACCTAACACTTACACTACCCGCCCCGGGTACTCGTGAAAGGGGTCCACTCTTCCCCCATTCACACCTTCGCACCATGCACACCACTCCGTACCACTTACTCCAACTCTCTTCACACACCTGTACTTGCACACCTGTGCTCTCACTCTTGGTGCCGCCTGCACCCTTCTCTCCCCAAGCGCATTCGCGCTGATCCACAACACTCATTACTCACACACTGCTCCACACACCTGTCCAGTTGCACACCTGTGCAATCACACCTGTTCAATTCTCAACCAGCATCATCTCATCTAACTACTCCCCTCTGAAACTTGCGCTTCCCAGTCGTCCCTTTAAACTATTGCGCTCCCACGTCATTATCATCCACACTAATCTACCTGCGTCCCCACTACAGGCATCAGTCACTAACTAAACTTAACGTTACCTAATGTCATCTTCTAGGGCCCTATCAATATAACCTAACCCACCCGGGCTAGTTTTCACTGCCATCACCCCATAAGCTATAGCGCATTTGCCCCCACTATATGGGAAGGGTGGCAAGGATGCCACCCTTACCCACCGGGCCCATCGCTCACTACCAATTTTGCACATCAAATTTCAACAAATCAAAAATTTGCCAATCACTACCCATCATCTGCCAATCACTACTGCCAATCCCTTGCCAATCATCAAATTTTGTTTTTCTCTAATTTCGGGGCCAAAACACTAACCTCATCACCCAGTCTACTCACTAATGCCTCTCGGTGCGCCAATCCCTGTCCAAAGCCCGGCTTCGTAAAGCCAAGCCATGGATGCGGGTTGTTCTGTGCCAGCGGCTGGATGCGTCCGGCACTCGGTGCAGGGACGGGGGCTTACCCGGCCCGAGACCCCACGCACCATCTCGGCACGGAGCCATCCCATGGCTCGATCTCGACCTGCCGGACTGCCTCAACAAAAAGTGGTCGCCATGACGACCCTTTCTATCGGGCTGCCCGCTCCGCCTAGTGGAGCACGGACGCGGCCGTTCAAAGCGAGGCCCGGCACGCACCGAGGGCCCGATTCGGCTATAAGTCGTTCTAAACTCTACCCCGTCTAACGTCGATGCTTCACCTGGACGCTTACACCCCGCAGCCCGTTCCTTGCTCACACATCCAGCCGTTTCCATGCTCCTCGTACCTTTCCTTACACACCTCGGTACACCCATTCCACTCACAGCCTTGGTCACACACCTGACCACCGAACACTTTGGCACACATTCGTTGGTCGCACACCTCACCAACACACCTCTTCGCGCCCCCTCCTCTGTCACCTCCTCTGTGACAATCACAGGTGTGCTCTCATTCGCACACCCAACCACGTGCCTCACCACCAACTCCAGCGTGCATTCCCACTCACGCTCTACCATTCCAGGTGTGCATCCTTCCATCCCAGGTGTACATCCTCGCTCACCTGTCACAACCAACTCACTCTCCTTGTCACCCTCACTACTCTCACCTCCATTCTTGACAGCGCACTCACCCTTACTCTTGACAGCGCACTCTTTCCCCATGCACCTGTCCGTCACACACCTTTCTCGCGCACACTCCTGCGCACACTCTCCCGTCACACCCTCTGTAACACTTACCACACCGCGCCTCCATGTGCTCCCTCGCACACGCGCTACGACCGACTCACTCTCGCCAGCACCCTCACTCCTTGGCACGCACTTTTTCCTCACACACCCCAGAGTCGGACTTTCTCGCACACCTCCTCTTTCGCACACCAGACCTGTCGCACACTTCACCAACGGCCTCTCACGAACACCCGGGTCCATCTCGACCCCCAAGCTTCTTAAATCCCCTGGCGCATCATACGCACGACCATATTGGTCACCACTTACACCGGGTCCTCTTCCTCTTCGCTTCTCCTCCATCACCTGCGAATCCCTCATCCGGTTAATGAGCACATCATCACGATCCAAACACAGACTTTGGACCAATTCTTTTACTTCCTCCTTTATCTCTTTCTTATCCTCTCTCCGTCGCTTCTTAATTTCGCTCACCCCTTCTTCCACTTCTTCTAATTTCTGCTTCACCTCTTTTATTCCCCGGTACGTCTCCTCAAGCTCATCCTCCAAGGCTACCTTGACCGTTTCCATGTGCGTCCTCACCTGCCGGTCCTTCGTCTCCATTACCTCTATCACCTCGTCCAGCCTCGTTGTCAGTCCCTCACGTACCATCTGACATTCCCTCTTCGTCGCTACCAAGTCATCTTTTAGTTCTCTCTGTGTCGCTTTTAAACCTCCTAATACCGCAGTGTTCCTTTGAACCTGCTCCACTAACTCCGTCTGTCCCACCGTCAGCTGCTCCACCTCCTGCGTCAGGTCCTCTATGCCCCCTTGCAATTTTACAGTCCCCTTTCTCACCTCCTTCTCCATGTGCTCCTTACAGTGCCTCACCTCCTCGCGCACTCCTCCGACCTCCTCACTCACTCCTCTTCTGATCTCCTCTCCCATCACTTGCATCTCCTGCCCAGATGCCACCCTCATCTGCTCCATTTCCTCCCTGTGAGCATCCAGTTTGGTTTCTACCCCCATTCTGACCCCCTCTATCTGCTGCCCCATTTGTTTAACTTCCCTTTCCGCTTGGTCCCTCATGTCCCTCAATTTGCCTTCCATACTGTTTTCTAACCCTATTAACCCATTTCTCACCTCTTTTATCCCGTTGTCTAACCCCTCAAAATTATTGTCTAACTTCCCAAATTTCTTATCTAACTCCTCAAAATTATTGTCTAACTTCCCAAATTTCTTGTCTAACTCCTCAAAATTATTGTCTAACTTCCCAAATTTCTTGTCTAATCCCTTAAAATTATTGTCTAACCCCTCACTGGTACCCCTCGCTTCGTCCCTCATTACCCCCATTTGGTTTCCCAACCGCTCACTATCAGCCCTCATTCCCACCATTTGTTCCATAAGGGCCCTCATTTGCAGGAGGAAAAGGTTCGAATCCACCAGGGGCGCTGCCACGGTCGCGGGCGCGGTGACCAGCGAGGCGCCATTTTGTGCGTCTGCTACCCTCGCTGCTTCGCTCTCCTCGCGTCCCTCAATTTGGTCCTGGACCGACCCTGCCTCACTCTCCACTACCGGACCCCAGCCGACTTGGTCTGCCATAGCGCGACTTTCAAGATTCGGGTTTTTATTTCCGTATAACAAAATCAAATTTCGCCGTTATAATTTCGTCGAGCGCAGTAAACGCGCTCCGGATCGATTCTACCTCCCAAAGTTTGGGCCTAACAAATTTAGTCCCGGGTCCGAATTCCACTCCTCGACACCAATTGTTACAGACGCGGTTGTGGATGTTAGTTTACCGAGCGGTTTGGTATGACCACGTCTGCACAGTTTACCCGATTATGCTCGAACGTTGCCGAGTCGCGCTACGCTAGGTCAATGAAGGAAAAGACACACGGCTGGATTAAAATGACACGACACCAAGGGTTCAGTTCTCAAGACCTCCGGAGGAGGTTATATTAAGGCGGAAGGTTAGATTACAACTACAAGAGGGACATCATAGAAAGACAGGCACTTAGACACACTTATATTAACCCCAACAGACGACAGATAAACGGGACAAGGCTGACTCACACGGGGATTGATGGCAAGGAAAGGCGGGTAGCGATGGCTCCAGGTGCACCTGGGCTCAGGGCAGAATCGACCCGGTTCGGTCCGGTCCAAAGATGCGGGGAGGTATCGTCGCGCTGGGGGTGGCGGTGGCTTCCTCTGCTCTCCGTAGTTCAGGCGCATCTGACCTCACATCCGGTAAGTCGCCGCGTATATCCGGCGGGGAGTGACACGCCCTCGGCTCGTTAGCTCCGCCCCAGCTGGAATCGGCCCGTTGCTTCTCATTGGGTGCGTGCGGGGGGGTTACCAGGCTCCGCCCTTGACGAGGAGCTGACAGCCAGCCCCTTCGTGGTAACCCCGTCGGAGCGCATGGTCATGGCGGCTAACCGAGCCGGTGTGAGGACGCACACTCCCCGCACGCCGCGCCGCGCCCCTCTGTTGTTGTAGTTGTTGTTGTAATTGTTGTTGTTTGGGGAAGAAGATGGGAGGAGGTATGGGAAGGTCCTAAACTCACTACTGGTGCCATATAATCACATTCTGGTGCAACGAAGAGTCAGAATTAATGGAAACGAGTCCTTAACTGACATAGACTAAGAATAACTAGCAAGATGTCCGAAAGTTGTCTACGTGAGATGCGGTGGACCTGGGTACGACATTTAATGGGGGAAAAAGGGGAAGGTCGGTTCTACAGAGTGTTATTTACAGGCAATGGGACTAGGGAATGGGGGATTGGGGATAGTTGGGGAGTATTGGGGAAATAGGGGAGTATTTACAAGCGGATATTGAGGCCAAGTCCCATATCCGCAAAAATATATATATATATATATATATATAGATGTGTACATATATGTATATATATATATATATATATATATTGTTGCGGATCTCTCGAGCCCGTCGACGTACAGAGGGGGATTAAACCCTTTTCCCCCTTCGAGCTTGAAGTCCACGAGGCCGAGTCGCCACTCCCGTAGCGAACATGCGGAAGGGTATCTGGTCGAGTCCCTACGTACCTTCGATACACACGCCGCCACGAGAACGGGGACTGGACCTCACACGGGTCACGCTAATCTGATACGCCGAGCGGTTCGCGTGTCACGTGACCCGTGCCGTTAATTCCTATTGAACCCGATTTGAGTGGTTTTATTCGTGCGATGCCAGGCCAATGGGGTGAAATGACATGCACGGTCAAATGGAAGGAAGAACACAGGTTTATTTACAATTATATAGTGATCAGGGTAAAGAGAAGAGACACAGAGCAGATACTTAGTCAATCTTACTAAATTCCAGACAAGGGCCCACTCACTCACGCAGGGAAAAGAAGGAAGGACAAGTTCGCGCTCCAAACGCGTCCTTGGCGCCGTTCGCTCCGGACAGCTCGCCGGGCGTGGCCCTCGGATGTTCGCGGCACGTGTGCAGGAAGCTCGTTGGCGTCTGTGGCCCCGGGATGGATCGTCTTCCCAAGCGAGATTAACAGCCGCAGGGCACAGGGAGAGTTTGTGCACAGAGAGAGCTGTAACGAGCAACCGACTCACTTCAGTCACGCGGGGTCACTGCTCTGACTCAGCTCTTTCTGGGTGTCTCTGACTCTGACTCACTGGGTGACTTTGACTGAGGGACTGGCAACCACACCTCACTCAGCTCTGGGGCACTCTCTCTCTTTCTGTCTCTCACTGGGACTTGGTCACTGCTGCACTCTGGGGCCCTCTCTCTCTCACTGGGACTTGGTCACTGCTGCACTCGGGCACTCTCTCTCTCTCTCACTGGGACTTGGTCACTGCTGCACTGCGGCGGGGGGCCCGGGGCAGGGTTTTATAGCCCCGCCCCCGAGTCTTATCCGAATGTTCCAAGCCCCTCCTCTGGCTGCTGTTGTTAGCCACTCCCCTTGAGCTCCGATTGGCTGCTCGCCGCTTACCGGCCACTCCACTGCAGCTCCTCCTTCGGGCCTGCCAGACTTGTTCTAGGCATAGCACATGGCATTCTAGCCCAATCGAGGCGTACACTTACTGGCCTGCTCAACGCATACTAACACAGGAAAGGAGACTACGCTTACATTTAATAAGAAATAACAACTAAAGCGAGGCTACATGTTGTGGTGCAACTACCTACGAGGGGGGTCATTCTTTATTCTGAAAACCGCAACAATATATATGATACAGTCTTGGCCAAAAATATTGGCACTCTTGCACCTTTTTCAAATAATGCAACATTTCTTCCAGAAAATTATTGAAATTTAAAAATATTTTGGTATCCACATATGTATTTCTTTGGTTTGCAGTGGAACAAAACAAAAAAAGCAGAAAAAATTACGAAATCTTAGCTTATTCTTCACATAAATCCTAAAATGGCCTGGGCAATATTATTGGCACCTTTTTGAAGTTGTTAGAAATAATTTGATTTAAAGCAGGTGATTCTCCTTTACTTTGGAATTGAACTCACCTGTGGTGAGTTGCAGGGGTGCCTGCAATATAAAAATCACTCATTCAACCAGTTTGAATGGAGAAAAGGAGTCATTCTGCTGTTTTGTGTCACTGTGTGTACCGCAATGAGCATGGAGAAAAGAAAGAAAACCAGAGAATTGTCTGAGGAGGTCAGACACAAGATTGTGGCCAAGCATGGACAATATCAAGGCTACAAGTCCATCTCCAGAGACGTTGATGTTCCTTTGTCCACCGTACACTATGTTATCAGGAAGTTTAAGGCTCATGGCACAACTTCCTTGGACGTGGCCGCAAGAGAAAACTTGATCGAAGATTGCAGCGAAGGATTGTTCGAATGGTGGAGAAAGCACCTCGATAAACTGCCAAACAGATTCAAGCTGACCTTCAGACACAAGGTACAACAGTTTCATCTTGCACCATCCATCACCAACTCAATGAAAGGGGGTTCTATGGTAGGAGACCCAGGAGGACCCCACTGCTGAGAGAGAGAGAGAGAGAGACAGACAGACAGAGACAGAGACAGACAGACAGAGACAGAGACAGACAGACACAGACAGACAGACAGACAGACAGAGACAGACAGACAGAGACAGACAGACATATAAGAAAGGCCGACTTGAGTTTGCCAAAACACACCTGAACAAGCCAAAATCCTTCTGAGAGAATGTCCTGTGGACAGATGAGACCAAATTTAGACCTTTATGGTAAAGCACATCATATCTATGTTTACAGAAAACCAAATGAAGCCTTCAAAGAAAAGAACGCCTTCCCTACAGTCAAACATGAAGGAGGTTCAGTGACGTTTTGGGGTTGCTGCGCTGCCTCGAGCACTGGGTTCCTTGATTGTGTGCATGACATCGTGAAATCAGGAGATTACCAAGGCATTTTGGAGCGCAAGGTTCAACCCAGTGTCAGAAAGCTGGGTCTCAGTCAAAGGCCGTGGGTCTTGCAGCAGGACAATGACACCAAACACATTTCAAAAAGCACCCAGGAATGGTTCAAGACAAAACACTGGACTGTTCTGAAGTAGCCAGCTATGAGTCCAGATCTAAATCCCATTGAACACCTGTGGGGAGATCTGAAAACAGCAGTTGGGAGAAGGCACCTTCAAATCTGGGAGAACTGGAGCAGTTTGCACAATAAGAGTGAGACAAACTTCCAGTAGAGAGGTGTAGGAAGCTCATTCATGGCTATAGGAAGCACTTGACTGCAGTTATTTTGTCCAAAGGCTGTGCTACCAAATATTAAGTCTTGGGTGTCAATAATTTTGTCAGTGCCATTTCTTTTTATTTTCTTATTTAAAAATATATATTAAGTTCTGAATCAAAAACAAAGGTTCTGTAATGTTAACAGTGAAATAAAGAATTGTGTAGACCAAATACTTTTGTCAATTTCAACTTATTTTTGGAGAAATTGTGAGTTATTGGGAAAAAAGTGCAAGGGTGCCAATATTTTTGGCCATGACTGTATATATGTATGTATGTATGTATGTATGTGTGTGTATGTGTGTGTGTGTGTGTGTGTGTGTGTGTGTGTGTGTGTATATATATATATATACATATATACGTATAACAACAACAAAAAACTGGCAAACAACAACAACAAACAGGCCATAGATATATATATATATATATATATATATATATATATATATATATATATATATATATATATATATATATATATATATATATATATATATATATATATATATATATATTATACAGGTATATATTTATTTATTGACACCCCTTATACTTTCACTCCAGAGGACCAAACTACCAGCACTGGCTGTTGGTGGATGTTAATGATCCCACGGTGTCATTTGTAAGAGTAGACAAGTTATCTTCGACAACCTGAAAACAATGCAAATTCCTTCCCAAATTGCCTTCAACTGAATGTCAAGCTTGGCCAGCCAGTTCGTTAAAGACTTTGGTCAAAGATGTTCCCTGGCTGACCCCCACAATGTAGTGGGAAATTTTTAAGATTGATGAAGGTGTAGATAATTACACGCACACAACCTGCAAATTAAAACTCACCTCGTAAATTACACTTCAGCAATAATTCCTCAATTCTCCACCTGGCATGGTGTCTTAAATGCCAAAATCTACATTTAATTAAAATAAACCCTTTTAATTCAAATGCAGGAATATATAAATAAACAGTTGATGCTACATGGCATTAACCTGTACAAGTCAAAACTTTAATTTAAGGAGGTATTTCTTTGGAAACTGCTGTCGTTCAAATCTTCCTGAAAACCTTCTTTCCTTCTCTCTCTTTTTTTTGTGTACATGGTCGAGGCTCGTGGAAGATCTAGAGCAGAATGGAAGGGAACAAAGTGGAAAGGGGGAAACACCAACAGCAATGCAGAGGTGAGAGTGGGATCAAGGGAAGGGGAAGAAGGACACATGGGTGCGAACAAGCTGAATGAAACACAGCAAGAAGAGAAATGGGGGAAATCACAATAACCTAGAAAATGGGAGTGCATTCGGAATGGGGTAATTTGGGGTAGAGGAGATCACAAGTATTGAATTAGGGGAGGGGTGACCTGAGGTAGTGGTGAACAGCTGTCCTGAAGCCCTGGAGGGAAGAATGAGTCTGTACAGACTGGGGAAGTTGGCTCCAGAGGCAAGAGAAAAGAGGAACAAATGAGTGGAGGTGAGCAGTGAGGCTGTATTTGGAGAGTTTAAGAAGAAGAAGGTTACTGGCAGGCTTTTTCCCTTCCTTGGTTGTCTGTTTGTGCTGATGACTTCATTCAGTTCTCAACATTTCTCCACTCCAGCAACAACAAACAGGCCATATCCTATTGAAAGAAAGTTTGACGAAGATTAGAAATTTGTTAAACACTTGTCACGTGGCCTTCGTTGTGGGCAAGTCGTGTACCATCGCTTTGCATCTCACTGAAAAGACTGGCAAAAAGAACGTTCGTTCATTCGTTTGTTTATTTATTTTCTTGCAGTCAGCATTTGGTGGAGCTAAAGTCACGTATACTTCTGTTACTTCACTGTCAGACACAACCCGTCTTACTGCTGATTATATACACCTGTTGACCTCTTTAAAGAAAGATATTCTTCGAGGCTTGCTTGCATTTTCTTGGCTGGTATCACCTTCCGCAGTGTAGAAAGCACTTGTGATATTTGAGGATAGATCTCAACGGTGTGCTGTGTGATACTTGAAGATTATTTTATTTTACTATTGCTCATTTTCTTACTCTCAAATCACCTGTGCTAATGAAACAAAAAAACGAGGCAAAGACAAATGTTAAGGGTTTCTAGATTATATTCAAATCTGAGAATGAGAACATTCGTCATATTTTATCGTTACCATTACATCCGATTTTAGGTAAGGGTATTATGTACACTCGCAGAGAACCCACCCCATGGGCAATCTTGTTCCAAGCGTGCAACACGTTATGCTGACACATCCCCTAATTTGGGCAGTGCATAGGCAACAGACCACTGCCTCAATCTCCCCCAACATAAAAATAACCCGTGTTACGGACGTGAAGCAGAAACATGTGAACTGTGGTTATACACACCGGATAATTGTAATTGAACATCCCCCCCCCCCCCCCCCCCCACGGGAACAAAATACTAACATGAGGGGCAGGGGTCAAGACTTCATTGAATCAAATGAAACTTGCACATGCACAACTTCAGGGTGCTGTCATTAATCCTTCAAACATTCAGGTCAAATCCCTTTTGAAGAAGTGGATGATACAAACGTACCTTTATTCCATGTTTCACACATACACACATACGCCATAGCTCCATTATATATAGATGGGGACCTGGGAATAGGGGAGGGGTTTATGGTAAATTAAAATGAGGAGAATAATTTGGGACGACATGGAATAAAAGGTGAGGATTTCGGAGTCCAGTCGGGGATAGCAAATGAGGTTCGGAGGAGATTATGACACGCCATGGAGAGTCAGGGGAAGTTTTTATCTTATTTTGTCACCATTTAGTGTGAAAGTTGTGTGGGTGAAACTTCATGAAAAACATTTACACGTGTAATCCTTTGTGGTTTTACCAACCTAATTTTGTGTTGTTTTCGACATCTCTTCCTAACGTTCCCCCACAGGCAACTCCTCCAGGTACAGCCCTCTCGTAACGGATCAGAACACGAGGGGAAGAGGGTAGCACTGCAGAGCAGGTGCCTGGAGTTGGAGTGGAAGGGATGGGCTTTTCTGTCCCTCGCCTTCTCCCCAGCCTCCAACTCTACACACCCCTTTTTCTCTTCACACCCTGAACTTGCTCTACTTTGTGGAGTGGAGGGGGAGGGGAGTGACCAATTGTTTGGGCATAATCTCAGGAGTGATTGTAGGCTGCTCATACCTGATGTGGAATGACTTTTGGACCTAACCCGATCTATGCAAGTTTTTGTTTTGATGAGGATGGCGATAGAACGAAGGAACAGGACGGGAGAGAAAGAGAGCACAGGGTAGATCCGACGTCTACGGCACTCTCCCAGTCCTATCCTCCTACGTCTCCATCCATCCTTCTCTGGACTGTTTTCAATAAATATCGAGAAGTAAATTTACCTTCGAACTCCTATAATCCAAGATCTCAAAAATATTTTTTAGTCCCTAATAAACTCGACTGCCTCTCCTTTTTCCCCCTTCTTCGAAATATCCCTCACTCTATCCCCCCCCCCCCCCCTCCACCCCCAAATCCCTCGCTTTCCAGTGGTGTAGGGAGAGCTGGGTTTTGCACCGCAAATAGCTGGCTTTGAGAAGTAATGCTTTTGTAATTAACAATCAATTCTTCGCCAACCATGACATCTGTTTGGTTCGTGTCGGGAGGGGGAATGAAAGTCGCAGTTGTTTGGGGGAGGGAACCCTCCTTTCCTTGCTCACTTTCTCTCTCAGTTGAAACCCAAGGAGATGGAGACCTGGCCATGTGCAAACGTTCTATCTCCTTCTCTGGTTTTGTAAACTTGTAGCTTTAGATGTTTATTCTAGTTTTGGGGGATACATCTGTTGTAAAATAACAATTTTTGTAATGTGAAGAGTTTAGGTGAGATTATAACTTTTGTACTGCTTTATTTTGTTTTGTTTCTTTCGGTATTCTTTTTTGTGTAATCTTCACAAGCCACGATGTTTGAATAAATTTTAATTTTTTTTTTGGATATTTTATGCTGTCGGGTTTAAACCTCCAATGTTTCCCCAGCTCTTTACGGGATTACACGCCCTTTTGGAATAAACCCCATAACCCAGGATTTTTCCTCCTTTTCCTGTTTGTTATTTTTTCTTCTTCAATCCTCTTGTACATTGACACTATTTATAAATATATTTATTGCTTGGATGTTGTCTTGTGTGTTCTCGTGTTTTTTTTAAACGCATTGCGGCCCATAGGCTGCCACGAATATCTGATCTGATCTGTTGGGAACATTCCATTTGTATAGCATTGTGGGGCTGCCATTGTGCTCGGACCAGGAAGGCTCTTCTCCATGAGGCAAGCTGGTAGCTCTTACACTCGATCCAATATCATTGTTTATTTGACACAAACACCGCTTGTTGTAAAATATTTTTGCCACAAATGTAGACATTTCAGTGATTTTTTTTCTGTCCACAAACAAGCTCATGTCCCATGCCACATTTGAAGATTTTTATGGAGCTGTAAATGCAGTGGTCATGTGCTCTTGCCTTTACGCATTTGTACTTGTCAGGTGTCTCACATTGGGCATGAGAATAACGCATTCGCACCTCATCTCGCCTTCCCACACACATCGTATGATCTTCTTGTTTTTTTCCCGGACAGGGATCCAAGACTATATACAGTACATGCAGGAGAAGGACATGTAAGATTACAGACAATGGACAAGTCAATACTCTGCATGAGATTTGGATCTGGGATTTGCAACATCACAAGATATTTGCATAGATGGGGATGTTAAACCAGGCTCCATTTCTCTAGCATGACGAGAATGCTTTTTTTCTTCCTCTTTTTTTACAAAGTCTAAGGCTTACAATGGAGCTGCCTCCCTCTCTCCCTCTCTCCCTCTCTTCCTTTCTCTTTCTCTCTCTTTCTGTCTCTCTCTCCCTCTCTCCCTCTCTCCCTCTCTCCCTCTCTCCCTCTCTCCCTCTCTCTCCCTCTCTCCCTCTCTCCCTCTCTCCCTCTCTCCCTCTCTCCCCCTCTCTCTCTCACATACTGACAAGACAAACAGGACAAACACTTAACAGCCACTGAGCTTGGGGGAAGTGCCGTCACTGCTGTCACTTCCCAGGCTACTCTGGGTACCAGCGACCTCGTAACAATGGCTCCGCTTTTCTCACCACACTCAGCAGGGCATTTCCTCCTTCCTCCCCATGGATGCCAACCGATGGCGATTGTCCGTGCTCTATCCTTTTAAATACTGAACGTCAAACAAGGAAGTAGCAAGTGCCATTTTAAAAGTATTTGTTATGACTCGGCTGGGGGTTTGAATCACCGACCCTCCCAGACTCGGAGCGGATGCTCAAACCGAGTCTAGCCAATCTTATCATTAAAAAGGACTTCCCAGCATTAAAAACAAACGTTTTAAAATTGTATTTTGGGCTTTTTCAAAATCGCAACAGTGTTGTTTTCACCTGGGATTCCCAAACCATTTGTAAGGAGCTAGGAAAGATCTGTTGAAGTGCTTTCCATTGCCTTGCAGATTAAACGCACAAACGTATCTGCTCAGCCCATTTTGATTGCAGTGATGATTTGGATTTCCGCCACGTTTCCATTGCAGATGGTTTTGTTTTTCTTTGGCTTGGGAAAACATTTTGTCTTACCTGGGCACTCTCATGGTTACACGGTTAAATACCAGGAAATTTAATGTACAGTAGTTTATCCGACTGTACATGAAATGTTCACTAGCATCGTCTTCTGCAGTTGTGTTCATGAATGAGGAGACCAATTTGAGCACGGCATTGTCTCCCACAATAAATAAGTACAGGAACAGCCGGTGTCGGTTTTGAATTGTCTGAGACTTCGCTGGCTCCTCTCCTCTTCGACGTTTGTGCGAAGCTAATTTGCTCCAACCCACGGGTGTTGGAAGAATACAACAATGGTAATGTGATTTTGACATTGTCCAATTAGTGCAGCGGCATAGCAAACCAATTGTGCATTTTGTGATGGAAGCACCAAATTTGGCAGAATGATAGAATATTATATGGAGAACATTTTCAGATATGGAACCACTTTGGAATTCACCCCAATGTGGCCGCCATATTGGATTTCAAAATGGCGGCTTAAAAATCTTTAATTACAAATATTTCTGGTTCTATACCAGCTACAGCCTTGATTTTAGTATCTGGATGTACAAACTTGAGGTCAAGGAATTGAATGGTTCTACTTAGAAGTTGATTTACTGACGCCATATTGGATTCCAAGATGGCGGCTTCCGAAAATCTGCTGACCGATATCTCTGGTTCTATGCCAGCTAGATACTTGATTCTGGTGTCTAGATGTACATTTCTGAGGTCAATGAATTGAATGGTTGTATTGAAATATGTTTTAATGCACATAAGCAACTGATAATCCCATATTACGTACATTGTATACACACGTTCAGCAAGAGAACTAGCGAGCGTATTGCATCAAGTCATGCCAAGTGTCACAGTTCCAACTCAATGTGAGCAGTCACCATCACAGGCACACAGTGCTGTGCATTTCAGAGCCGCTTTCTTGCACTTGCATCTCCCACTGCAACCGTTTTCGCACCCACAACAGATGAGTTCATAGCAGGATTTGGCAGCTTCTGGTAGTGTTGTCCACAGAGGATCGAACTGTCCGTCATTGTCCACCCACCCCCAGTCGCATGGTGATGGGAGATAGCAGTGTGGGACAAGAGACTGTCCCCAACAATGTCCACCCTGGTAAGTTGCTCTCTTCACGTGTTGTACTAGGGCGGCCTGTGTTGGAGGTATTGCTTCAATGGATCGAGATTTCTTTGCAAAGAGTTTCTTTCTTGCCAGATTCACCTCAGAACATGTGCATGTGCGGTCGTACAGAAGCACTACGTATCTCTCCAGGGTTGCCAGTGTATCCTCAGAGATCTCACTTGGTGCAGATGCCAGGTCCAGGAATGCATTGGTCACTTCTGGAAAAGTTTCCCATACTGCCCATGCTGTTTTCTTGCCACGACCTGCAAAGCTCGAGACGGTATCACACCCTGTGATTGCATGGAAGATTGGCAGTGCCTTGGCTTTGTCTGGTCCCAGGGTAGCAGACAGCTCGTGTGCTGCTATGTAGCGGAAGTTCTTTCCGGTTCCAAGCGCTAACCAGAGTTCGTCCACTACCTCATTAAGCTCCTGGGCCATCCACACAGCGAGAACCACCACATCTGTGTCCACGGTGTGGATGAGTACTCTGCGGTGTCCAGATTTCATAGCAGCTGCTGCGTGGAGCATCATGCGCGAGTCTGCTTCCTCGTGATTGCACGGGGCCAAAGCGGCTGTGTCTGCACATGGTGGTACAGCAATGACCTGTTGGTGTAAGCATGAACAATACCGTGATGTAAATTAAATGTGAATTCCTTTGGTGTAGGTGGTCACGAATAAAACCTGCCATGAATCTGCATAACATTTATTAATTTATTTCAGTACATTATTTCAAGTACATAAATACAGGGCAATTATTATTATTATTATTATTATTGTTATTTACTTGGCATCAAACACATGAAATCATACAATATGACATTGCACATATAACAGTAGCCTGTTCATGTACACTCCCCCAAGATGCCAGGAAAGAAAAAAGCAATTCAAGAACACTATGGCCAATAGGCCTTTCTTAACAATTTGAGGGAGTGTACCGTGGACAGCTAAAGATTATATATACAATACAAAATATTATTCCGAATAGATAATACAAATCGGGATTATATAATCAAAATTAAATTATATGAAAAGAATACACATATGTGGGTAAGAATTTACTCTACAACAGCATAAATCAATAATACATTGTATAATATGTACTGAAACCACAGAAGATTGTACACACACTCTATTGAGTTTGAGCTATTGTCACAGACGCCGATGCCGATGACTGACATGCCTGATCTTTGATACCTGCGCCCTCTAAAATCATGGAGACCATTGTCAGCAGCAGTTGTGGCACAGACTCTTCTTGACATTTGTTTGAGAAGGACCCATTGAAAGGCTGAGATGACTGGAACATATCCTTCCTTATAATCCCTGCAGCTCGTGCCAGGTGCACAACATCACTGTCAATATCATGTTGACATGCCTTGGCTAATGCACTGCCAATGTCTTCCTGAAACACCAGCAGGACATCTCTTCCCTGCCTCTGCTCCTGCAGATCAGGGAAGTGTGCCAGGATACGCTCCTTGAGTCTGGTTGTATGGACTCGTGTTTCCAGCACAACTCCGAACTGTTCCATTCTCATTGTGTAGAGCTTGGTGAGGTCTGCCATTTTGAATACAGGAGCAGTGTCTTCTTCTTTAGCAGTTTCCTCTATGTACGTTACCAGTTCAGCAAGGACTATTGCTGAAATGACATCTACCGTGCTCTGGCTTTGCTCAGCAAGCTTTTTTGCTGCCCTCACGCAGTTGTATAGGGATGTCAAACATTTCTTATGGTACTTGGCCTCTCTTGCGACCATGTCCCCAGCACTCAGTTGGGCTAACAAAGTGGTATCCTGAAGAAACTCTGCAGCCTTGCGAACGTGTTTATCTAGTTCCAATGTCGCTGCTTGATGAAACTCCAAACCAAGCTCTTGCTGGCAGAAGAAGCACAAATTGTCGCATATGCTATCAACACAAGCTGCCTGAGACCTAGTAAGCTTGTACTTATCTGTGATTGTACTGGGGATAGGGCTTCCCTCTGGATGACTTCTCTTCTGTACCCGCTGTAGCTTGGTAGTGTTAGATTTCACCCTGCATGACTTGTGCCACTTGGCTTGGTGGGCAGCAAGAGTGGCAGCTATCCCTTGGCCTTCATCCAGTCGTTGCAAGTCCACGTCTTGTGGCAGCTTGCCTAGTTTATTGAATGCTGATAGATTGTCTTCAAGTGTCTTGTATCCAGCACCTGCATCAGTTCTTTTCGTGACAGCAGGACACTGTAGGGACTCTCCTATATCAACTTGACACAGAACACAGAGTTCCCAGTCCAGTGGCGTCTTTGGCGTTGAAGTTACATGCTTGGTAACATGAACTAACTTGAACTGCTTCGACATGATTGAAACCTGGATGGAGCAAACAAACAAAAAAGTCGTTTAATTAGGGGTTAATCAACGGACCAGCATGTTTTATCTACAGGACAATACACGACCCCCCCTGAAATTTGACACCAAATGACCTCTTTTAGGGGTATTTTTGGCCGAAATTTTCAAATTTTTCACTCCCCAGACCCCTAGATGTTCCCTTGAGCTCGGAATCGCCGCTGTAATGTGTCTACTGATGTTAGAAAAGATATAGGGTGAATGGGGCAATAATTGTGCCTGTAGGATTTGTTTCCGCCACCCCCCCTAAGGGTTACAGATTTTTAAAGCCGCCATTTTGAAATCCAATATGGCGGCGACCTTGGGTGAATTTCAAAGTGGTTCCATATCTGAAAATGTTCTAAATATAACATTCTATCATTGTGCCAAATTTGGTGCTTCCATCACAAAATGCACAATTCTTCTTAAATTTTTGCTATGCCGCTGCACTAAATGTAATACCAGAGTGATAATTTTATTCTTTCATTTTGCAAAGAATGACCTGTTTTGGGTTTTGGTGAATAGGCATTCTGGCTACGTGTCCAGCCCAGCGTGATTGGCACCAAGAGCGAAAGATGTTCCGAGTACCAGCTCGTTCCAAAATCACATAATTGGTGACTTTTTGATTTGTGACGTCAGAGCTTTATTTTCTGCATCGTCATAATATTGCAATATCTTGTTAATTATGTCGTTTTATGCTATTACTTTCTTTATTGACTGATTACTCCCGCCAGGGCGTAATGCATTCACTCGTGTCCGTGTGTGTGTGTGTTCGTGTGTTTGTGAGCAAGATATCTGGAAACGTTCTGAACGGATTTGGATGAAAGTTGGTGGGATGATTGCCCTTGGGATAAGGAAGAATTGATTAGTTTTTGGTGAAGCTCAGGATATTATTCCCGATCCAGGAATTTTTTGAAGGAATTTTTTTACCATTGGAAGATAGGGCTCATTTTTTTTTAACATTATCTTCTATATATTCTATATTTAACATTGTGATATGAAAATAGTTTTCATATTTGTTGTAAATAGTTTAAACTCGTGGTTATGCGCTAGAGCGGTGTATTTTTTTTAGCAGCGTCATCTTCAATGTTCATTTTTTTCTTTTCTTTCTAATAGACATATTCTGTCATTTTGAAACCACCAAAGTGTGTATTAGGTTTCCCCATTTCATAAAATGTGTCGTTTGATACGTATAATGCTTTAAAATGGTTTTTTTTGTTGTTTTTACCTCAGAAGAGATATCAACATTTAGCTCAGCGAATGTCATTTGCGGTGTCAGTATTTGATGAACTTATAAAGACTTAGTTCCAGATTTGTAAATGGCTGAGGTATATTAACAAACAAATAAAACAGATTTGGCAAAATTCCAACTTTTTTTTAAAAGATCGCATATTCAACCCGGGTTGTGAGAGGCTGAAGAAGAAGAAACCTCGCATGGGCTGCCCAGACCAATTAAATAATACTGGTTCTGGCTGTGCGATTGTCAGGTTTATTACTCCCGCTAGGGAGTAACGCATTTGATCGTGTCCGTCCGTGTGTGTGTTCGTATGTTCGTGTGTTTGTGAGCAAGATATCTGGAAAAGTTCTGAACGGATTTGGATGAAAGTTGGTGGGATGATTGCCCTTGGGATAAGGAAGAATTGATTAGTTTTTGGTGAAGCTCAGGATATTATTCTGGATCCAGGAATTTTTTTTGGAAATTTTTTTGGGAAAGATTTTTTCTGTTTTACTGCATTAAAGCTTTTATTCTTATTCTTAAATGATGTTTTTCTCATCTAATTCCGAGATATATCAAAATTAATTCTCTGACAGTTAGGGCTTACTTTCTTTTTCATTTATTGTTTTGGGGAGAGGGGATGTTAAACAAAACGTATTATTCCAACTAAACCCACGGCGGGAGTATGCGCTCTACTGAGTGGCGTTCTAGTTACCTCTGCACCGAAGGTTGGCGGAGGTTGTGTTTTCACTCCTGTCTGTCTGTGAACAGGATATCTCAAAAAGTTGTGGACGGATTTAGACAACATTTGGTGGACTGGTTGGGTGTATGATAAGTATAAATTGATTAAATTTTGTTTCAGATCCAGATGCAGATCCGGCCTATCAATGGGATACAAGACGTAAACTATTCATCCTGGCGGAGGTATGCTCTCTACCGAGTGCCGTTGTAATTTGAGTTGATTTGATGTGCCATACTCTTTATAGAGCTTCGGTGCTGCCGAAACATTTGCCATTGCCTTCCCAGCATTGATTATCCTTGCTCTATTCATTTAAATGCCGAGCATCAAGCAAGGAAGCAGCACAAACCATTTTACATTTTTTTATTATGACTGCCAGCGTTTTAAACATGGACCTCCCAGACTCAAAGGACACTCGAACCATTACACCACCGAGTCTGGTTATTGTCAATGATTATATCAAATAAACATGTTATTATAATAGAGCAAACGTATATGGTTTAAATGTCGTTATGTCATGTTTCTATGCGACGAAAACGTCTTCTTCTTCTTCAAATAAAATTAACACCCTCTGAATGAACCCTCTTAATTGCGTTAAGACTGATGAGACCCCTCAGACCTTTGACGACCCTTTAATTCCCCCAAGACCCTTCAGACCACCAAGACCCAAAATACCCTGAAGACCCAAAACACCCCAAAGACCCAAAATACCCAAAATACCCCAAAGACCCAAAATACCCTTCAAGGCCCTGAGGCTCAAAAATACCCTGAATACCCAAAAACCCAAAACACCCAAAACACCCAAAAGACCATGAAAACCCAAAACACCCCGGAGACCCAAAACACCCCAGGGACCCAAAAGACCCGTGACCAAAAACACCACAGAGACCCAAAACACCCTAAATACCCAAAACACCCCAAAAAACCAAAACACCCTGAAGACCCAAAATACCCTGAAGAGCCCGAAGACCCAAGACACCCCAAAGACCCAAAATACCCTTAAAGGCCCAGAGGATCCAAAATACACTGAAGACCCAAATGGTGCCGATGACCCACAAGACCCCGGAGACCCAAAGACCCTTAAAGACCAGAGGAACAAAAAGACCCTTAAGACCCAAAATTCCCTGAAGACCGAAAAGACCCAAAGACCAAAAATACCCCAAAGACCCAAAACACCTTGAAGCCACCAAAGACCCTTAAATACCCCGAATAACCAAAATACATCAAAGACTCTTAAAGACCCAGAGGAAACAAAAGACCCTTAAGACACAAAAGCCCCTGAAGACACCGAATACCCAAAAGACCCCGAAGACCCAAAACACCCCAAAGACCCAAAATATTCTCAAAGGCCCAGAGGATCCAAAATACCCAAATGTCCCTGAAGACCCAAAACACCATGAAGACACAAAAGACCCTGAAATGATCAAAGATGCCTATCCCTCTGAAACGATGTGTGGTGAGGCGCGCGTAGTGCGTCGAGTCACGCGCCGAGTCACGCTAGTATATTATATTGGCAGATCTGTGTGCTTAAAATATTATCAGTATTATTAGCTGATCTGGAATTGGAATTCCAGCTAAGGTATTGTCTAGTGCACCGTCTGTCCATTGTGTCCTTTTTTGACTTCTCCAGGACAAACCGCCGTGCCGATGCAGCTGAAATTTGGCTGTAAGGTTCCGCTCCTGACTAGTAACGGGTATTGCAAAGCTCGTTCTGGTCACGTGACTTTATGTAGGTCAAAATGGCAGCCTTAATAAATTCCTTCAAAAATCTTCTCCAGGCCCACCAGTCACAATGCTACTAAATTTGGGTTACAACAGTAGGCCAGAGTGGGGATGTTAAATTGCGGAGGTCATACCGATAACCTGGCCGGAAGCGTGTTAAAATGACTGACTTCGTAAATTTTTGCGAAAATCATGTAGATTGCTTCAAATAACTTCTCTAGACCCACCAATCAGAATGTTACTAAATTCTGGTTACAACATTAGGACGGGGTCCTGATGTTAAATTGCGGAGGTCATGCTGATTATGTGACCAAAAGTGTGTCAAAATGGCGGGCTTACTAGATTTTTGGGAAAATCGCATAAATTCCTTCAAACATTTTCTTCTCCAGACCCACCAATCAGAATGCTACCAAATTTGGGTTACAACATTAGGCCAGGGCCCAGATATGCTACAGGTTCAGTGGTGTTTTTTTGTGGCTATTGTCCATGATTGTGAGCACCATTGTAAACTAATCAAATGAAAGACCAGGAGTCATCAGAAGGAACCCCAATAACCATAGAGCAAATATGGAGTCATCAGGAGGAACCCCAATAAGCAGAGAGCAAATATGGAGTCATCAGAAGGAACCCTGATAAGCAGAGAGCAAATATGGAGTCATCAGAGGAACCCCAATAAGCTGAGAGCAAATATGGAGTCATCAGAAGGAACCCCAATAAGCAGAGAGCAAAGATGGAGTCATCAGAATGAACCCCAATACGCAGAGAGCAAATATGGAGTCATCAGAAGGAACCCCAATAAGCAGAGAGCAAATATGGAGTCATCAGAAGGAACCTCAATAAGCAGAGAGCAAAGATGGAGTCATCAGAAGGAACCCCAATAAGCAGAGAGCAAATATGGAGTCATCAGAAGGAACCCCAATAAGCAGAGAGCAAATATGGAGTCATCAGAAGGAACCCCAATAAGCAGAGAGCAAATATGGAGTCATCAGAAGGAACCCCAATAAGCAGAGAGCAAAGATGGAGTCATCAGAAGGAACCTCAATAAGCAGAGAGCAAAGATGGAGTCATCAGCAGGAACCCCAATAAGCAGAGAGCAAATATGGAGTCAGCAGAAGGAACCCCAATAAGCAGAGAGCAAAGATGGAGTCATCAGAAGGAACCTCAATAAGCAGAGAGCAAAGATGGAGTTATCAGAAGGAACCCCAATAAGCAGAGAGCAAATATGGAGTCATCAGAAGGAACCCCAATGAGCAGAGAGCAAAGATGGAGTCATCAGAAGGAACCTCAATAAGCAGAGAGCAAAGATGGAGTCATCAGAAGGAACCCCAATAAGCAGAGAGCATAGATGGAGTGATCAGGAGGAATCCCAATAAGCAGAGAGCAAAGATGGAGTCATCAGGAGGAACCCCAATAAGCAGAGAGCAAATATGGAGTCATCAGGAGGGACCCCAATAAGCAGAGAGCAAATATGGAGTCATCAGAAGGAACCCCAATAAGCAGAGAGCATAGATGGAGTCATCAGAAGGAACCCTAATAAGCAGAGAGCATAGATGGAGTCATCAGAAGGAACCGCAATAAGCAGAGAGCATAGATGGAGTCATCAGAAGGAACCCCAATAAGCAGAGAGCATAGATGGAGTCATCAGGAGGAACCCCAATAAGCAGAGAGCAAATATGGAGTCATCAGAAGGAACCCCAATAAGCAGAGAGCATAGATGGAGTCATCAG